>NC_137004.1:16403025-16533025 GCF_032717465.1 Coenobita brevimanus | reverse complement strand
CACACCTTGTGATCGATGACTGTGAAAATGAGCGAGTGACAATGAGAGTCTACCAAGGCCAATATTCGCACTTACAATTACAGGATGCCCCATGTATCACAATGTTTCCTCCGTGTTTCACAATGATACGTGAGATAAGGTGGCCGATACTATTTTGACTGACTCTTCTACAAACTTGATAGTCCTTTGGCTTCTCACAGCAACCTTGGCCTCCCACAGGAATACATCCTCCTACAGTCCCTCGCTTTCGCACAGAATTTCGCCTTCTCGAAACCTTGCTCAGTCATTCTGTTTTCCCACATCAGTTCATACCATTCATATATCAAAACATCCCCTGCAGCTTCTTGGTTTCCAACAGAGCTTCGTCTTTTCGTACTAGCACTCTCTTCCACAGTACCAAACTTTCTTCACGTCTTATCCTGCCACACCATCTCATATCCTTCAAACAATACACAACCCCTAATATCTGGACTTTCCATGAAAACCTCACTTTCCGAGTCCTACTCCAACCTGTAGCAATGCTTCCTCTCGTAACACCATCTCCCACAACGACACCTCTTTACTGCCACAGCCCCCTTCCAACTGACCACAATAGTCACGCCTTCCTATTGGACCTCGGTCTTCCTACACAGGCACACTTTCTTAATATATATAATATTTTTCTGCAGCATCACACCCTCCAGACAGCGTCATCTTCTCCAACGGCAATATATCAGCTCACAAATTCATACCTTGTCACGTCAGCCACACTTTCCAACAACGTCACATATATCCACAGCATCTACTCTCCCACAACCCCCCCCCCCCATTCAGCGTCCGAGCTCTCTTCTCTTCTCTTACTGCATCTCTGTCACAGTACCCTCGATCTGGCACCACACCCTCTCACGGTAGCAAACCATTCCACAATACCTTGGCCTTTCTACACACAATGCCATATGCTTTCGCAATACCACCACACCCATTCTCACAGCTCTATGCGCTATCATAACACCATTTCCTTCCTTAACATATTCCTTCCTACATACAGCATCTTCCATCCCACAACTACTACTGCTCCACTCTCAAGCTGCACCATATCCTACCATGAAACCACTCTATTACCCACAGGACCATCCCCACCCACAGCAACTCCTTTCGACAGCCTCTCCCTTTCTACAATACAACACCCTCCGTAACACCACACCGCTTCCCACAGCACTATGCCCTACTTTAACACCAAGCCTTTCCACAACACATCATTTTCCATAAGATTTCATTCACCCACAGCATTTCCCTTCAATCAACTTCCACTGTCCCATTCAATTATTAGCAACACCACACCCCGCCATAAACCCACCCAACTTTCCACAACACTAGTCCTTCCTTAGCACAAATCCTTCTCAACACTACACCCGCCGTAACACCACAGCATCTTCTCATACCACCAGGCTTTTCCGCAACACATCCGTTTCCACAGTACTTTTATTCACCCACAGGATCCCTCTTCCCACAGCACTCCATACATTTTACAAGATCTTCCTTCCCACAATTACTCCTCCTCCCTCACCCCGCCCGTTCCACACCCACAATCAGAAGGGGGTCCGATAACAGCGAGTGACCAAGTAGACGCCTGCCTGGTATTTCTTCCCCGCCTTGATAATTAAACACGATATATTACAGCTCAATCAGCGATAAGGCAAGGCTGAGTGAATTGCCGGCCGCGTGGGGGAAAGCGAGTGAGAGAGATGGACGGGAGGGAGGGACGATGGAAGAAGGGAGGGAATGGGAGAAAGGTGAAGGTAGGGAGAGATTGGGGGAAGCGATGAAGGGAGAAAAGGAGGGAATGGGTGAAGGAAGGAATGAGAGGAACGATGAATGGAGAGAAGGACGGAATACGAGAAGGACAGAATGAGGGGAATGATGGAGGAAGGGAATGTGAGGAACAATGGAGGGAGGCAGGGGGGCGGGAGGGAATGGATGGAAACGTTGGAGGGAAAGAGTGAAAACTGAAGCTGTGGAGGGAGGAAGGGAATAGTGGAACGATGGAAGGAATGGGAGAAATGATGGAAGGAGGAAATGGGAGAAATGATTGAAGGTGGGAATGGGTGAAATTAAGGAAGGGAGGAATGGGAGAAAATTATGATGGAAGGAGAGAATGGAAGAAACAGTGAAGGGTGGGAGGAAATGATGAAACGATGGATGGGAGGAGAAAAATACTGAACAGGGAGTAAAACGATGGAGGAAGGAATGGGATAAAAATAAAAACGATGGAGGGAGGAAGGGAATGCGGAAAGCGATGGAGAAAGGGAAATGGTAAAGGGAATGGGGAAAGCGATGGGGAAAGGAAAATAGTAAATGGAATGAGGAAAGCGATGGAGAAATGGAAACAGAATGAGAGGAAGTGAAACGACTGATGAGAGAGGGAAAACGAGGATATACTGAGCAACGAGGAGGGAGAAGAGAAGTGGAGATAAAATGGTGAAAGGCTTACAAAAGGGAAAGGATACTAATGGCAAAGGAAAAAAATACACAATGAGGAGATTCAAGATGATAAGGAAGAAACCTATGGGGAAAGAGAAGAATATAGAGATGCCCTTCAAATGGTTACGAAAAAGACAGACTGATTTCATGTGTAAACAAAATACAGTAGCAGGGAACGGAGTATGATTTTATGTATGTTTATATACAGAGTTACACACCAACCCCGTCACTACAAAGAAGTCTTTTTCTGTTCTAACTTAGCGCTCTCCAAACAACCTTACTCAAGATAGTAAAGCACCATCGTTGTGAAGGAATTAATAAAAGTTACATCTAGCCTTTCCACTTCAGAAACACATATGCTAAATATAATCTTTTGTGGGAGGAATACTAAAACTAAATAAGACGTCACCACACTGAATCAGCTATTACTTTAGAAACACAAACGAGTCGACAGCTTTGTTCATTCCCAAATTAAGGAGGAAAGACAAAGGAGAACAGCGAACAGCAGTAAGACCAAGGCACGAGGGAACACAGACGCATACGAGACTCCTTATCGGGCTTGAGGATCGTGTAGAGAGCCAGATGCATCAATACAGCCTCACAGATCGCATACTGATAAGGCCTTGCACTGTATCGCACTGGAATGGGCTGGGCGGTGAAAATGAGAGAGGGTGGTGGGCATGGAGAAAGAGAAACAGAGGAGGAGGGAAGAAAGAAAATTAGGATGGTTGGAGAACAAGGGAACACCTGGTGAAAGAGAGAGGAGCTAGGAATAGTAGAGAAAAATGAAAGGAAACAGAAAAATAACAGGAAAAAAGAAAGAAACGGGTGGAAGAAGGAACAGATGGAGATATACAGTACAATGGGAGGAGAGCAAGAAAGAAGGGATATCAGAAAAAGAAAAAATTCACTACTCCACTCCTGTTCCATAAAACTACGACTATACAACTGAAGTGGTGGGTACTGAGGTAAGCACATCCCTATGCCAGTACTGTATAGAGAGTGGGGCTTTCAACCTTACCGCTAATCCTTTTTAGTCGTCTTTTACGACACTAGGGGAATGTGTGGGCAGTATTCCCTCTTTCTTATCCCCACAGATTTCTCCCCTATCTCCATATCGGGAACCCATGCTACTTCATTTACCACACGCACACAATGCAGAATAATTCAAAGGGAAGACACTAACAACTTCATCCTGAGGGTCAATGGGTGAGCTACTCAGTAAGGCACTGGTACACGAGGCTCTCCATCCTTGCAAAGATGTGGGGTCACCAGGCCTGTGTGGTGTAATGGCCTGTACACGCTGCACACACACGCAAGCAGCATGCTAACTACGCCTGGCCAGTTGGAGATGCTCAGATACTTGCAGAGATATACATTCTAGCACTCGTCAGCATAAAATTGATTTGTTATCTGTCGTTCGCAGGGAATTGTATAACTTTATCAGCCTCTTTTTTACTACAATGGTTTTTCCACGTCATTATCTATTCTGATGGACGATTTTATTCAGCGCAGGGAAAGCTTTTAATAGAGAATTAACTAAAAAGGCACTCAGTATCACTGAGAAAACTCAATATTCTACTCGGTTCCCCAGAAGCTTTGTTGACTGGCCCTTCAGTCACGAACAATGCCGTATGCATTCTTGCATTAAATAATACATATTATCAGGTACCTCTTTCCACTAGGTTCTCCAAATTTCATCGTTTCTCTGCTATCGTGGTCCATTATTCCTGTAAGGCTGACATAACCCTCGAGAAAGGTTGTGACTGTCAAAGACGTCCAGGCTATGACAGTAGTGATGTTCGCAAACTTTGGTAATATTTTAATCTTTGACAAAGCTCGTTATCGAGGTACAGCTGCGGCCAATAATCCTTTTAAAGGTCTGTTTCTGAACTTGATAAGAGAGATAACCTTTCCAACCCGCTTCACTACTACTGATTAGTTTGGCCAGATCTTATTAGGGTTTAAGTTTCCAGCCCGTGTAAAAAAATTATATATATATATATATATATATATATATATATATATATATATATATATATATATATATATATATATATATATATATATATATATATATATAAAATCATCTTTGTGTAAACGAAACATTGTCTTCCTGTACATAATGAACACTCGTGAGTCAGAGATTCTGCTCACACCACCCTCATTTACGTACCCTTGACTGGAAGGGACACCGACTGAAGACCTGTTCTTGGCAGTGTAAAGATTAACTGTCATGGCGATCTCTTCCTACTGAAGTCTAGCAATACTTCAAACAATAATGCTTAACAACAAATTTTTCGTTCTGTTTAAAGCCAAGACGGCGACGTCCCTCAAGCCAGCGGTAATATCATAGGTATTGCAGAAAGTATGGCAAACGAGTGTACATTCTTTCGTTATTACCATACTTAAGATTATGAGAAATATAAAAACAGGTGGTAATATAGTAACCATGCCATGAAAGCAGATGCCGCCTTTATCAAGGTTTTAGTGTTATTCATTATCCAAAACTTACGGCATATCAAACAACTTCTGATATACTTCAATCTGTCAAAGAAAATTCCAGTGAGTTTTAGTATGCATCAGTGTAGCCATAAAAATCCAACTTCCCTCCTCTGTTCTACTGCATATAACTAACTATAACATCTCTTCTCGGCACACGTATACTCTTTTAAGGGCTTCTGAATGCAAAAAAAAAAAATCTATTTAGCTTTATTTGAGGCTCAAACAACAGCATAAGACCTCCTCAAAGCTCTATGTTTCTTAGTCCTGATATATCCCACTGGCATTGTTCACAAAATCCTTAACCCATGTTGGTCAAGCAAACCAAACATTCTCTCAACAATGATAAGAAAAATACACTACTGGCAAGAAAGACCAACATCCACAATCAAGCATGCAAAAGCCACAAATCAACCCCCTCCCCCAAAAAAAGAAAGCAACAAAAACAAGGGTATAAAAATCACAGCAACAAGCTCCCAACTCGAACTTAGAACACAAAACAAGCAAACCATTCCCCACCACTCCCCACCACGGCCACGAAGGCAAACCACAAGCACACACAATCTACCACCATTTCCCACAACTACCACAAAAGCAATCCACACACACACACACACACACACACACACACACACACACACACACACACACACACACACACACAAAATCACTTCTCACCACAACTACGAAAACAAACCTCATTGACTCAACCTAATCCACCACCACTTCCCACCACAAACACGTACACAAATACCTTTACCTCCTTTACTCAGGCCAACTCACTAGCTCTCTACATCAAGGCCAGTATTCTCGTTAGCTGTGGAGGCTTTTATTCCTTATGATTTACTCTTCTTGACACGTAAATAAGCCCTTCTGCGTTAAATATACAAACTATGTTAATAATACAAAGACACAAGTCAAAGAGAAGAGTAAGCTGTAACACGGAAAATAAAAGCGCTAAGGTAGAGGTGTCAACAAGCATATGCCGACGAAAATTCTGCTTCAAAACCCAGTGTTAACTCCTTGAAACTGGCAAAGTATTTTCTACATTTTATTCCCGGTATCTTCAACAAACCAGTAGGCTCAGAATTATAAATATAAAGTGAGTCTCTTAAACTGGAGAGGTATTATTACTCATTCACACTCACAAACATAATCTCTCTCTCTCTCTCTCTCTCTCTCTCTCTCTCTCTCTCTCTCTCTCTCTCTCTCTCTCTCTCTCTCTCTCTCTCCCTCCCCCAGGTCTGCTCATGGGCTCAATGCATCAGGAGGCGCACGTTAGAGTCAAACATTTGTCTCTTAACTTTAGAACTATTTCTCTCTCTCTCTCTCTCTCTCAAACACACACACACACACACACACACACACACACACACACACACACACACACGTCAACTTACAATATGTTTAAAATAATCTCGACCCAGTGGACGGACAGCTTTTGTTTTTCTGGCGTGTCTGGCGTGTCGGTGCAATTCTTCCTATCTCAAATCTGCTACAGAATTTCTCCGACCCGTTCTCCCAAGGTAGTTCATTTAGAATTCTGACACTCAATCTCTCTCAATCACTGTTTCAATCGACTTAACACTGGCTTTTTTTCTCTCTCTCTATCTCAGACCTGCCTGCCACTAATCTGATATCACTGTCGCATACACAAACATTCATAGGCACGACATACGTGCTCGCAATCCTACATAAAGCGCACACGCACATGCACACACACGCGCACACACACAAACACACACACACACACACACACACACACACACACACACACACACACACACACGAAAGTATGTCGTGGTGTGTGTGTGTGTGTGTGTGTGTGTGTGTGTGCATTTTTGTGCCTATCTGTAAACAGTTACGACTATGTATATACTGTATCAGTCAGCTAATGAATATGTATGTGAAGATATGTGTGAAACAGCGTGTGTGTTTTTAGCTCTATGTAGCCATGTGTAAGTGTATGCAAAATCACACATTCGCGTACATGTATACTCAAGGCACAGAAAACATCTACTCAGTGGTAAATATTTTCAGTGGTCCAGCCCAAATGCAGGATGAGTCAAGAGTTTCCCCTCCATACTCTGAGCTCTTGTTTAGTCTCACACGCCCAGGTCAACACAGGTAAGATCAAGCCAACAAGCAGGTAAGATCAAGTCAACACGGAGGCAAGACCAGACCAACACACGCAGCTATCAAGTGCAACACGGAAATGGTAATTTTCATACTCCACTCCCATCATCCAAGCGAGAGATACGACATCAGTTTCGCTTTAGCGTCAGTTTATTAGTCTTACTGCTTAGAAACGTTCCATAAACGGTCATTCATTCATTAACTGGCCAGACCCAAGGAAGCTTAATCTCTTAAGCCCAGTGGGGTTTTTTTACCTTCATCGGGTGACGCTTGGTATATAGTACTGGCATGTACCAACCTTCTTTACTTATTTACCTTCTTTACCTATTTTTTACTCGGAGAAATTTTTCTGACCAATCATTTCCTTGCGCGCAATGGCCAACCTACAACGCCCATTTTCAGATGTATTACCCCAGGCCTGCCCCACCTCCCACCACTACCCCGGCTTGTCTTGACATCTCCTTACCACCCAACCCACCACTGCCGTCCCTCATACAATACCCATCTTTGCAGGTGCTGGAGCTGGAGAGAGACGCCTTCACGCGGTGGAACATGTATAGCCGGGAAGCTCGGTTACACAAACATTCCACTACTTCCTCCATATCCCCTGAAGGCGAGACTGAGGACTGGTCAAGAAAGGCAATTTCAGCCAGCAGTGCACCGGTTAAACGTTTCAGATGAATATGGGGCTACAGCTGACTTGCTTCACCCAGCTCCACAACAATTTTGGCCCAACATACCCACCACACCCTCTTTATTCCGAACAGCCCAGCCCACCGATTTTTTACTAACTAACCTCTGACGTGTACCTTACACAGCATCCATCTTTGCAGTGTACAATTCCCCTGACATGCCACACTAACAACCACCATTCCGCCCACACTCTTCAACTCCACCCATTTCTCCTCTGATGACAAAAAAATTACTCTCTCGACTTGCACTCGACCTACAACGCCAGTATTTCACAGGCTATAATTACCCCGTCGTAGCCCCCATCACCCCACTCGCCTCCCCTCAGCTCACAAGACCTGAATGACCTTAATCAACATATCTTTACCATTACACCATTAGGGATGGTATTATGCACATACTTACGTCTAGTGTCAATCTGAATAACTGTTTACGTTTTGGTGACGTATTTTGAAGGGCTAATCACGAGTTTTGAATCTTCTGCCTGCTAAAACTTCCGTCAGCTGGATAAAGCCGGTTGGTTTTATCCTGAATATAAGACATAAGTGAGTCTACGGAGTGAAAGAGGAATATGAAGTGCAAAACGGAAAACCCATTATATTTATCTTAATTCAGAGTTATTCTGTCATTTTTGTACTACAAATAAATAAATAAATAAATAAACAAAATCAAAAGAAAACAAATCTCAACTGCAAAAATGGCGATATTAACACCAACGTTGGTAGTTAATTAACTCCATGGATACACTAAGGGTTAGTTTCAACATAATTATCAACATTATTTATATGAATTAACCCTCTCCCCGGCTTTTTCTAAAGGAATAATTTGTACTATGTTTTTCTTTTCCTTGGCAGCCTAACTAGCAGTCAAATTCTACTGAAAACACTAAATTATTAACTCAGTTTCAACAATAATTAATTTATGTGTTGACTTAGACTTCTGTCACTTTACCCAAGATTAATGCTTATGGCATCTGGAAACGGCTGACATACTCCAGTCTTCCTGCTGCAGTTGTGACTTGAATATAGATCTGCTATTCTCAAAACTGATATACTGGTAGGTCGCCTGAAAGAAGTAAGTAGCTGCACAAGCTAGACAAGTTACGAAAAACAATACTGTAGTTTCTATTTTGCTTTAATGGAATCTGAAATGAAACTATGCTACCAGATGGGAAGTACGAAAAATGGACGATTAAATAATGAGAAAGCTAGAGGGGGAAAAAAAAAATAGCGATGGATAAAAAAAAATAAGAATAAACAAACAGTGATGGAAGAAGACGAGACTAAAAACATTACATTAAAACGAACACAAATTTTAGATTAAGGGATAAATCTCCCTCCTCTGCTACGAAAAGGAGATACATTCCGCCGCTCTCTCCCTACACTCCATTGCAGGAACGCTGAGCGGACTCAGAGTGTGTCCATCCAACACTTCGACCACTTCCCTCTATCTCCTCCCAAGCATCGTTGACATGGACTTACGGTTCGCAGGCATAATGTTGTGTATGTTTGACTTCGGCTAGGTTATCGCTCTGTCTGGCAAGCCTCTGAGGCAGGGGACGTGCCTCACTTCTCCTCCTGCGAACTATGTGACCGTCCTAACGCCAACAACCTTCAGCATTACTGCCTAGTGTCCTTCAGTCAGGGATCTGCTGCCTCATGGACAGTCCCTGAACGATATACGTAATTATCTACTCACAATCAATTAGATATCATTCTCGTGCCATATCCACACTTTGGTGGTTGCTAACTTCTGTATTGTAAACTCCAATACATCTGTGTAACAAAACAGCGTGCCCTCCGTGACATGAGTTCCTGCGTACACAGTTCTTGGCCTCAGGGTTCTGTTACTAGGTCTGTCGCCCCTTGGGAGTAACAAATTTATTAAAACAAAACTATAAGGGATGAATCTCCATAGACTAATTTTATTTGTAACATTCCTGGGCAGAACAATGCACATATTCTCAAACAATTATAGAAAAATCTCTACTCTTTTATTCAAACTTAGCTCAAAATTGCAATCTTTCCATCTTGAATGTTGATCGGTATCAACTTTTACACCAAAACACGATGCCAACAAGCACTAAGCGTTATGGAAAGTACGTAAAGCCACAACTGTCCCCCAAATGTGAAAAATCTGCAAAAGGACGAAAAAATGGAACAAGTTAAGGTGAAAAGAGTATAGGAACCGCGGCCAAAGGTCTCTGCAAATATATTATTAAGTGCCTGGTAGCAAACACCTTTTCGTGTGGCGTCAACATACAGTATCCTCCTTCAAATAAGTTCAGGAGTCAACCATTGGCCAGTAAGGTTAGCTTGATGCCTTGCAGTATTTGAAGGCCGCAAGGCTGATATAAGATCTTCAACTCGAGGACGTAATATATATTTTGCTTTTGTCGTATTCACGTGATTATATGCGGCTTAAGAGAGCACTCGAATAGTGGCGAGGATAATGAAGGATATATCCAGCCCTACCAGAAAAAAAAAGTCTCTTCCAAGTTTGTAAAATCGTCTGGGGATAAGAAGAAAATAAAAAGGACATGGTAAAGAAGAAATAATGCGCAATCCAAAACAGGGGAACCACAGAAACCAATGGATGGCGCTGCGAGACGCCTGGCTAAAAGTGCAACAAAACTGGGAGAATTTGTCAGTGGGGCATGACAACACACGCCTTCATGCCTCTCGTTAAAAGCATGGAAACCGCGTAACAGGTGAGGATTGGAGTTTACGATCACCCACCATAAAGTTCTTATCTACCCAGGTAGGATTATTTTCTGTTGGCATAGTGGAGCAGTTTTAGGAGGCAGTCCGCTCCTGACGTAATCGGTACATTTGCGAGGTTAACAACAACAGGGGGAAAAATAAACGTACTAAAACACACCTCCGCAGCTCTGGACCAAGTGTGTTAAAACAAATTTGGTGGAAAAAAGCACACTAAGTTTATAGTACGTAGCCTAAGCGTTATAGACACAAATTTATACGAACTCTATTAAAGATTTTTTTTTTTTTTTTTACCACCTATCGTTCCTATTTCACAGTGGATCATTATGAGACTTTCACCTTCATTTACTCATTCGAGGTAATTGGTGGTCATGTACTTTGAAATGTTGTTTGCTGTTTGAAAGCAGGCAAGTCTGATCTCTCTCTCTCAGGCAGTTTATTTGAATTTCATTAAACCGGACTTCACACACACACACACACACACACACACACACACACACACACACATATATATATATATATATATATATATATATATATATACTATATATATATACACACACACACATATATATATATATATATATATATATATATATATATATATATATATATATATATATATATATATATATATATATATATACTTTATAAGGTATATCTATTATGAAACATTCTGCGGCTTCGTTCTGACTAGTCTGACACTTTTACCCCTGAAACAAAGTTCGACTGCAGGATAAACGTTTCCCTGGAGCCAGTTTGAATTAGCATTACGGGATGAATTCTGCTGTGCAACAACAACAACAACAACAACAACAACAACAACAACAACAACAAGACTACTGTGAATAAAATGTAGCAAATCTGACCGCACTTACTTTGTGATTAGAAAATATTATTTCCACAAAAGAACTTCAACTAAAGGTTAATTGTAGCTCTTGTATGATTTCTGACGCGTTAATTTTAGCAGCACTGAATCTGGCTAGTGAGGATAAAATCAAATAAAAGGCTTGCATTAGGCTGTGTGATTCAGTCCGGGTGTGAGATTTAATTCTGGCCAAAGATTTAGGTGAGACACGGCTTCAATTCGGACGTACACGGCCAGCGCCTTTGTTGTGTGTGTGTGTGTGTGTGTGTGTGTGTGTGTGTGTGTGTGTGTGTGTGTGTGTGTGTGTGTGTGTGTGAGAGAGAGAGAGAGAGAGAGAGAGAGAGAGAGAGAGAGAGAGAGAGAGAGAGAGAGAGAGAGAGAGAGAGAGAGAGAGAGAGAGAGAAACTGTATTCATATACCGGTATATGGTATACTACGAAAAGTTCTACAGACCTCGGTGAATTTGTTATTGTTGTTGTTGTTGAGTGGCCCCGTTCTTTCTAGCTGAGCAGACCTAATAACCGCAGGCAAGTAACTGCCTCTGTAAGGCAGGCAGTGCTTCGCCACAGCAAGGTGCGGGGAGGAGTGTGGAGGATTGGTTCCTGGATGGATGCAGCATTTGCGTCTCTCCACCCAGTTAGCAGTGGGACCATAGAAGACTCCACATCACTACGTTATTTGGTTGTATGGTTACCACCCAGGGTTGCAAATGCTTTCCCAGGTTACAGGGAACTATTAGACTTGTCGTTCAGTGTAGGGTCACCTTCAGTGGAAAGAGAAGTAATTAAGGATGACAGGAATTATAGGAGAAATAGCAAGAGAGGGCAGACACAGAAAAAAAATGTGAAGGTGAGGGAAGAAGTAGGCAGCAATACATCATATGAGTGGATGATGGCAGTCCCCACCTACCACCTGCTATTTCAAGTATGAACAACAAATGTTTTAACAAAAAAAGTTTCAAACATCAGTCACTGCGTTGCTACAACTTGAACCATCTGCTGATTTCTTCCCCTCAGTAAGAAGGAATGGATTCACCCAGTTCAGGTGGCGAATCTGCTCCACATACACTGACGGGAGGAAATCAGCAAGTGGACTTAATCTTTTCTTGTGACAAAGTTAAGCAAAAAGGGAAGGGAGCAAAAGGTTCCAAATTCCCGCGTTGCAGAACCTTCTAAAATATGGAAGAAGTTGCTATTCCAAGGTGGGTATTGCATACACGTATATATTTCACTAACATTTGTATACAGAAGTGCAATGGTTTAGAAATTATCTCACAGGGCATGAAGGGTGTTCCAGGAAAGTATAGCAAACTTCATGGTTATTCGTGTTTTTTTTTTCCACAATAGAAAAAATCGACACTGTATAAACAATGTATAAATATGCCCGACATACGTATATAATGATGCCTGATGCTGTGACGTGCAAATGAGTGAACAGTGAGATGCTAATTATGGATATGTGTGTGACTGTCGTGTATGCGGGTGAGGTTGAGTGTAAGAGTCTGAAAATGTAGTTGAATGTTATACAGAGCCAGGGAGCACTACTGTTTTACAGTTTGGTTAGGTGGGTAGTCAGCATGCGTAAATGTGTTTGTGTGGTTGAGAATGAAGTGGTTGAGCGTGTTGTAGCGTGCAAGTGAGTGTGTTGTCTAAAGGCTACACAGTGTGAAAGTGGACTGAACTCTGTGTAGAAAGAAAGAAATATAAAGCGGAGAATCAATACACGATATTGTTAATGAATGATTAAAACAAGGTGAGATGCAAGAGAATTGTGTACAGGGAGTGCAAGAGAATTGTGTAGAGGGATATGATGCGATAAAAAAGTAGTACGCAATGTGTGCTGCAAAATGGAAGTTAGTGTGTTGTGGAGGATGAAAATAGTGCTATTCAAGACTATGCAGTCTAGAAACCATGGAAAGAAATGTGTGCTGGGCAATGAATGAGAATGAATTCTTCAGTATGAAAGAGCTAGATACGCAGCGCTGAAATGAGCTGAATGTAAGACACCAATACAGGATATTGTAAAATATCAGGAAATGTGTTGCAGAGTACAAAGGAAAGCAAACAGCAACAAATCTGTTGATCCTCTTGTGGCTGTTTGGTATAGAGAATGTTATAAATAATTAAGAAAAAAAAAATCTATCAGCCAAAGACAAGGATCAATATGCAGGAAAGAACTGGTGCTGCAGACTGTGAAATGTAGGAAACTGGTAACTAAATTGTTGTTAAATGCTAGGAAGTGTGAGGGTTGTAGAGAGTGAGAGAATTAATACAATGATAGCCCACTAAAGCCAATGGTCTTTGAAAAACCCAATATGACAAGTGTTGCATTGTAGGAAAGTGCGTTGCAGCAGAAGAAATTGGTAGCTATTTAACCACTTCACTCCGATGACTTATTTAATCAATTATTGCTTCTAACAGATGATTCCTTATGATCTGGGCGATTTGGGGAGACTTCTTGAACTGGAGGAGTTGGATATAGCCTTCGTTATTGCCTTCACTGCTAAAGGTCTGCCGTAGGTTGATAATATCGTCCGGTGGTAGGATGAATAAGACTGAGAAGTACGCCACAAAGCTGATAGGTTTAAGACTACGGAAAGAAAGAAGCTTGTATGAAATATGTATCATCAAATGAAATAACCTGGCATGAATTTGTTATGTACAGAACTATAGTCAGTGAACTAGAAAAAGACATTCCTTAAAAATGTCAAAGTCACGTTGCGTTAATAGCTGCAGCAGATGCCTGGACATGAAGAATATAAAGACTGAAGGTAGGAGGTATAGAAAACGATTGACTGAGGGTGTGTTCCAAAGCTGAGCAGCTGCGTGCACGAAGAACCGATTCAGCTGAGCAGAAAATAGGCAAAATTGTGAAGTAAAGGGCTGTGTGTGTTGAGAAACGCTAGGTAAACGATGGCATGATGATGACGATGATGATGATGATGATGAAAAAGTGTAATTCTGTTAAGGAGTACGAGACACTCCTGCCGCGTGAAAAGGAATGACAGTAAATTTTGTTGAGGAGAAAAAGAGAAATCCTCCCGAGTGAAAAGGAGTAAAGGAGGCTGCCGAGGACTGCTTGCCAGGGAGTATGAAAGAGAGCAAATGAGTTGGAGTGAATGCCGGTCCGGTTCCCATTCTCACTTCATAAAATAGTGAAGGTGGGAGACGTTTATAGCTTCTCCTGGTTACGATAATTGTATGTGTGTCCGTCTGTGCTGTGATGCTTGTTAGCCTGTGTGTGTACACATGTGCGTCTTCAGCAGCTTTATGTGAGGGATAATGACCGTGTGAGTTTTTGCGTGCATGGCTGTAACTTTTCCACCCGCATGTGTCTGTGTGTGTGCTCTTTGTTGTGTATTAATGCTTGTGCAAGTGTTTTTACATGTTAATAAATAATTCATTATCGATAATTCACGCGTTTTTGTGTAGCGTATCCGTCTACAACTACAATAAACTATAGGAAAAAAAATATTTACGACACTAAAAATTTTAATGACGATAAGAGTCACGACTACTGTTAGCTATGTATGCTCCCCATGGCTTAACCGTTTTAAAAATGCACTTACAAAATAAACTAGTATTAAACTGAATGTAAACCATCCCAGAGCAGCCTGATTTTGAACTGGGAGTTTGTAAGTCCATGTGCGTGAAAATACGTCTTACAGAAGGAAAAAAAATAAACTGAGTGGTAGAGGGTACAGGAACTATAAGACACTTACAGCAATAACACTGCTACCAAAACCACTATATAATGGATGCAGAAACATATCGCAGAGAGGTGTTAAAAAAGGGACATATTTTCGTCGAAGTTATTCATTATGAACCAATAGGACACATTCAGAAATCTGGATTGGAATGTATAATTAATATAAAATGTTGCCTGGGAAACAGTATGTTGATGATACAATTCTCCACATTAAATTTGGATAGAAACTATAGTGTAATTATGTTCGTGAGCTGGACTGAGAAAATGTGAAGGCTGGATAAAGACGAAAATGAAAAATATAAAAGAAATGTCACGTTTAACAGGAAGATTCAGCATCTTACAGTAACAGAATACGTGTTAGGGAATGTTTTTACCTATTTCTGGTACGTCAAGAGTATTTCAGACCACGGCAAAGAAATCAAGGGAATAACAGCAATGGGACAGACGGCTGTTATTAGGAAGTCTTGCATCATGACGAACAAAACACCTCTCTCTCTAAAAGGGGAAGTACGCAATCTGCTTTATTTCTCGGTCTTGCTCTCGGTAAAACAGGTTTATGTTCTGGTCCTTAGAAGACGTAAACTGAGGAGTGTTTAAAGCTCTACCATTCACTGTCGTTTCTTGCTGTTGAATAAAATCACTTATCAGCTGCCATAATTATAATGCTGGGAGTAAGCCTGTCATTTACCAATTAAAAAATAAATCAAATGTTCAAACGACTTCGATATTTTTTCCTTAAAATTAATTTTGAAAACGAATAATCTTGAAAAATTCCAATTTGTGGTTTCACCGGATCTATATACTAATAACTTTATAACACTGGAATTCTTTTACCATCGGATTTCGTTTACATGACAGTCATAATATTAAATAGATCACAGTACTCACGGCACATTGGTAGAGTTGCGGTCAATAGTTTCCATACACGATCTCCTTACCGTAATAATAATCTTAAATTTGCCACAGCTTGTGTTAGTAATGAGCCAAGACAGTTTGAGGGTGTCTTATTTTTCCTCACTTCCTTCAAACTGTTTGATGTGACTTAGTACAGAAGGGTCAGTGAAGGCTGTATTTAACCAGTCCAGTTCAAAAGTGAGGACACTACTCAGGTGAAAGTATAAATAAAATATCGGACGTCTGGAATTTATGGGTTTAGAGGATGAGTGTTAAGCCCGTAAGAAGTAGGCTTCCTTACCCGTAGGGTAGGGAAGCCTACTAACTCTTCTTCCCTAGCAATTTATTTTGCGTGGTACACCTTACTCGATCGATCGAGTGCGAAATGATGAAGTGCGAAGGAGAACTGGAGTTGTTCGGGAGATGGCTGGTAGAGTTGAGCAGAGGGTGTTGCAATGGTTTGGGCATATGGAGAGAATGGATAATGAGCGATTGGTGAAAAAGATAACTAGATCTGATGTGAGAGGTGTAAGACTGAGAGGAAGACCACGAATAGGATGGATGGACAGTGTGAAGAGAGCGCTGGATGCGAGAGGGATGTCTGTTGAGCAAGGAAGAGTGGCTGTGCGTGACAGAAATAAATGGAGAGAAATTGTGAATGAATAAGTGATGACGCAGCCCTGAGGGGATATTCTCCCGCATTTGGTCTGATCAGCTAGTCAGGTCAGGTGCGGGTAAGGGGATGGGTCTGTTATGATGTGGCAGGGGTAAACCAGTTCTGCTGTCGGGCCCTGCTGTGGATGTCACTGATTGCATTGCGCAGTTGACCCTTGTGCGGTGTGATGCGGTGAGGATCTGTCCGTTCTCCCCTTTGGGGCTAAGATGCGAATGAATGTGTTTGAATGGATGAGTAAATGGAGAGTGAGTCGTCCTGTCTCGGCTACCTCCCTTTCCTTGGGGGAAGCAGCCTAGGTATATAGATAGATAGATAGATAGACACCTTACTGTCCTCTTCTGTGTTATATAAATCCTTCAGACATCGCCATACTCCACCTGCATAAATAACGTACAAAAGGATACTATCCAACCATAATTAATAATAAACCGTTAAGGAAGAGGTACTTGGGAGCCTCCTTACCGACGAGAATGCGGACCTTGGATCAAAATAACTTCTAACCCCACACTTGTGCATGGGTTGCCGACCTTAGCTGTACGTTGATGCGCTTAATCACGAACAGTCATGGATCGGAATCGTTTAGTAATAGACTGGCTAATAAAGCACACACACACACACACACACACACACACACACACACACACACACACACACACACACACACACACACACACACACACAGTGGGTCTCTCATGGGTCAACAAAGAGGCAGCAAATAACTAAACGGGAGTAAGAACACGCCCTCAAAGCTCAAGCATGGTCAGATGTGATGCCAGATATGCTGTGTGTGTGTGTGTGTGTGTGTGTGTGTGTGTGTGTGTGTGTGTGTGTGTGTGTGTGTGTGTGTGTGTGTGTGTGTGTGTACAGCTGAGTTACGAAATCAAAAGGCCTAGAAATTTTGGTGCCTCTCGTGTTTGGAATTCTAGTATTCGTGTTATGTAAAGCGGTGTGTAACGTGGAATGCATTACAACCATTGTCGATCCTCACAGACCATTCTCGATCCTCACAAGTGTTTCGAAATTGACCGTCATTAGTCAGATGTATGCCGATAAGCTCGACTGCTCGGCTTGAATCTAAGTCTACTAATATTAGTAGACGTAGGTTTAAATGATAGGCTATGTCCGAATATCACACACCCTCGTAAACTAATCTTCTAACTGTATCAACGAAACCTTTACCCCTCCCTCATTCACGTCATTATCATCACAATCACCTTAACCCGTTCAACCAGTGGACACTGATTATATACTCTGGCTATCCCTTGCCAGTTTTATTCAGCTCACTATACATTTCAAGAACTCTCCCCAGAAAAAACAAGTAGATAAATAAATAAAGATAGGCAACTGTACAAATAAAACTATGACAGACTAAAGGAATAGGAGGTAGAAGGCGACGTCGTAATGAACGGGTGTACTATAGTCTGTTTATTTTAATCTGAGAACACTGGGCCACTCCCACAATGAATGGTAAGTTGTGGGTGCATGAAATTCGATGAACCTTACAGGAGTTACGAAGTAGGAATGAGTCTCCTTGGTTACTAGCCAGTTTTATACTCCAGTCTGGCTACCCGTGGCCATCAACTAAGCTAAAAAAAAAGTTATTGACCTTTCGCAGATGAAATTAAACGGACTATAATTTCCTCTCCTATATATGAACAGTTTATGGGTGAAATTCAGACATAGGAAAAAGGAAAAATCCGGGGTATGAAAACTATCATTAGGGCGTCGATGTTCACACTTGCCTAAAATTTCCCGTGCGCTCAAAACGGCAGTCAAGATATTAGCATTATATTTCTCGACGTAATTAGCCCTTTCAATACGACGATGATTTAAGTAGTCGTAATCCCGCTACTGCCAGACGATTTTATTTAAGGCTGAAGTGACGCCCTTAATAAAATGCGACTGAATCAGTGTTCATTAACCGCTTGGAAACGTGACGGTGATTTATCCCTACTTCCTCAAACGATCTCATTCAGCTTTGAAGGACACCTCGCACTGAAGGGGCTTAAGAAAGGAGATATCAAATGTCAAGAATAGAGAATCACGAAATAATTGCCGAGCCCTTCAAGGATGCTTGTATTTCCGGTACCTTAACCCCATTACCCATATATTCTATAGTCAGTTTGTTTTCATAGGACGGAACTGGGCCATTCCTACATTATGACTGAGTCGTGATTGCATAAAATTCGATGAGCCTGCGTGATCAGTCTTTGGTTAATAGTTACATCGCCCCTTAAGTGCACATGGTCATCAACTGAACTGTGAGGTGAAAGGGATGCTGATCAGTATAGAACAATTTATCAATCGTAAAACATATATATCATGGCTTCACTTTCGTTTTTTTTTGCTTATCGTCGGCCCATAAAGAGAGCAAGGACCTCCACACTGCAACTTATTCATGTGTCTCGAAATAAGCGGACTTTAATTTTGACTTTCTCTTTGTTTAGCTATCTTTGTTCAGGGACAGGTCTTGCAGGAACTTATCCTTGGGTTTCCATTTTCATTATAAAAAGAAATTCTCCTGGCCCGTCATATAATTTTGTATATTTTCATATTCTTATACCTCGGTAAAATATAGTTTGTTAGTTAACCAGGTGTTCCAGTGGTTAGAACGCCCAAGTCTGGGTGGCGGCCTTGTCAACGGGTTTGGGTTTGTTCCCTAAGAAATTACTGTATTTATTAAAAACATTAAATGCCACTAAGGGAGTAGTCTTGTCATCGACCCTTAACTGTACTAAACAGTGGCAGTCCAGCCAGGAGTCCGTACACCTCGAAGGGATAATGTAGGCATGGTATCTTTTATTGCTAACATGTTTCCTTTTCACCATTAGGCTTTTTAAAACAGATATTTGGTGTCGAGTACTATAGGGTATATGGTAGCCTCACCCACTCCATCTTTCAAGATCTGGTTGTGACCGTGGTAGTTGATGACGATGTGGTGCATGGCATCGGTTGTGTTAATCTCATCGTAATATGCAACCATACATACATACATACATACATACATACATATACATATACACATAAATACCTTTGTATATGTGTATGTATGCATGTATTTATGACAAAAATTGACAGGAAAGTTGGTAGGTAGGTAGGTAAGCAAATAGATTACATTTTGCGTCATTGTTGTGCAAAATAATAACAAATTTATAGGTGTCTAACGCTTAATCAAGTTATGCTTCAAACCGTACTCTCTGATACACCTACGGGTTTATCGTCGCTGGTATTTAATTCAGCCAAGCGAAATCATTGGTAAATGTAAGATTATGTTTTATTTATTAATTTGTCTCAGCTGACTCGTATTATAGCCTCAAATTCATAAATAGGCCTATTTTCACCAATATATGACCCAGTTTTAAAACTGACTCTGTCGGTTATAATATGAGCGACAGTACAAAATTACTTTTACATTCTCCGAACTTGTTTCTTTCTTTGTACCTCTGTGTTTAACGTCGTCTAGGCTTTATTGCATTCTGATCAGATCATTATGCCAACATTGTCATTTCGTTGCTGTGACCTGATTCAACATCTTCAACCTGGTCTGCCCTCTATTTTGTCCTCTTGTAGTCTCCAGAAGCGCTTGTTTTTACCACCCATTTTACTTGATCGTACCTGTAATTTGGCACGGGGTTCTTTCAGCTAAATTATTACATTGTCTCCAACACGTTCCTGTCTCCATGCTGTCATCTAAGAATTGCCCTTTTCTTATGTAATCGTAGCTGTAATTTGCCAGGTGACATTATAACGTACCTTTATTAATTTCAGTTCGAGATTGCCTTTCACACCATAACTAATCAGACCCTGCCCAGTCCATCCCAATGCAGTCGGTCTGAACTGAGCCTAAAAAGTAAGCTAAACTAAGTAAAGCTAAGCTAACCCAATCCAGGCTAAGCCAGGCAAATTCATCTTTTTAAACGATGCTCGGCAATACCACGCCCTATTCAGTTCAGCTTGATGCAACCCAACATAGCCCAGTCTAACATAGTCCACCCAAACCTAACCCTGTCTTACCGAACTAAATCTAACCTAATCTTACCAAACCAAATCTAGCTTAACCCCAAATAATCAAACCTAGCCTACCTTCTCACAACAGAGTCAGCACAGCCAAGTGCCATTCTGTTAAGTTTAGTACAACCCAACCTGACGTAACCCATCCAGGCCTCACCCATCCTAACCACACTTAACCTGACCTTAACCTAACGAAACCCAGCCTAACCACAAATAACCTGACCTAAACCTAACGAAACCCAACCTAACCTAACCTAACATGATCTAACCTGACGAAACCCAACCCAACTTAAACCATCCTAATTATACCTAACACTTCTCGCCCAAGCCCCTCCTAGACTCCCAGTCCAGCCTAGTGACAGCGTGTCGATAAAGTATACTAATTTCACCTAATTTAACATAATCTGACCCCACTTAACCTAGTCGCTAAGCCAAAAGATTCCAGCCTAGCTCCACAAGTGAACTTATATCAATTACGTGGTAAAATCGGGCCACTATTTGTCTCGTATGCCCTTCGCTACATTCACTCTTGCTACGTTACCCAATCCCATTCTTTTGCCAGTCAGTTGGTCACTCAGTGATCTGTGACTGGGGAAAAGAAGCCAGTTAGTCGTTCTTAAGCTTGGCTACACCAGCGGTTTGTAAAAATGTCAGACGCCGAGAGGGTATAGGGACGCGTGAACGAGTTAGTGGTTGTGTGTGTGTGTGTGTGTGTGTGTGTGTGTGTGTGTGTGTGTGTGTGTGTGTGTGTGTGTGTGTGTGTGTGTGTGTGTGTGTGTGTGTGTGTGTGTGTGTGTGTGTGTGTGTGTGTGTGTGTGTGTGTGTGTGTGTGTGTGTGTGTGTGTGTGTGTGTGTGTGTGTGTGTGTGTGTGTGTGTGTGTGTGTGTGTGTGTGTGTGTGTGTGTGTGTGTGTGTGTGTGTGTGTGTGTGTGTGTGTGTGTGTGTGTGTGTGTGTGTGTGTGTGTGTGTGTGTGTGTGTGTGTGTGTGTGTGTGTGTGTGTGTGTGTGTGTGTGTGTGTGTGTGTGTGTGTGTGTGTGTGTGTGTGTGTGTGTGTGTGTGTGTGTGTGTGTGTGTGTGTGTGTGTGTGTGTGTGTGTGTGTGTGTGTGTGTGTGTGTGTGTGTGTGTGTGTGTGTGTGTGTGTGTGTGTGTGTGTGTGTGTGTGTGTGTGTGTGTGTGTGTGTGTGTGTGTGTGTGTGTGTGTGTGTGTGTGTGTGTGTGTGTGTGTGTGTGTGTGTGTGTGTGTGTGTGTGTGTGTGTGTGTGTGTGTGTGTGTGTGTGTGTGTGTGTGTGTGTGTGTGTGTGTGTGTGTGTGTGTGTGTGTGTGTGTGTGTGTGTGTGTGTGTGTGTGTGTGTGTGTGTGTGTGTGTGACATTGAAGGGTTAAGTGGATTTTGGTGGTTTTATATGTAAGGTGGGTTATACTGAGCTATGATACGCTGAAATAAGTTTGTATTCGTTACATACTTTAAGGGAAGTTGTGTGTATCTTTATTCATTTGTCTCTTCGTATGTGTAATGGATTTATTTTATTGTGTATATTTCCGCATGTGCAAGGAACGTTCAGATCTTAAGGCATATGATGAGCCATACCTCATACACTTATACTGGAATATGTCTGCCATAGACTGTACCTTAAGTTTTTATATTATGTACCGTACCTTGTGTTGTCAGTTTATTTGCTGTTTTCCACACATTCAGTATATTCGCTTACGGGATGTAGAGATCATCATTATCATCATCACCATAATCATCATTGTCGCCATCAGTCTGTGTCAGATTGTAACAATTATTTCCTTCCCCAACTGTCTTTACCCAGAATTAGTGTTTGGTTGCTTTTTTTCATCCCATTCCACCGTATTATCGGATTTATACCTCCAAGATATTCTCCGCCTATTTTCTCCCTTCGTCTTTAGTTGCAAATATATTCTTACATAGTCTGCTCAGTTTCTTTTGTGCGAAAAAATACCGGCCTTGTCTTCTTTCCATTTGTGGGGTGATACCGCTTACCTTCGTCCGTCCGCTTATCAGTGAGTGGCGCTTATCTTTTTACATCATACCTACCTACTCTTCCATTCTTTGTTAAATCACAGTAAACCTGTGACGTATTAAATGCTACTTCCAAGCTGTTTTTGTCAACTGTCGAAAGATTTCTCGTACTGAAGTAATTAATAAAGGTTGTATCATACTACCACAGCACGATTTCCTAAGCTGAATAAAATCGTCTGACAGAGAATAAAATAGAAACTACGCCATCAGCCAGAAGGAATTAAACAGTAAAGTGAAATCAAGAGGATATGCTTGAAGAAAGGCATCCTATTCGGTAAGATTATCAGTAAATTTTCACTCAGTTCTCATAGTACGATGACATTACAATATCTTCTTTCTGCGTCAAGGCGATGTTACTGAACGAAGGAAAAATCACGAGCAGTGATGGGGTTAATGAAGGTTATATTGAATCCTCTATTTCGAAAAGCCAGTCCCATCCTGCATAAAATCGTCGAGTGTTTGCCAGAGTAAAGTACGACGCCATGGTAGTGACATAAATGAACAGAATGCAGTCTCTATTATTACTGTACGAAAAACATGCATTCTTTACAACTGAATACACTCAGTTTCTGATTTTTTATTTCACTTTACGAAAATCCATTCAGCCTACAAAAGCAAGACGCCACTGACTTCTCGCTACCTGATTACATTCAGCTGATGAGATACCCCTGCCCTCATTCAGTTGATGAAATACCCCTCCCCTAATAAAAGTCAACAGATAATGTAGATAAATACCATACATTTCTTAAGCCTAACCCATTCAATACAGTGACGTCTTCATAAAGTTCATTGTTCTTGCAACCTACTAACAATTTTATTCAAATTTAGCAAAGTTCTCGTAGCTACTGAACGAACTGATGAAAGCTTTATCTAATCCGGCATGTTAAACAACTCTTATGCTCAAAGACATCGTCTGAAAGTAGTAAGAATAAATGCAAAAATACGTCACCTTACGAAACAGGGTTAGGCAATAACACAAACACACCAAGAGACTCCATCTTTTTATGATAACGGCGACAGCAATATAAAAAAAATAAAAACAAAAACAAAAATAAATTGTGCAATGTTTACGGTGGAGGTGTGGCTCCTCATGCGATAAAACTATGCCCTTTTTTGTCACAAGCGTGGCTTCTTTTTCTGGCTCTTTTTTTTATATATATCAGTTTCCCTTTCCATTCTCCTCCCTTCCCCCCCTCCCCCCTCTCTCTCCTTCACAGTCTTGCCTTGCTACATTCCCCTTCACTTGGCGTTTGTTCATTCTATTTGATTTAATTATTGATTCTTTTACTAGGTGCTGTCAGTATATCATTGTCTATTTCCTGGTCCACTGTCTAATCCATGCATCCATCAATCTATCTACAAATATAATTATCTTACCTTTGTATCTATCTGTCTGTCTATCGACGTCGGTACGAGTTAAGTATTTAATCTCCTTCCATGTTCATTCTTTTACTATAATGATATCTTTTATCTTTTTTATTTTTTACCCATTCCCGCCCCGGAGGGGCTCGGGGACAGGTATTGTTTTCACTCGGTTTGTCTGTAATTTTCTTTGTTTGTTTGTCTGTCTGTCTGTTAACAACTTTACGTGAAAACAACTGGTGAGCTTTTGACTAAATTTACAGGGATGATGGGTTGTGACTTTCTGATCACCTGATTAAACTTTTGGCCAGATTAGCCCAAGACCCAGGCTGTAGGCCCCAAAAAATGTAAATTAAAAAAAAAAAAATGTAAAAATCGTTTGTCGAACTCCTTTCAAATTCGTCATATCGACATGAAACCGAAACCTAAAGGTATATCTTTCAAATATGTGTCCTATAACACGCCTCATTGCATCAGAGAGGTCACCCCCCACTTAGCTTGCGGTAGGGGGGTCACTCAGATGCATCGGGCCAAAAATATCAAATGGACATAAAATAGTCAATTTTCACCCGATCTACTCCAAATCTGATACGTGACATCTCTGACTAGATATCTTGTTTGTTTATACGTCAGCACTAAAATAACTGCTGGTGACGAGTTTCCTGCGCCTTGGCACGGCATCTTGTCTAATTACTTATTTTACTCCAGCTATTCCAGATGCTTTTATATTGCTCACAGCTTCTCGAAATGGTGGATCCTCTTTAACCTCTTACAAAATATCTTTTCTCAGCTGAATAAAAAAAAAAAAAAAAAAAAAGTATGTAAACGCAGTGAAAGAGTTTAACTTATCCAGCATTACGACCTTCTTGATGGATCCACCTCTCCCCCCCCCCCTCTCTCTCTCTCTCTCTCTCTCTCCTATTCCCCCTCCACTCACTCTTTCTTTCATCTGCCGGCAATACTCGTGTTTCTGGAGTGTACCCATCTCAAGTAACAAGCGTTCTCCCTAGAGATGCCAAGATTAGCCTGCTTGCCAACACACATCACCCTCTCTCCTGTGTTACACTTTCCTCGCTCACCACCCTCTCTCCTGTGTTACACTTCCTCGCTCACCACCCTTTCTCCTGTGTTATACTTCCTCCCTCACCCTTTTCCTGGCTTCTACTTCCAAACACTGTGTGATTAGTTTTCTTTTCTCTCTCTCTGACACACACACACACACATACACACACATACATTCTCTCTCTCTCTCTCTCTCTCTCTCTCTCTCTCTCTCTCTTCCCTACCGTACTCATTGCCATTTTTCACCTATTCCCTCCCCCCCCCCCGTCTTCTCACGCCCTATTCGATATATTACGAGGCTATGTAGGAAGTAACGCGAGCCCTGTGAGACCGGAATCGCGTTGGCGCTTTGATCTAGCCCGCATCAGTGGTGCTGGCGCCGTAATGCCTTGTAATATTCTCTCAGTTCTATTTCACACTTGCGACAGGTCACTTACTTCCTTCCTCGACGCATCGTATCAAAAGGGTAATCTAGGGTCATGTGATATTTTTCCTCAGCTCCGTTTCACACTTGCGGCATGTCACTTCCTTCCTTCTCCACGTATTACGCGTATATCAAAAGAATCATCCACGTTCGCAAGTAATAATATTCCCTCAGTACGGTTTCACTTAGGGCCTGTCTCCTGCCTTCTCTGACCCAATCTACAGTATAAACAAAAGCCATTCAGGATCATAAGTCATAATATTCCCTTAATTCTATCTCACACACTTCTAACATGTCTCCTGCTTCCTCCCCGACATATCGTAAAAAAAAAAAAAAAAAATCTGGATCATCTACATATACAAAAGCCGCTTTGTTTGTTTGTTTGTTTATCCGTTTGTCATTCAATCACGTCCAAACCACGGGCCACAGATCCCCAGACTCATATATATTCTGAATCAGGGTGACCCATGGATGGTTTTAGGGGGGTTAAAATTCAGATCTGGGTCATCTGAGGTCACCGGTAATTTGTTCGCCTTTTTTTGGCCTGGGCAACGCCGGGTACCCCTGCAGCCCAATTTTTAGCATGGAGACTCACATGACCTCCAGTTCGGACATAGGCTATGTGAGGTTGACCCCCCAGGTAATTAGAGGTCACTGCTCGGAGGTCATTTGAGGTTACCCGTAATACACGCTCGAACGACTGGACCCAGCAGCCCAATTTTTGGCATGGAGACTCATATGACCTTCATTTTGGACATAGGCTATGTGAGCTTGACCTCCAAGGTCATTTGAGGTCAGTGGTCGGAGGTTACCTGAGGTCATCGGTAATTGCCTAGTAAACAAGTGCGCACAAATACTGTGCGTTTGTCAGCGCAACCTGAAATAGAAAGTTCCTGGACCTCTTATAATCCATTTTCAAAAGCGTAAGAGATACATGGTCTTTCTGGATTAACTGAAGTAGAACAGAGAGGATTCAGGGTTCGCCTTTTGGGCCCGGGCGACGCCGGGTTCCCCTGCTAGTAAGGAATTATACTCTATCGCGTCTATTTCACACTTACAGCAGGTCACTTGCGTCCTTCCCTGATCCATCGTGCCAAAAGCGTCTCATATTGGTAAGAGAAATTTTACCAACTCAGTAAAAGTGGTCTTCTGTTAGAGGAACTTACGTCACTGGCTACCATTATCTAGGTCAGCTCTCAGCAAATTCTTCCTCCTAGGCACATGGGATGAATATGGGCCTATTTTATTATGTAGAGTTTTATGATCTATAGGAGTGTATGATTACGAGTGAGACACACACACACACACACACACACACACACACACACACACACACACACACACACACACACACACACACACACACACACACACAAATGCTCTCTCTCTCTCTCTCTCTCTCAAATTCTTACCTCCTGCATTGCGATGACGTCTGTATAACTCTGATTATACAACGACCATATGATTTTACTCAACGATTTCATTCATCTCAAATGCCATAACTCTTGATCTGAGCTCTTTTTATCCCCCACATTTCGAAGCTTCCCTTACAGTGCAAGACAATAATCGTGTCCCGGTTTTGTCCGAAAGTTCAGTGTAACATGTGAAACGTTATGACTGCTCTACCACGGCTACACGTTCACGGTTTGCTAGCCTGACTTTCCTCAAGCTTCATATCTGCTGCTGATGAGATGACAATAAACGAACCCAGGAAATTCCGAACCCTTTACATCCGTTGGCGAGAACTGCTGCGTCCGAGCATATTGTGAGCCATATTCGGTCAGACGATGACTGCTTGGCGGTTACATATTACAGAATGTCGGGCAGACCTAGTATATACCTTGGTATGGAGAGGGCTAAACAACATGTGTACTGGAAGAAAAGAGAGGGCATCATTATATATTTGTATAGGAGGAAAGAATCCCGGACAGACAGTTCATACATTCGGTGAAAGCAGAACTGTAGAAAGGTGAATTAGGCGCTTTCGGGAGGAATGCACAACGGACAGCAGTCATCGTTCAGGCCACCCTAATGTTACTACACCAATACAGGACCAGGAAATAATCACAACGATGGAAGGCAGGAACTGTAAGCAATGCTTATTCCGTAAGTGACGAACTGAACCTAGAATGAAGCACATGAAAAGTTGTGCGTTGACTTCGGTCTCCTAGGTTATGTGTTCGAACTCCAGCCTATGGGATTCATTTCGCCACTCATAACAAAATATTCGAATATCTTTATACACTAACTCTGTCCTTGTATGTAACAACGTTGTTTGATGGCAGATAATGACAATCACAGCTTAAAATTACCAACTAAGACTAAGCAGAAGTTAAATTAATAAAGAGGTAGAACCAAGATCCGGATATATCTTTAGCTGATTGCACTGCAGTGTTCCTAACATGGTATTACAGAAGAGAACAGAAAAAATACTGTTCATATAGATATCAATCAAAATTAGCAGTCGGAAAAACACAACTATATGTGTTTATTTCGCCTAGTTATTAAAAATATGCTAGCATCCACAGGCTCGTCACCTGGAGCAAATGGCATCTCATGTCGGTGCTGCCAAACGTCCGCATGACGCAAAGCAGAACGCACCAAAATTTAAGCCTCTCAGCAGATGTTTTCATCAAATTTCAGGACATGACTTTTGTCTTTGACTGTACGTTGAATACTGCAAAATCGTTTGAAAACAGTAAACATGAACCAAACGTGCACAACAAAACTTAAGCTCCCGTTTCATTAGCCCTCAGGACTAGCTCCTGACTATCCATCTTTTGCTGAACTTTTTCAATTTTCCAGTAACACAGAGAGTAGGCCAACATTCCCTCCAATACAAGTTTATCTAACTGCCAGCACCAAACTACATGCATGTTGCACACTACACTTTCTACTCAAAAATTCAGACAAAAAAAAAAAAAAAATGGCATCTCAATACATAACCTCGGAGTCCCGGGGGGGGGGGGGACCATCAATGCCCCCATCATCCTCCCTTCTCCCAGTGACGACCCGGCGAGATGCCTGGAACCCGTGTGTGATTCACTTCTTCATTTCTACAACATTCGCTGCCTTTCCTTTAACTTTCTCTCTGTGGAGCACCACCTCTCCTCCTCTAAACCTCACCTTCTCTTCCTAACTGAGACTCGGCTGTCTGAGGCGACTAGTAGCAAACCCTTCTCTTTAACCTCCTACTTTCTCTATACTCATTTCAAAACCAAAGGTGGCTGTTGTGTATATGTACTTCTTTGAGTTTCCCTAGAATGATTATTGCTTCCATGGCCGGGAGCCATCTGAGAGTGCCTTGCGCATTACGGGGGTTATTCTCTTGGGCATGGAAGCATACATTCCTTTCTCATATCCTCTGACTAATGCAAGAAAGCCTTGGTTTAATCACGCTTGTTCTAATGCTGTCCGCAACAAGGTGAGGGCCTATAAAAGGTACCACCCCTGAATCGCATTTTTTTTTTTTTTTTTCTGGCCGGAATCGTGCTACGTCTGTTCTTCTCCCTGCTAAAAATAATTTCATCCGTACTAAATGCTCTCAACTCTCCCACTCGAATTCTTCCCGCTCCTTCTGGCACCTTGCCAAAAACCTTTCTAACAACTTTACCTCATCATCCTTCCCTCCTCCTTTCCACTCTGAGGCTCTGTAGCTATTTCTTCTACTGATAAAGCAGAAGTCGTTGCTCAGACTTTCTCCTTCAGTTCCACCTTAGATGACTTCAGTGCTGTTCCTCCATCACTTCCCCCCTCTGACTTCCTCATGCCTGACATTAAAATTTCTTCACCTGATGTATTTTCTGTCATCACTGGACTCAATTCTAACAAGGCATATGCTCCTGATGGGGTACCTCCTGTTGTCCTTAAGAACTGTGCTTCTGTGCTTAAACCCTCCCTAGGTAAACTCTTTCGCCTTTGTCAACTTGCACTTTCTTTCTTGATGGAAATTTGCTCTCATTCAGCCTGTCCCAAAGAAGGGTGACCATTCCCATCCCTCTAACTATCGCTTTAACATCCTGTGTTTCAAAAGTTTTCGAGTCTATTAACAAAAAAATGAATAAATAAATAAAGCATCTCTCCTATCGCAGCCTTCTTTTCGACTGTCAGTATAGGTTCAGCCAGGGACGCTCCACTGGCGAGCTTCTCACCTAACATTCAGACTCCTGGCCATCCTCCTTTTGGGACTTTGGCGAAAGTTTTGCCATTGCACTTGACATCAAAGGCTTTCGATCGAGCCTGGTATAACTTTTAATTTCCAATCTGTTCTCTTACGGTTTCTATCCTACTATCTGTTCCTTCATCTCTAGCTTAATTTCTGGTCGTTCTATAGCTGCTGTTGTAGACGGCCACCGTTCTCCTAGAGCTATCAACAGTGGTGTTCCTCAGAGCTCTGTCTACCACCAAATCTCTTCCTTTTATTCATCAATTACCTAATCTGTACATCTAGCCCCATCCACTGATGACTCCACCTTCCACTTTTCCATTCGCTTACTGCAACGTCCATCTCAGCAGTTACTTCAACAAACAAGAGATGAGGCTTTGGCACACCTAATGTCTGACTTGGCTTATACCTCTGATTGGGGTAAAAATATTCTTGTTTTTAATGCATCAAAAACTCAGTTTTTACATCTATCAACCCGATAAATTCTTCCACAGGAGTACTCTCAAATTTTTAACAATATTCAGCTCGATTCTGCATCATCTCTAAACATACTTGGGATTTCATTTTCTCTGGATTTTTCTTGGAAAGAACGTATTATCTCTCCAGTAAAATCTGCTTCCAAGAGATTAGGTATACTAAGCTGACTCCATGCTTTCATTACTCCTGCACAGTTATTGACTTTATACACGGGTTTTATTCGCCTCTGTGTAGAGTACAACTCTCATATTTGGGAAGGCTCCACAGATACAGCTCTTCTCAATAGAGTGAAGTCAAAGGCTTTTTGTCTCATTAACTCTCCTCCTCTGACTTATTCCGTTCAACCTCTGTCTCTTCGCCGCACTGTTGCATCTTTATCTCTTTTCTACCGCTACATCAATGGTCACGTCTCCTGTGAGATGTCTGCTTGCATCCTTCCACCACTACGTCGGGCGTATGGCACCCGTCTAGCAACAAAATTCCATCCCTTTTCTGTCCAACTCTCTAATGCAAGGGTTAATCACCATTCTCAGGCTTTCATGTATGCAACAGGTCAGCTCTGGAACTGTCTCCCTCTGACTGTATTTCCTACTGCCTATGATCTTTCAAAGGCAGTGTGTCCAGGCAACTCGAACTGATCTTGAATTTGGCTCTCTGTTGTTGTTTTTTCTTTCTTGGAGGAAACAATTTGCGGGATCCTGGCCATTGGTTCCTTCTTCTTTGCATAAAAAAAAAAATAAAATAAATCACAGGAGGACAATGTATGAAACCTACAGGCTTCCAGCATACCGGTACGCAATTAATCACGGACTCCTAAAACAATTTCCGTAACGATTGCATAATTTGTCCAAAAGCCATTCTCTGTCCGGTTGCTAGGCTACTCATTCTTTATAATAATAATAATAATAATAATAATAATAATAATAATAATAATAAAAAATAATAATAATAATCCTGGAAGCATGCCGCGCCTAGCCCACCCATAGCTCACTAAGACATAGGAATAATACGTCCTCGGATTCAGGGTTAAGTATGGATAACATATAAAGCAACATTTTCGATTATATGTCATTACGTCAAACGAATTACTTCACAATGAATATTTGCATTACCGTAACTAGTTAATAGGCACTAAGCACCTGCGGTATAAGACTAATTCATACTTCGTGATTAATTGGAATAATAGCTACAAAGGTTAACTGAACAAATAACAAATTAGTATACTACTTATCAAGAACTCTTATCACAGTACACATCAATGAGATCAAACTTAGCGAAGTCCTTTTAAAGTATGCCTCAATAATCCTAAATCGAAATTCCGTGATGCTCACTCAGTGGGCTCAATCTAATACTAATCGCCCCCTCTGTCTCTGTTCCCACATTTTCACTCGTATCCCCTCTTACTAATTCACCTCTTCCACTTGCTTTTTCTCTTCCATTATATCTTACCAAGGTTCTCTCCCTTTACTTTCTTCTCTTGATTTTTTTAATACAACATTATATTCCCCTTCCTAATCAAGTACATCTTTCATGGTAGAAATTTTGCTCAGAACACTACCAAAATATGTATACTATATTAGTACTTTCTATACTGTTTAGTCTCACATTGCAGTGTTGGGGCTTCTTCCAAAATTGCTCATTTTGTTTTTGTTATATCTTCACTTTTAACTTTTCACTGTTATCTTCTCGTTTAGTGTATTCCTGCTGCCACCAGGTGATTAAATTTTACTTAGGAAAGACTTTTCGAGCTCGGTGGATTCGATGTACTGTACTTCCCTTTAACCCCTTCAACAAAATAACACAGAGACTCAGGTTTCTCCCAACAATAACTTTTTACCCTTCACTGTGATGATTGTCTCCATTACCTCCCATTTTGTTATCTGTCTACTCAAGCTTCCACTTGTACCCCTATTTCCTCCCTACCATCCTCCCTCCCCTCCATTTTCTCCCATTTTTCTCACTGATCTAAATCTTATAATGTCCACATAAACACACGTGTCTCCCTCCTCCCCTCACTCTTTTCCACGAGCAGTCCTTCCCATCTCAGATGACTCACTTTATCACGCATGTCCTTGTGATCAGCTGCCCTACCTTCCTGTACCACACCTGGCCAAACTTTGTGCTTTACTCTCCATCCCTACTAAACCATCCTTCACTTTCTTTAACTTAATCCTGTTGCAGCCAGGTGCCTAATCCTAACAGTTCATAGTTTTTTTTTTTTTTTTTATATATAAAAACCAAACTCCGCTCATTCATATATCTTCATCCTGACCTTTCCGCAATCAGACTCACTATCCCAACAGTTAGGCTAATTCAGTGGATGACTTTTCAACACCTACAGTTTGATGACTATAAGAGGATAACTCTAGCCTATTATTTTCACTTTTGGAGGAATTTTTTAGAGTGAAAGGGTTAATGAAGGCTGCAATACCTAACATATTTGGTTCGAAAAGCTTCTCTGAACCAGAACACGTAAGGACAGAGCACGAATCACAAATAAACAAGAAAACTAGAATTCTTTTACTGTTCCACAGACAGTCACTATTCTCCACCAGATGGAGGTCATTGACTAACGGTTACTAAGACATCAACAGGACACCTGAGTAGTGTTCACAGGTCATGGTAGGGTACATGCTGTAGTAATTTAGTGGATACTGGTCCAATTTCGCCCTTCAGATTCCTTGTGCAGACCGCATTGAAATCTCCAGTAAACACGACCAACTTATCTCGTTCACTCCTAATATTGAAATGACTCTTTCTGATATGCCTTTCCACTGCGAGTAAAGGATTTGAATTTTTTTTCTATCAGCAGAGGCCCATGCTAGGACATATAACCTGGGCCTGTCAGATTCCTTCCTCAGTCTCCGGTTCTCCTGGAATCGTCGCGAGACTCTTAGGCCGGAATAAAAGCAATACCAGCAAAAAACAAGTCTCCACCTACGTACTAGGTGGAGACTAATAAGTCATCAAACTGGGGAGTTAAAATGAAAGTTTCTGACCTCTTTGCAAGTTACTACCCAGACACTATTGAATCCTAAAATATCTGCACCAAAACCCCTCCAAACAGCAGCAGCCATTCCAGTAGCCTTATCTCATCTGCAACTTCAGACAGCTACAGCAGTCACGGCCAACCACAACTGGGTTTAGCAACGACCTCGAGCGCTGTCCAAGTGCCACTGTCAATGGAGGTTATATAACATGGGCCATTAGGAGGATTTATGACCACAAAAGGATGTTACAGAAACCTGCTCAGTGTTATCTCCATTTCGAGGACGTCTTTTTTACTCATATTTGGACAATAACTGATTTTACTACGTAGGTTAGATGAGACCCTTTGCAGCTGAGAAGGTAATGGAGACTGTAACCCATTTGCGATGTTGTCATCATGGGCTGACAAAAATATAACTAAGATGACGTTGGTGTTGGAGTTAAAGGATAGAAAAAGGAGCCGCTGGTCTGTATCCCTCCTCATTCCTTCATCTTCCTCTCAGTGTGTGTGTGTGTGTGTGTGTGTGTGTGTGTGTGTGTGTGTGTGTGTGTGTGTGTGTGTGTGTGTGTGTGTGTGTGTGTGTGTGTGTGTGTGTGTGTGTGTGTGTGTGTGTGTGTGTGTGTGTGTGTGTGTGTGTGTGTGTGTGTGTGTGTGTGTGTGTGTGTGTGTGTGTGTGTGTGTGTGTGTGTGTGTGTGTGTGTGTGTGCGTGCGTGTGCGCGCGCGCTTTGTATCTTTTTGTTTTCCTACTTCAGTTTCATTTTCATCCTTGCCTAATTCTATCGTACCCGTTCTGATCCACTTATACAGATCATTCCTTCTCTCCATTCTAGTAACGATCTTACTGTGCCTTCAATTATTTATTTCCTATATTTCTTCTCTACCTCATCACTGGCCTTCCTATTCATTCTTGTCACCTCTTTACTTATATATTCCGTTCTTCCTTCCAGAGGCATTGTCAGTCCCCTCCCACTCTCTACATAACATTCTCAACGTCCGGAACTCGTCCCTTTCTGTATTCTAGCTCTCAGTACACCTCATCTCTGGCCTTGCTCTTAGCTGTCGTCATCCCCCATTCTTTACTTTCTCTTTCTCCCAGACCTACTGCCACTTCCTCTCTCTCTCTCTCTCGTCGTAAGATCGTGTCTAGTTTCGTCTCGTCTCGCTTCGTCTGTATCTGCTCCCTCCCTCCCCTCTCTCTCTCTCTCTCTCTTACCCCATTTTTTTTTTTTTTTTTTAGCTTCTCTTCAGTCTCTCTCATCTTCACACTTCTATGCTACTTTCATCACTTTCTATCGTATTATTATTTTCAAACTTTTCAAAACCATGACCACATTTTATGCTTTATTCTTGCTACCACCAGCCAGTTTGCTCTGTTAAGGAGACTCGATATGGAGGAGTTACCACAGGCTTCAGTGATTTTTTTAAGGTGTTCCCTAAACCGAATAATTTAGATGAAAGTAGCAAAAAAAAATAAATAAATAAGGTCACTACTGCTGAGGTTCATCTGCCGTTGCCCTATCTTTCAGATGTCTTCCTAACCCTTTCACTGTGATTACCTTTCCCTCAATTTAATCATGCTATCTCCAGGTGAATGAATTCAGGTGAGAGACTTCTCTAGCCGAAATGGTTACATTTAACAACGTAAGCCCCTTCACTATTATGCCGATCTTATAAGCTGAGTAAAATCGTCTGGTGGAAGTAGGAACAAAAGCTGAAATAAATGTTCTCAGGCTGAAGGACCTGGCTCACTTCTCCCGCTCAGCTTTATCTATCACCGCTCCCTTCCTCCCTCACCCACTATGCCCACCCCTACCCGTACCCTTAGCCTCTCCGAATCGCCATAACTGTCTGTTCTGTTTATCTTACCTAGTATCGAAATCTGTCCTCAATCCCTACGCCACCCCTCTAACCCCATATTCCCTCCTCCCTCTCTCTCTTTTACATCTCCTTCCTTTCTCGCCTCCTCTTCCAGTCCTTTTTCCCATCCATTCTCCTTCCCTCCCTGTCTCCTCTCCCTTACCAGGCATTCGTGTCTCTTTTCCCGCCTGAACACGTCTCCTGTATTTCACATTTCACGTTTCTTTTTTTGTTCTCGCCTTTTTTTCTCATTCATGTCTTCTCTCCTTTTTGTCCCTCTCGTGCGGCTCCTTCCCTCCTTCCCCCCGCCCCCCCCTCGGTCGCGTCTTCTCCTCACACACTCCCTGTCTGTCTGTCTGTCTCTCTCTCTCTCTCTCTCTCTCTCTCTCTCTCTCTCTCTCTCTCTCTCTCTCCCAGCCCTCCCGCAGTCCCTACTTCCGTTTTCTCCCTTTTGTTATCTCATCTCCTCCCCTCTCTGCCCTCTGTCCCCTCCCACCCTTTCGTGGCTCTCTCCTATTCCTTCCCCCGTCTCTCCCTCCTAACCCAGTTCTCCCTCTATCATCACTTTTCCTTTTACCTCCCTTTTGTACCTCTTCTCCCGGTCTGGCTCAGCTGTGTACCTCCTCCCCACCTGCCCACTCTAAACAGCTGTCCCCGCAATCAAGCAAATTGGCCAGTTTAATTGTGTGAACCAGCCCAGCCCTTGGACCGAAACAGCCCAGCCGGAACAACTCACGATGCCTCACTACCTTCCTGACGTTTCCCCTTTTATGTGTCATTCACTTTTTTTTTTTTTATTATTTGATATCGCACAAACTTTCATTACGGTACTGCAATAACTAATTATATTTAAGCATAGCAAGTTCTAATAGCAGATGAGTCAATCAAACCATTCCGACACACAATGCAGCTCCATAATAACTTGAAAATCTAGCCTAGTCGACGCTCTGAACTCCGTGAAACCATCATAACAGCAACAAAGAATGCCGTATTAACACAGTATTAATAATATTAGGCACCGTCCAACTCAATAATCTCCGGACCAACTTTCATCGTACAAGCTAAAATGCGTTCTCTGTAGCATTCTTGTGAATGAATGGGGGATACGACTCGATGGGAACGGTGAACAAGCTACAACATTCACGAATCCAGATCAAGTTTTCTGCAGCATAAGAACGAAGCTTTACAGCAATAACCAGTCGTCAGCACTGAATTCAATGAAAAGTACTGCAGTTCAGTACTTTTACTACTATGTTCAAACTTTTTCATCCAAACGCATATTATTCTCCTTAACCAGTTACGTCCGGGAACAAATTACAATTTATCCCTGCTACGCCAAGACGCTTTCTACTACACAAACCTTGGAAGGGTATCTAGTTATGAAGTATGATTAAATATCTAGACCCTCCAGTAAAAAAAAAAAAAAAAAAAAAAAAAATAGAAAAACTACACAAGTCGCTGAAAGTGGCCTGAATATACAAGAATGTTACTGGATTAGAGAGACAGAAGTCAGGGACTGACGATTTTATTTCATAGAAAAATCTTCTTCAGTTGAATGTTTGACAGCTGCGTACACTAAATTTTCTGTGCAACGTTCAGACTAACATTTTATTCTCACCAACACCAGATTTCATTAGTCAAAGACAACTTGACCAAGCCAGGGGGGTTTAAGTTTCCAATCCTTTTATTATGACGTTCAGATCTCGATCCTGTAGTTTATTCAAATTATAGACATATTTTATTAAGCACTGGTAAAACCATATAGGATACAGTCAAGAGAACAGTAACAGAAACAGCGTAGAAAAACTATGTAAAAGGCAAGCTACAAACGAGTATTCCCATCGATGTTACTAAGTATACGGCACTTGAGCACCGCGCGTTAATTCGTCTCTTACCAGAATTGTAGCTTTAACAGTCGTGCAATCTTAACCCAACCATATCCAAACGTACCAGCCTAAGCTAATCTAACCTAACCTAAACATCCTAATGAATAAGGCCCATCTCCCCAGTGCTGCTACAATTCCTAAACTATGTTGCACCTCATGCACGTGATCTCTCGGGTAGGCTAACCGTCTTGCTCTCACCACGCCTCGTTCATATTTGGCGAATATCCTTCAAGCAAAAATTTGTTTCCGTATCACACAGCAAAAACAGAAAGCTGCTAAATGAATCGCACCTTAAATACCTGCTGCACGATCAGTCGACGAACTCACATCATTCTGCCAATCACCAGACAATTGTACTCCGGTTAACGAGCAGACAACACTATTTAAGTACTTAACAGTCGTCGTAACGTTTGCTTATGAGAGTTCTTTCCTGATGTATCTCTAGTTGCCCGGTAGAAAAATATAAAATACGTCACCTTACTACTGTGGCACCTGTGATACAGTTAAGGCAATATGGTTGACCTTGTGTTAACATCCCTTTCGTTCATGAAATACTCTTCAAACGTTACCTTTTTCGTTATCGGGACTGGACTGCGCAGGTTGTATTCTCTAATTCTTCCTCTATCTGCCTGTAGCACAAAAGCACTTGCTGAAACACTAACGCCAACACAATATAAAAAATACAAGGAGCTCTCACACTCCCTGACTTCGTTGTTCGTTGAAAGGCCGGTCGATTGGAGTAAATCTTGGAAGTGGGATTGTTCATTTGCTTATTACTTACCACATCTTTATATCAAATCAAAAGGGTAAGAAAGTATAATCATCCTCTGACATAACTGCAAGTAATACTATGGCTCTTGTTGACATAACGACGCAAAAATTATGGAAAACGAATATTAACGCGAAAGTAGTCCTGTGTGAGGGATTGACTTGATTTGAGAAGGAAGATGGGAAGCGTCACACACTGAGGTAGGAAAATGTAAACAGAGAGGTTAAACTTAAATAACTGTTTTTTTCCTCGCTAATAAAGGAAAAAAGAAAATTACAAGAGGCAATTATTGGCACAGTATGACTACTAGACTCAGACCAAGTTAGGTTAGGCTAGGTTAGGCTGCTACAGCTGATTTAGTTTAGGATGTTATGTTTAGGATAGGATAGGTACGGTTGAACTGTAAGCATTAGGCTTTGTTAGGTAAAGTCAGGTTAGGGTAGGGTGAACCGTGGAGTTTAGGTTTGATTGTCGGGGTTGGGTTAGAGTAGGCGATTAAGGATACGTTCCTCTGAGTTAGGCTTGGATAGGTTAGGGTTAGAGCAAGCGCACTCGTTTGGGGATGCGAAAACTAATCGTTCGGTTGTTACATGGCTTACACTCTGAGCAACAGACTACGTACCTTCCGTCCCTGACTTAGATTTATAAAGTATTTGAGAAGGTGATGTTGTGAACATAAATATCGCTACAGCTTTTAGTCGAACAATACTGAAACTTATGCAATATTCAAAACAGTATATTAACTCTCCAAGATCACATCCCTGGGTTTCGAAAGACACTGCTCACAAGCTGGTTATGTATTTTTATGAAGTGTAATGTATTAATGTACGCAATTGCGCAAATCTGTATAAACAACGTTCTGAGCTTCTACTTTACTGCTGACTGCAATATGTAACTGAGCAGGGCAGTGCGCAGGATTTTTGAGAGGGGAGGTGGATAAAAATAACATAGTTTATTCACTTTATTTCATTCATTCATTCAATCTTTATCTAATCCTGTTTCCCCATGAGGAGCGTAGAAGCCCCGGGCTAGGCAAGTTAGTCCTGACATTGAAGATGAGAGTGACTAGCCTCACTCATCCATGAGTAGCAATGCGTGAACGATAAACTCCATCCATCCCTTGGATGAAAACCTGCACAGGCTCAATCTGACTGGAGCGCCTTAATTACCCACTAAACTAAGGAACACAATACGGTAAACTTACGTATTGTAACTGACCAGAGTATTGAAAGGCACAAACTCTGGGTAATATACATACTGAACTCTACAGAAACCTTGGAGAAGAAACAAAGAATTCGGTCGTTTACTTGACATCTTCACTAAAAAAAAAAAAAAAAAAAAGTAAAAACAAAACACTTCTTCCCTCGCTGATTTCTGACCGTACACTGACCCACTCTGCACAGAATTAACATTCTTATACTCTAGTGAAACATTCTAGAAATTTCCATTAAGTTCTACAATCATCCATATTTTTTCAATAGCCTTCCATGACCTTCAATTTTTCTCATCGGTAACAAGCAATCTAGGACCTTCGTGAAGCTTTAATTCGTTCTTTCCTATATTTTGTAGAGCTTTTTAACTCTTTCTCTATTATTTTTCTATCTTATAACATTCTTAACAAGATTTAATTAATTTAATGAGTTGCGTTGTTAGTATTATTTTCATTCGATTTTTCCATTTTTTCCAAGTGAGGGGTTAAACCCCCAACCTCCCCCCACCCCCGTGTGCACAGCCTTGTAACTGTGTGCAAGCTTGACACATTTTCCTAACACATATGTTATGAAGAGGGGGTTAAAATGTAAGGGCTAGTCTTTCCCCTCCGAATCTTAATAAACATTCGGGTGTGTCGAGGATGATGACAGGCAATTCATAAAATAATATTTATTTCTTCAGCTAAAAGTGTTAAGATCACAGGCATGAGGATGAGTATATGGTCCGACAAGATGTCATATTTTCCTCAAGGCAAAATCAGCATGGCTTCATTAACCTCCTTCAAACGTCGATTTCGTCGCTATTACCGCGTCCCCCTAATACCCCCTCCTCTGTCTGTCTGTCTGTCTGTCTGTCTCTCTCTCTCTCTCTCTCTCTCTCTCTCTCTCTGATCAATTGGGCACGATAGAGTCCCTTTGTGTCTGCCCTGAGCTACTAATTTGGTAATAATGGGGAGAGTGACAGTGATAGCAGGGAGGGCAGAAGGGGAAATGAGAGAGAGAGAGAGAGAGAGAGAGAGAGAGAGACAGACAGACAAACAGAGACAGAGACAGAGACAGAGAGAGAGAGAGAGACAGAGAGAGAGACAGAGAGAGAGAGAGAGAGAGAGAGAGACAGAGACAGAGAGGGAGAGAGAGAGAATGACAACTATGTGAGATACGTGAGATACAGTTAGACAGAGAAGAAAAAATAGCGTCTTACCCTGCCAAGTTTTTCTACTTAATGGTACTTAGAGTCAAATAGGTACACAAGTTTTTACGGAGTGGGTGTGTATGTGAATGTGTGTAGGTGTCTAGTGTGTGTGTGTGGGGGGGGTGGGTGTCAACAAGTGTGGGTACAAACAGTTAAAGGAGGAGAGGGAGGGGACTCATGGACGAGGGTCAGTCGGTGATTCAGCTGAAACTGCGGCAGGAACGAGAGCTTTCGAAGGTCAAGAAGAATGTATATAAATTAAAAGACAGACGGGAATACTTCTGTCCAACAAATTTCAAAGGACATCGAGAAGACACAGATACTGATGCAGATACATAGGGGAGTTTTCTGATTCACAGTCGCCAGAGGTCCTGACTGTGGGCTTATAAAATAATTAATAACTTTTAATTTTAGTTTCAATAGGAAATTATTTAATATCAGCTACTGTACAAGCAATTACAAATACTCAGATTTGCTGATGACTCCCATTTCTGTCGATCGTGTGAGAAGTTACAATCAATGACTGCTAAGCTGAACATGGGGAGCCTGACGATGAGCATGAAGAACACGCAAGTCTTAATAATCCAGGCTTTTCCAGCAGTATGTGGAAACGCCGTTGTATAAGTTTGTTAATGACCTATATACAGTACAGTCAGAGAAAAGGAGAGATAGGGAAAAAGATACAAGGATAAAGTACATGGAGAGATGGGATGGAACAGACTACAAACCATGAGATATGAATTATGAAATTTGGGAGAGGTCTTTCGTCAGGAAAGAACTACCACACTACGATGATAATGACTTTATGGTAACAAATGTGTGTCTAAGAATGCATCTCAAGTGAAATTAGTAGTTGCAGATGAGTGTTTAATTCTTTTACTGAGGCGGATTTCTCTGAGATGAATAAAACCGTCCGCCATTATCTGAAATGAAGTACAAAGTTCTTAATTTTTGTCAAAAATATAAACAGACAAAACTTTTACTCATTATGTTGTGTGGGTTTCGTTCATCTGAATATAATCGTCGAACGCCCAACAGAAAAATGTGTAGTACGTTATTTCGCAGCTACAGGTTAAGAGTGGTGAGATGATGTGGCCGAGTGAGGGTGGGGGCGTGCTAAGAGGAGGAGCGTTAAAACGGCAATTAATTTGGGGATAGTAAGCGGGTGTAGGTTGTGGATAAGGTGGCTGAGGTTTGTCTTGGAGGGTGGAGGTGTGAGCAGTGAATACACAGATGGGTGGAGGTGTTGCGTGTGGGTGGTTACTGGAGTAGGTGAGAGGAGTGGAGTGGAGAAAGATGATAGACTGGAAGAACTGCCTAGTGTATAACTTGAAAGAGATGGATAGATGGACAAGTGGAGTGGAGGGGGATGACGGTGAAGACAAGGCTGGATGAATTGTATAAATGTGTAGGTTGTGAAAGATGAATGGAATTGTGGATGAATATTTGACTCTACTGCGGATAGACAGGTGTGAATAGCAAATAAAACAATTTATGTACTAGTGGATTGCAATATAGACGACGACGGTGATGACGATGATGCTGAAGATCGATGAGGGTAGGTAGCAATGTATATAATATTGTTTTCCTGACAACTAACTGAAAAGAGTAGAGAGAGAGAGAGAGAGAGAGCTGAAGGAGACAGATAGGGGCGGTAGACAGCGATGAACGGCGCGACAGAAAGGAAAAAGCGAGTCACGTAGAAATGAGTAGGTAGGGAACGGTATAGGCTGACGATGACCTGGTGCTGCATTTATAAAACTTCTTGAGTTAAGGCTCGTATTGTAAACTGCACAAGACATTACGATTTATTTTGCTTTTCACTAGCTAAAATCCTTTTATATGTTATTTATATCTCTCAGTATCGATGTAGTTTGAATCAGTGATATAGAAGAGGATACTGAGGTTACAGGTACAGAATAAACGTCTAAGAGAACTGTATTACGGGATCTCCATGTCTTGTCAGAATGCGACCGTAGATTGTATGGAAGATCGTTTGTCTATGCCTTTGTCCTAACTCAGAGGATATAAACACTTCAAACCAGAGTGAATAATAACGTGAAAATTATGGCAGTGTGATATTTGAGAAAAAAAACAACTGATAGGAACTGTTTGTCTTAAGAACAATTTCTTAAGACAACAAGACATGATCACAGTGTTGTTGAGCTTTGTCATGTGATGTAATAATGCACACCGTCGGGCAACAGGTCACTACAGTATCATTTAAATCGCAGAAGCTATGAATACTGCAAGATTCATTCAGTTTCTAGGTACCACAACGACACAAAAAATTACATCTTTCGTTGTGTCTCGGTACATACACATAATGACTAACATTTGATACTATGTTTCACTTGTATTATAGTACTATTGATATGATTTTGATATTGCGAAAAAGAATAATCTATGATCCTTAGTTTATTATCGATGCGATTGAGAATCTTGTTTATTTTCCCTCCATAGAATATAATCACTGCTTACTCGTATTCAACAAACAATATTGGCTGCCTTGCTGTTATCTATGCACACAGTAACCTATCATTCTATATTAATTCCACATGTACAATATATGCTGCAACAATTAATGCTGCCTCGGAAATACGTATCATCATCTTACTTGCGAGGTCGACATAACTGCGGTCAATAGTCTACGCGTACTCGATTATTGCAATCACGAAAACAACAATAACGTTTAAATAAATTATATAACCAAGCACAATGTACAGGTATTTGTATGAGCATTTAAATCATACTATAAAATACGTGAACATTGTATAATTATGAAAAACATGGAGATGACTTAAAATATATCACCGACCTCAGCATGGGAATATAATGGACTCTTACCCACTTGTGTCACATCTTCCATTGAAACTGACGAGGAATACGACCGAAAAACGAAATCAATTTTTTAGGTAATAATGTCTTACGTCCGTATTCTGACGACATTCTAGGCTTTGTAGCATCTTGTTCTTAGCGATTTATTATGCCGATACACTTCCATACTCTCCTATGTGCTATTATATGTTTTAAGTACCGACTTGGTCTCCCCCTGTATCACACATCAAAAGGTATAATATACAAAATATGGCCATTACTCGAAGAGATAAAGTACTACATAAATGTATAATGACAGACATGGAAACAACTACAGATACTTTCCAATAATAACTTTTAAAGTACATAAAAATGAAAAGGAGGGTGAGTACAAGATCATGTCCAGTGTGAACCCCATGATTTACAGCCCCTTGGAAAATACGGAACAGGTGATGCTAAACACCCTTCTTACGATGACGCCTTGTTTGTTCCAGTATTGGGTAAACCAGACGATATTATTCAGCTTAAGATACTCCTCTGCGACTGAATGGATTGTAATGAATCACTGTTAACCTCTCAACTACCATGACGACTTTACTGAACCCCAGAAGGACCTCTCGTAGTGATAGGGTAACAGGGGTAAAGACGCGTGTATAAATCTACAACTACACCTTGTTAAAATTCTCAAACACATTATCTTCACAGAATATGCAGCAATCATATTACACATCCTCCACAATGCCTGAATAATCCTCAATTGTTTTTCTAATATTCGTTGTTACAATAATCCTTGGAGAAGATTTTGAATAGTTCTTTCAAGATATGTAGAATATTTATATAAGAGAGAGAGAGAGAGAGAGAGAGAGAGAGAGAGAGAGAGAGAGAGAGAGAGAGAGAGAAGGTAGGCAGGTGACCAGGAGGAAGTCACGTGGTAGGTGAGCCACAGAGAAGACGGAAGTTACGGTTTCCTCCCCTGCTGACTTACTTCCCTACTTACCCACATCCTTACCACCTTTCTGCTGAACTAACTGACTGACTTACCAGTTTATTTCATTGGCCTAGTGGTTACAAGAATAAAATATGTAATCATAATACTCTACCGTAGTGGAGAGGTTAAATTATTTTGTAATAACCTATGGAGAGGGTACCATTCACGTGTCATTCCTTGTGTCATACTCCACAAAATGCCAAACCCGTCCAGCTAGAGTATATAATTTTTATGATGTTCTTGCTATTTCAGTGCATTTTATTCAGCTTAGGAGAGACGTTTCGAACAGGAGAGATTATATATAGCCTTCATTTATCCCTTCAGCACGAGAGTTCATTCCCAGATAGAACAAGAGTCAACGTTGAAAAGAAAAACTAGGGGAAAAAAATCACCCTTGGATTTAAGGGTTCAGCAATTCATCACGACTTTATTTTTTAAGTTTAATCAGGCTACCACCAAACAAATTAATTTTTCCATTCAATATTATACTCATTTTATATTTTGGTCAACTGAAGGATGATCTCTAGCAAAGAGGGGCATAAGTAAGACTCTTGTATCATCTAACCTTTCTTGCACGAGAAGCTTCCACTGGGCCAAATTAAGGCATCTGTACGATGCAGAATATAATAAGAATGACGTCGCTCCGGTTGTGGATAACTAAATCTCTATGATGGTGTAATTTGCGTTTTGTTCATGCTACCACCAGACGACTTGATTGTTTTGGGAAGTCTCTCTCTGTCTCTGTCTGTCTGTCTGTCTGTCTCTCTCTCTCTCTCTCTCTCTCTCTCTCTCTCTCTCTCTCTTTCCGCGTTAGGCAGAAAAGCTGACAAATTGCCCTGTTGAGATGCACAAAGAGATAGCAACATGTGATGAATAAACTCTCTCTCTCTCTCTCTCTCTCTCTCTCTCTCTATCTCTATCTCTATCTCTCTCTCTCTCTCTCTCTCTCTCTCTCTCTCTCCTATGACTCATTTCTTATTTCAGACACTACTCCTGTCTGCGATGTCAACATTTAACCCCTTCCCTATAACCAAGTCTGTTATATTTTTGTTACAGTCAGGCTTTTTTACTTGACTAAGGAAATCCACTCATAGTTAAAGGTGTAATACAGGGAATGACAAATACCTCCAGTACGAAAAGGAGAGAAAAATAATCACGATTGAGCTTAATATAATAGTCTTGACATAAGGAGAATACAGAAAAGACATCACGTAGCCTACTCAAAGAATTAACTTACTGTTCTGTTTGATCTTTCTTATTCTTCCATCATTTCATCTCATTTCCACACTTTTCTATTTCTCATTTTCCTCTCCTTGTCATCCAGCCTTTTCCTAATCCCCTCATTTCCGACCCTTTTCTTTCACTTTCAGTTTTACTCTCTAGTCCCTGTATTTATACTTTAATTCTCAGACACTAATCAGTTTCCCTCACTCCCATCCTGTTTCCTCCCTCCTCATCAACCATCCTGATTCCTGCTCCCTGTCTTATTTCTCAAACTCTTCGAACATACTTCCCATTTCTCCTCGAAAAATTTTTCTGTTCTATGTTTTCAAGTTTGCCTTCACTTTCCAATTTCCATTCTCCTGTATCTTTTTTCTTTCCAGTATTATTTGGAAATTAATTGCTGAGAAACAGGATTTGCTAGTTAGGTAGTCTGGATGTTTCTCAGTGTTTCTGGTATTTTACTGTTGCTTGTCAGAGTTGCCAGTTACCCTGCTCTTGTGAGCTTAGTTATTTCGTAAGTTGTTCATTAATATTTGTGATCTTTTTCTCTATAATGTTTTATTTATGTGATTGCTTGTTATATTATGTAATTTAATTTAGGTTTGTATGCTAACTAATTTACAGTTGTATGTATGGTGTTCTGTCATGTATGCAAACTCCGGCATGTTTTGGATGTCTCCGCGCTGGTAACTGTTGTAACCGTGCTCTCTCTCTCTCTCTCTCTCTCTCTCTCTCTCTCTGGAATGCACCAGAACTGTCGACAAATGTAGATCATTCTAGAACAATGCAAGCTTATATAAGGATGGGGGAAGAGACTAGAGCAGGTTTAGTCGGTTTGAGTGTAGTGCAGTGTAAGTGCAGTGTCAGTGAAGTTTGTATTATTTTCGGTACATGTGAAAACAGTGAAGTGTTGTTGGCAAAGTGTGAAGTGTTACTGAAGTTTGTATATCATAACTTGTGAAAATAGTAAAGTGTTGTCATGCATTAAGTGTAACTGTAGTTAAGATTTGTATAGTTCAAGTGCTTATGAGAATAGTGAAGTGGAGATGGAAAGCATTCAGTGTAATTATAAGGAAAATAAGGACGGTGAACTTGAGAACCAAGTGTTTATTTACGACGCCTGAGCTGATCCTATGTACTGTACACCGAAAGGCTGCCTCTAGGAAGAACAACTCACTGGGCAACGTCCTTCCTGTACTAAACTACTGATGTTGGAGCCTGTGGCAGTGTGGGAAGGGGATGTAACATTATGTTACACACCGAGAACCTTTGTCTCATGTATCTTTTTTTGTGTGTGTTTGTCCTTTTCTCACTATACATTTTTATTTTTTTGTTTTCTTAAATTCCTTCAACACGATAACATTGTCTTTTTCAATTCCTACCTCCAGATGATTTTATTCAAACCGGCAGAGACTTTTCTAATTAGACGCATTAGATATAGCCTTCATTTACCTTTTCACAGCCACAGGCCATTACTAGACTGAAGAGAAGTCGTCTGGCGGTAGTTAGAATAAGATGAAATATACGTCATCGGAGGGTATGCGTTAATTCTTTACAGGTAATGTTGAAATCTAGGTTTATCCAGCACAGGGCATGCTGTTTTATTCATCTCTAAAAAACACTGATGAAAAACAAAAACGTTGCTCGATTAATATGTTGACGGAGAACCGAAAACCCTGTACTGTACTCCAGTTCAGGGAAACCCACAGCAGCCAAAGAATTACTATTCCATTACTCTACATGGCCGTCTACAGATTATCTTTATAACGTTAAAAAGTATATAAATATAATAAAAAGGGAATTTCATGCATTCTTGAGTAATAAAATGTTTTTTTTTTATATAGTATTTATTTACTTGTACGTGAAAACCAACAACAGCACGAAGCAATTTGGCTATTATTTCCAGTCCACCGGTTAGAAACTGTTATGTTTAGGTAAAGGCACGTAAAGGTGGTGGTAGACGCCATGAGACGTAGCCGAGGTGATTACCTCCATAACTTAGCCTTAGAGCCTATGGAGGGTTTTTCACCCAGTAGGCTCTCCTGGGCTACAAGGAACGCATGATCCATGTTACCACAGTTACCTCCCCTTGGCGTTACTCTAAGTACTCATTTTACCTACCTACCCATAAACTGTGGATGGACACCCGATTCGTAGCGACACCAGCAGCCCACACCATTATCCGAACCCTGGAGCTAACAGGCCACCAGTTTCGTAGTCAGCCACGCTGTTTAGACACTTACTAATAACCAGCCTCCAGTGAGGTGGGGTACCATCAGCTTGAAGATGAAGATGGGCTGACGGTTTTCCAAGTGTGATGCAGCAGATTTCACTCAAGACATCAAGAATTCGTTGTAGAGTTGTAGATATATCTTGTGAACATCCTGTATATCTTCCTCTATAAGAGTTTGGACTTGAACATATCACTGTTTTTATCAGCTATCCTTTTCTTCTTCCACTCGTCATTCTTTTTCTCCTCTCTTGCTTACCATGTCAACCTGTTCCTCGCTGTTTCTAACACTCTTGTACCCTCTCACTCCATTTTTCTCCCTTCTTCACTTAGTATTCCTCCACTTCCTTCCCTCTCCTCCTTATTCAGTTTCTTTCCCCTCGCACACATCCCAGCCCTTTAAAATTCAACTACGCCAGCACGCAAAACGGCAATCGCATTCTGTCTTCATCCTCTCTTCATCCCTACTCTTGACACTTCTCTACTTCATCTCCCTCTTCCCGTTCCAAATCAGTCACTAGTCCTCTGCCTTTCTCTTCCGTCGAGTCCATTTTATACTCCCTTTTCTCTACCTATATAATTTCTGGTTATCCATTTCATGACGCATTTGCTACCCCATACTCTTTCTCCATCGATTTTCTCCCACTCTCGGTATTCTTTCAGATCTCTCCCTTCATCTTACTCCATTTGTCTCTCTTTTCCTCTTCCCTTCTTCCTTTCTTATTATATACTACCTTACTACCCCCCCCCTCCCCTCTCTCTGCCAGTAACAGTATTCTTCCCGATTTTCTTTTCACCTGTTTTGTATGTACCTGTTTCTGTCTTCACCTCCTTCCTACACCTTATCTCTCTCTCTATCTCTCTCTCCCTCTCTCTCTCTCTCTCTTCCTAGACCTACCTACCTACCCACCTCCCACTCGCAAAAGGCAGGGAACGAATGCCCAGCGTTGCCCATCTCGTGTTCATCTTGACGTCTAAATGGTTTTTGCCGAACGCGTACTGAGGAGGAGAGGTGGAGGGAGGGGGGACTGAGCCGGGGGAGGTAGGAGAAGGAGCTCAAGGGAGAGACATATGGAGGCTGGAGAAAGGCATTACAGATTGGGGGAAAGTGTGAAAAGGATGATGCTGGTCTTTACAGTATATAAAGAGTATGATGCAAATTCCCAATATGAAACAGAGAATCAGAAATGGGATGAAGGGGGGAGGAAAAAAAGAGTGGAGTGAGAAATGGATGAGGAGAAGGGGAGGGGGAAGAGAGGTTCATGGTTAGCAGACGAGGGGATGTGGAGCGATGCTTTACCTCTGACGTGCTGATGGGGAGATAGGGAAAGGAGGTTGAAAAACTTGGAGGAGGCCATAGAGAGTTTGAAGGGGAAAGGGAGGAGTTTGGAGGGGTTGGAGAGAGCCAGGAGGAAATGGGGTGAGTTTGGAGTGGTCTGGTGGTTTGGAATGGTATGTGGGAGTTTGGAGGAAAACGGAGAGTCTCAGTAAGAAACAAGAAGCTGTGCCAAGGCACAACAAACCCGTCCCCGGCAGTCATTTCAGTGCTAACATATAAACACAACAGGATATTTCGTGAAAGATGTCACATATCAAATTTGGAATAAATCAGGTGACAACTGACGATTTTATGCCCACTTGAAATTTTAGGGCCGACCCACCTGACACTGACTCCGCTTTCGGTAACTGGGGGGTGACCCCCCTAATGTAATGAGGCATGTTACGTGATGCAGATTTGAAAGATGCACCTTTATGTTTTGGTTTCACGTCGATATGACGATTTTGAAAGGAAATGTGGCGAACGAACTATTTTTTTCTTTTTTACATTTGTTGGGCTTACAGCCTGGGCCTTGGCCCAATTTGGTCCAGAATTTAATCAGGTGATCAGAATGTCACAGCCCATCATCCCTGTAATTTTGGTCAAAATTGCACCGGTAGTTTTCGCGTAAGCAGACAGACAAACAGACAAACTGAGTGAAAACAATACCCGTCCTCGAGCCCCTCCTGGGGTAGGACGGGTAGTGAAAGGATATAGCGAATGAAGGGGTACGGAAAGTACTACGAGTGAGTTTGGAGAGGAAAGGGGGAAGTTTGAAGGAGACTGAACAGGAAAGGAGAGAAGGAGACTAGGACGGGACCAAGGGAAGTTTGAAGCGGAAAGGAACGATTAGGGAAGGGAAAATGGAAGGCTAGAAAGGAAGAGGAGAGACTGGGAGGAGGGGAAATAATGGGTGAGGCAGGGTGCGCATACAGACAAGGAGATGAGATAGATTTATAGAAGAGAGATATGGAGTCAGTTTGCTATGCATGGGACATGGAGTGAGAAGAGAATTAGTTTATATAGACTAAGGGATGCAGGTGAGTCACTGGGGAAAGGGCGGAATTTGGAAGGGAAAGGGATGAACTACGAGGTGGAGTGAGAGATACATGAGGGCGAATTTTATACAGAAGTGGATTGGTAAGGATAAAAGAGGATAGAAGGGAAGAAATCGAAGGGCTTATGTAGGAGGTGGATGATGAGGTACTGTAATGTATACAATGAAATGGCTGTACATGGGTTATAGTGAATGGATGACATTGTGGGGATGAGATGGACTAGGGCTAGGACTGGGAGGAGTGAGTCATGGACGAAAAGGAGTTTATAGAGAAAAGTGGAGGTAGATAGATCATAAAGCAGGGGCTCTTAACCTTTTTCCTTGTCCAGACTCCCAACTGATTGCCCATGATGTTCCTATACTCCATTCGTCACTATCAGCCATCGCCATCACCAGTCCCACTAGGAGCCAGTCTGATTTCAGAAGATGTCAGTGAAGTGGTTTTACTTTACATGTGGACAACTAGAAACAGACTAGGAGAAAAAATAATAAGGATTTTATTCATTTATATCCTTGTGGAAAAATGTCAAATGGCAAATATAAATGCTAGCTACAACTATTCAACAAGATAACTTTGATTCACTTGCTTCAGATTAAAAAAACAATAACTATACATCTCACATTTGAAAAGTTTCATCACACACACCAAAAATGTAAATTTTATTCAAGCCAATTTCTACTACCTTAACTTTTAAGAAAAAAAAAATCAGTAATACCTTTTTTTTACTTAACTTATTCAAAGAGTGAATCCCATTCCCCCAGATTTTGGTACTTATGCCCCTAAGGGATATGGATACTCCTAGCTGAGAACCCCTGTCATAAAGAATGGGGGAAAATGTTGGAAGTTTGGAGGGGGAGCAGGTGAGGCTGAAAGGAGAGAAATGGATGACTTTACACAGACATGGCGATGCAGATGGGTCACAGAAGGATACTGGAATGGCAGAGGAGAGATTGTAAAGCTAACGATTAGAGTTTCTGTACTGGCCAGGTGTTGCACGAGGCTCATGGAGGATGGAGGAAATAGGTGAAGTTTGGAAACAATCACGTTCAAAAGTTCTGGAAAGATGCGGGACTACTAGGATCGTGATATGAAGCATCGCTAAAATCTACAAGACTGAAGCACCTTACATACGGAAAATCTTAGGAAGCAACAGACTGACCTGACCGCTCCAACAGTTTCTTCTGTATCTAAAAACAAGGGATTGAGAGAGAGAGTGAGAAACGGGTGAGTTTTTACAGACAAGGGGATACAGATGAATACTGTGAAGAGAAACAAAAATAACTGATAAAAGAAGTGGAAATGGAGGAGGAAAAATTGTGTAGGCTACAGAAAAGTGGATGCAGATGGATCGTTAGAGATAGAAGAGTAGGAGAGGGGACAGAGGGGAGGAAAGGACAGAAGTGAAGCAAGGAGCTGCGGAAAATGAGAAGGAAGGAGCTGCGGAAAATGAGAAGAGGGTAATCGCAAAGGATTACCATAAGGGATGAGTACTCTTGATACTGTTGACTAGGACTGCACAGAAAGAGAGAATATGGAATGAAAAGGAAAAAATTTGGAAAGGGGTCAAGGGTTGATAAGGAAGAGAAGGGGAGAAAGGAGCATGATGGGTCAGGGATAGAGAGGTATGGCTGATAAACGAGCGAATGTATGGGGGCAAAGATAAGTGATAGGCGGTTGATGGAGGGGAGGGGATGTGGCTAGGGTAAGAATAGAAATGGAAAGAGAAGGAGTAAGGGGTCAGGGATGGAGAGGGATGGCTAACAAATGAGCGACTGTACAGGGATACTGAGGAGCGATACTACTAGGAGAGGGAATGTGGGTAGCGTGAGACAGGCAGGGAAATAAGGGTCATGGATGCAGAGGGATAGGTAACAAATGAGGGAATGGATAGGGGTATTGATAAGTGATAGAGAATGCAGGGAAGGGGACGTGGGTAGGGTAGATAGGAAGGGGAAAAAGAGTGAAAGGTCAAGACTGGAGAGAGATGTTTACAGAGGAAAGAATGTATTGTTAGGACTCCATATTATAATCTAATATATATATAACTCCCACTACAAGTAACTACAAAGTCTTATATGACATTTGGTAGCAGCGAACGTATACGAACCTCGTCTTCGAATCAACAGTGAATTTCTACAAAAGCAGGCGACACTCTACAAGATTAACTTCAGTTCTACAGTGAACGAACTACAACCATCTACAATCAACTACAAGTAACAACTCTACGAGTCGTCTGTATAATCTTCTACACGCACCTACAAGTAGCGGCAGTCTTCATCCTACAACGAGTAAATCACAAGAAAAAAGGACCACGAATACCTCGAGGAAGAAAAACGGAACAAACAAACGAAGAGTGAGACACGACTCATAACTCATCCTACTCACTCGTCTTCACTCAAGTTACTCACCGCTACTCATTTACTCACAACAGCTACCAGTGTGGGAAGTCGACGTCATCATGCGTGCTTGCTGAAAAGACGCCACGTCAGTCAACTCACCACCTGCACCATCACTAACACCATTCCCACCACGGTAAAAATTAGTGAGTTACATAGTTACTTCATTTATACAGTACACAGTGATAGACAATAAGCTTCTGCACAAACATATAAAACGTGCTGTATAGTTACAGCTTAAATACACATACTTACTACAGTTATCTGCATAACTCAAACACTAAATAATCACCAACAATAAATATTCTACACTGTATATATTCATTCATTTATTATAGCATTTATTTACTACCAGCGAGTGTTACCATTTATCCCTACATAAAATACGTGTTTCATACATACAGCTATACATTATTACATCTACAAAGTAATAAAGAAAATATACCATCACAGTTACTCAGTGAGCGATTAAAAGAACTGTATTAAACATTTATTAATTAAAGCTACCTAGTGGAAACATATAAATTAAGTTACAAGGTAAACTAGAGAAAAAAAAATGGCCAACACAAATGACGTTAGCAAGAGTGAACATCTTCAACACAATCGTGAAGACAATGATTTCCACACAGTGCTGACACACATATTGACCACGATATGTACAAGTGAAGAACAAGTCAGTGTATATAGTTAATACTGTATATAGTGTATATATATATTTTTTATATAAAACAACAAAATATGGGACTATATAATATCATTTTCAGTAATATCTGTGCAATATAAACTAAACCTTAAAAAAGGGTCCCAAGGGATTTAACCAGCAATTATGCAACCATGAACAACACAGAAAAAGCGTAGACAAACGAAGACAAACAAACTATAGAAAATCAATACATGCAACAACAAAAAGAAAAAAAAAGAAAGAAAGAAAAAGTAAGAAAGAAAAACGAGAGAAATAGAGTAAGATCACATAACAAACAAATGAAAATAAGTCTAAGTGTTACTACATATGTCAAAATACCAAATAAACTCCTTCTATAAGTGAAACAAAAAAATTTTTGTCTCCACAAGCAAGTGGCATGGCACATCATCACATAAACTCCTTCTATAAGTGAAACAAAAAGCAGATTGTTGTCTCCACGAGCCAGTGGCATGTCACATCATCACTATCATCGACCGCAGCATGACCAGATTCATATATCAGGACTGCAATTATTACAATTATGTAACGACAAACGATTGCATTATGTTACACTTGCTACAATTATGTAACTACAAACGATATGTAACAATTATGTAACTCCATATTATAATTATGTAACAACAAAAGATTGCATTATGTTACACTTATTACAATTATGTAACTACAAACGATATGTAACAATTATGTAACGACAAACGATTGCATTATGTTACACTTGCTACAATTATGTAACTATAAACAATATGTACCATTTATGTAACAGTTGCATTAACAAGATGTAACTTTTATGTAACTTTAACTACAATTATGTAACTACAAACGATATGTAACAATTATGTAACGACAAACGATTGCATTATGTTACACTTTGCCAATTAACAGTTGCATTAACAAGATGTAACTTTTATGTAACTTTAACTACAGTTATAAGGCCAAGACACTTATGTAACAGTTGCATTAACAAAATGTAACTACAATTATATGGCCAACACAATTATGCATTACCACAATATTTTGTAACAATTCATAAAATGTTACAATTATGTATTACCACAATGTTAGTACAATATTATAAGTCATACAACTATAGCACAATTCTGTATTACCAGTATCATCATACAAGTTAGGTGAAATATTAGACATTACTAAAGGGATAACTCAATATGTAATGTGTAACCTAGCAGTATTACCATTGCACAATTATATGCGTATGTCTGTTATACATACACATCTCACAAAATGTATACAACTTGTTTAAAATGTAATATTACTGGATAATTGCTTTACTATGAATATTATATGTATACAATATTCATACAATTATGTTACTTTTACAATATTATGTATTTCACTTAATTAGCTTATAAGTTCATTATAATGTGTATATAATATGTATTAATATGTTATGACTATTAACTGTCGATGGTACGCATTTTCGCGTGACCGAGCATATGTTAGGACTCCATATTATAATTACAAATCATAATAGATTGATAGATAAATAGACAGATAGAGAGACAGATAGAAGCAGAAAGTCAGATGATGAGAAGGTACTGTGTCTGCGAGAATCGAGCAATGCTAAATATGCTTACACACTCTTAACTCAAGGAATGCTTTATAGGCACACGACAGCGCCTAGTGACCATACACACACATACACACATACTCACACACAGGCTTCTAGAACTTTCCAATCACAGGGAACACACGTGACACGACTCCTGCTACACCAGAATTTAGGAAAGAGAGCTCAGAAGGAAGCTAGCCATAGAACAGACAGGTCGCAGGGAGAAGGGCTTAGCAACTTGAGAGAGAGACAGAGAGAGCGAGACAGGGAGACAGGGACTCTACTCATACTCACTCGTGAGTGAGAGACTTGTTAATATTTCCAAGACAAATAAAAGTAGTCCCATACTATTCTTTACCTCTCCTGTCATTGCACGACAAATGGGAAAGAAGATTATCTACTTACAAAGCTACTCAAGTATAACAACCGCTCGTCCACAAGTCTAATATATATATATAACTCCACTACAAGTAACTACAAAGTCTTTTATGACAGTATAAGGGATATTGATCAATGAAAGGAGAGGGATAAGAAAGGATGAGGGTAAGAAGGATAAGGGAAAGGAAAGATGAGTATTAAAAAAAAAAAAACAGAATAAGGAATATAGGAGGATTTTAATGGGCTGACAAGGATGGACTAAAAAAAAAAAAAGTGGGGGGAAGAAATGAGGCAAGGAGGAAATAACGGATGAGGAAACATGGAAGGAATGATTACCAATTTACCCTTTCGGTACGATGACGTCTCTGTTGAACTGTTACTACTACCTGACGAGTTTATTCGGCTTAGAAGTGAGCTTTCAAAATGGAGGGGTTCCACATAGCCTTCAATAACCTTTTTATTGTAAGAGGTCTTACCTAAGTTGAAGTAGAACGGTCACACACACAAAAAAATATTCATCATCCTTGTGAAGGGGTAAAGGATGGGGAGGGATGCTGGGAGATTTCAAGGGATGGAGATGAAGGGACGGAGAGCATAGAGGATACCGGTTGAAGAGGACAAATAAGGGGACGACAGGGGGAGAATGGATTGTTAGAAGAAAGGACGTGGATTGCAAAAAACAGCTACGCGAGACGTGGGAATGTAAGGAGAATCGGAATGGAAAAGAAACGAGGAATACGGAGGATAAGAGAATTGTCAGTAGGAGCTGGGGGTTGGAGGAGCAAGGAAAACAGAAGAGATGATAGGATTGCTCAGCCAGACAAGCACATGTAGGACGAAACTAATGGAAAGGGAAGCAAGGAATGAGTGAGACTGAGGGAATTTGGAGATTAGTTTATCCGAATGGGGAAGGGTGAGAGGAAGTGACGGAAGTAAAACGGAACCAAGAAATAACTGGGAAACATTAATTTGAGCATGGATGGGAGGCCATGCTTTAACTTCCATGAAAAAGATGGACTGATAACGGATGGAGAAGTGAGTTGGTAGGAGGAATAGGAAAAATGGAGTGGGGGGTCGACGGAAATAGAGCCGAACCAGTGAATGAGTGAGAAAAATCAGTTAGCCCGGAGATACTAGGCAATGTTTTACCTTCCACGAAACGATGGACGGATAAGGGATGGGAGGAGGAGAAGGAGGAGGGGAAGAGGCAAAACAGAGAAGCGGGATGTGGGTGTGGCTTGGAATGTGGGTTGAAAGGGAGATCGTGGGATGGCTTGTGCTCCAAAAAAGTTAGAGATGGAAGGCAGGAAAAAAGGAAGGAAATTACAAACACTGAAACATGAATTTGGTGTTGTGAAGGAGCAAGTTAGGAACGGGCAGGTGAAAAAAAACGATGCCGATGGATGGGAAGAATGTGTTAACTATAAGGGAATGATGGTTGTGTGACAGGGTAGGAACAGGATGGGGAAAGTTGGAAGGCTGACGGATAGACATAATAAACAGATAACTATGCCATAGCAAGGAAGCAGGACAGAAAGGGATAGGTGCAAACAGGGATACTGATGGACGGAAAAAATGAACAATAACAGAAATATGATTATGGGATGGTGAGAGTAAGATATAGGAATCCATAGGTGAAAACTGGGATGCTGACGTATAGAAAGTGTGGATGATAGATTGGGGAGTGAAACTGAATGGGGCTGGAGCACAGGGAATGGGGTGTGTGGGTGAGGAATGGTTGAGGGTGAAGAATGAGACAGGAAAGGGAGACAGGGTGATAGAAGACCTGAAGTGGGAGGGGCTGAAGGGACTATGAAAACCAAAAAAGTTTGAAAGGGAGTAGAATGCGTGGGGATGAAGGTATAGTGGCAGAAAAAGAAATGTGGGAGTGAGGGATGGTAGGAAGAAGAAAACGAAGAGCGAAGAAAAGAAAAGATGGGATGAAAAACGAGACCACAAATCACAATGACACAGAGAAAAATGAGGGAAATGAACAGAGGGCATAAAGAATCAATGTAAAAGATGAAGAAGTGCCATATAAGGACACTATATTTCAGGACGAACTGATAGGAACTCCTTCAGTACGACGATTTTCTGCATTTCTTGTGTGTTTTTTTTTTCTCCCTATCATCAGACAATATCTGAGGAGAGATATCTGTTAGTTGGAGGATTAGAGCCAATATCTACTAACTCCATCAGTAATATCGATCTCTCTTCTTCTTATTAAAATCGTCTGAAGGCTGCAAAGAAATAAAGAAGCTAGGGAAGGCATATAGGAATGGTGATATTGAACTAGTGAGAAGTTGAAAACGTGAAAAAAAAAAAAAAAACTGAAAGAGCATAAAACCGTGTTAAAGACTGGCATATCTAAAGATAAGTATAAATTCATCTACCTACAGGAGTGCAAACATAGCACAAATACAAACACAGATACAAACACAGTACACATAGGTATTTACTTATTCAACTGTACACAAAACCTAAACCACACATACACGAAGCATAACTTAGCGACAGATACAAACAGAGAGAGAGAGTCTCTCTCTCTCTCTCTCTCTCTCTCTCTCTCTCTCTCTCTCTCTCACACACACACACACACACACACACACACACACACACACACACACACCACACCACACACACACACACACACACACACACACACACACACACACACAAAAGGCCAGAATTATTTGCATGTTCCAACCGCTGCCCCATTCAGACTCTCACTCCTTATCCGGACCCAGCATGCAGACTGGCCCTTCCCTGGACTCCTCTGCCCTGGACTGGGGGTGGAGGGGGGGAGGGACTTGAAGGGAGGGGTTGCCTGGGTATTGGGGGGACTAGGAGGGAGGAGCAGATTGGGTATTGGAGGGACTAGGAGGGAGGAAAAGCCTGGGTATTTGGGGGACTGAAGCAAGTGAAAGGTGAGATAAACGGAGGCAGGATAAAAGACTGAGGGAGTTGTGGGATGATGTGGATTGTGAAAAATTATATCTGGGTAGTTTTTACTTTGAAATTTATCTTACGGGGAAAAGTAAGGCACTTTGACAATAGAAATAATGACTGTCTAGTTTATTAAATCATAGATACATTATCTTCCCGAAATATTCAAACTACTAATTCAGTGCTGATAAATGCTATATCCCTGGTATTAGGAGAAGATCAATATTACCCATGTATTCCCTGTGTCGTAAATTCCTAGGAAGATTATGAAGGGTTGGTCACACCTTTTTCTATTCCTGGTTTTTCAGTCCCATATATCATTTGCCACAGGAGGAGGACTGAACTTTGCGAGTCGTTTATTTTTAGTTTTTGACCACAGAACTGTGCCCTGAATCTATCCATGTGTAAATATAGAAAAATGGGTTTGGATTATGTATATAACCACACTAATACTCGTCATTCATAACAAGACCCACTACAGTAATAACAACAACAACAACAACTATTACTACTACTACTACATCTACTATTACTACTACAGTAACATTAATAATAATAACAATAACAGTAATAGTAATAATAATAATAATAATAATAATAATAATAATAATAATAAGGCAGGTGGGGGCGGGCAACATCCTTTCACTCGATGTAGTGGTGCTCTCGGGTGTCTGCCGCTTCCTCTCCTTCCTTTCCTTCCTTCCCCTTCTTTCTTTACTTCATTCTTTCTTCGTCCTTCTGCCTGCGAGTGACTTTACACTCCTTCTTTTGTCTTTCTTTCCTTCATTCTTTCATCTTCCTTCTGCCTATGGGTGACTCTCTTTCATCTTCCTTCTGCCTATGGGTGACTCTACACTGAGTGGCAAGCCGAATGGTTTGAGGTACACCCGGAAACCATTTACTACGCTGGGTGGTAACCATATAACCAAATTGTGGCGCCTGGTGGTTTAGTGGGAAATTGCGGTGCTCCAATCGGATTAAGCCGGTGAAGGTTTATATCCAAGAGATGGTTGGGGTTTATTGTTCACGTAATGCCACTCAGGGATGAGCGAGGCTGATCACTCTCATCTTAAATGCCAGGACCAATTTGCGTAGCCCCGGGTTCCTACGCTCCTCATGGGGCAACGTAGGATTGGTTGATGGATGGATGGATGGATGGATAATAATAATAAGCACCAACAAACAAACCAACATTAACGAATAACAGTAGCCACCAAAGTGACCAAATTCCTTGTTAGTAGGTCACACAACATACCATGCATGATAATTCTGATACTTCCCATCGCACTTCTGCTAACCTTACCTCACAATATCCTAAAAACCTCTTCACCACAACGATGTCTCGTGTTTCTTGCTGCCGTCAGACAATTTGATTCAACTTTGGAGAAACTTTTCGAACCTGTAAAGTTAGACATAGCCTTCAGTACCAGAGCTCTCCCTTAGAATGAAGAAAATCGTCTGGAGACAATGAGAATAATATAGTAAACATGAAGCGGTGCCAAGGCACAGCAAACCCGTCCCTGGCAGTCATTTTAGTGCTGACGTATACAGACAACAGGATATCTAGTTAAAGTTGTCACATATCAAATTTGAAGTAAATCGGGTGAAATTGACGATATTATGTCCATTTTAAATTTTAGGCCCGACCCACCTGACACTGACCCCTCTACTGCTGACTGGAGGATGACCCCTCTGATGTAATGAGGCATGTTACAGGATGCAGATTTGCAAGATGCACCTGCAAGTTTTGGTTTCATGTCGATATGTCGAATTTGAAAGGAGTTATGGCAAAAAATATATTTTTTTATTTTGCATTTTTGGGGGGTCTACAGCTTTGGCTTTGGCCCAATTTGGCCCAAAATATAATCAGGTGATCAGAAGGTCATAGCCCATCATTCCTGTAATTTTAGTCAAAATCGTACCAGTAGGTTTCTCGTGAAGTTCTTAACAGACACTCAGAGAGACAAACAGGCAGACAGACAGACAGACAGACAGAGAGACAGACAAACAGTCAGACAAACAAACAAACAGAAAAACCGAACGAAAAAAATTCCCGTCCCCAAGCCCCTCCAGGGCGGAGACGAGTAATAACATCCTCGTACGGAAAGGATTAATGCAACTAACATTAAAGTGGAAGAATCCTACTATACTGAGTTTACTCCAACTTCGCCTAAAATTGCAATCTCCCTATCTTAACTGCTGAGTTGTAACAATACATTAACACTAGAATATGAAGCTAGTCACGAAGAAGTGCTATGGAAAGGATGCAATCATAAACATTATCTTTTTCTGGGAGTGAAATTTGTGACCTTGCAAAAGGACGAAAATCTGCGTCAAGTTGCAGTAAAAGCAGCATAACATACTTAGCGTTAAGAATGTAATTTTCTGTCTCACAGTCCCTGTCTACCTTTTAATATACGTTCGCTGTTATCGTCTATATATTCACTAACAATAAATCACGCGCTTGCTCATTATTATCTGCCTCCTTATTACCATTCGGCTCCATTACTGGCATCGGCAGAATGCTTCAAAAATCTTGATTTATATTTTACACATGTACAATATCCGCTTCTTTTCTTCATAAATAATTGATCCCAAACAAGATGGTCTTCCATTGCTTAGCCCCTTCACTCAACGATTATGTCCAGAGGAACCTGTGGTAACAACAAAAACAACAACAACAACAATAATAATAATAATGATAATCCATCCATCCATTCATTTATCCATCATCCAATCCTATGTCGCCCCACAGAGGAGCGTAGGAACCCGTGGCTAGGTAAGCTGGTCCCTGAGAGGCATTAACGTGAGCAATAAACCCCAACCACCCCTTAGATATAAACCTGCACCGGCTCAAACCGATTGGTGCACCTTAATTACCCACTAAACCACCAGGCTCCATAATTTGGTTTTATGGTTACCACCCAACGCAGTAAATTGTTTCCTAGTGTACAGGAAACCATTTGGCTTGTCACTCAGTGTGGAGTCACCCGTAGGCAGAAGGAAGAGGAAACAATGAAGGAAAGAAAGACAGAAGAGGGAGTGTAAAGCCACCCGTAGGCAGAAGAAAAGGGAAAAAATGAAGAAAGAAGAGGAAGGATGGAAGAGAGGAAAGGGCAGACACCCAAAACAACACTACACTGAGTGGATGATGAGCGCCCCCACCTACCACAATAAAAATAAAAATAATAATAATAATAATAATAATAATAATAATAATAATAATAATAATAATAATAATAATAATGATGATGATGATGATGATGATGATGATGATGATAATGATGATGATGGTGATGGTGATGGATGATGATGATGATGACGATGACGATGACGAGACGACGACGACGATGATGATGATGATGATGATGATGATGATAAAAAGCCAAGAACACATAAGATGTCAGAAGATTTTATTTAACCAAAGAGGGAAATATAACGATAAATGGGTTAACGGTGCCAAAAATCTAACTCCTCTTGTTTGATATGTGGTCGCTAACCTGAATAACCTCGTCTGGAGATAGAAAGGATGCAGTGCAAACGTAGGTAACCAAAACGAATACTGGAGCAAATTATATACCCGTGTTATCCATAAGTTGACTGGTACCATTCCTGCATAGTGATTCTTCAACAACATCCAAGTACTTATATAGTGCCGCAAAACTATACAGTCAGTTATTTACACATCCCATACGTACTAACAACATTCATACAAATTGCGTAACCAATTATACACATAGTTGTTTACATTTCCAAAGTAAAGTATGTGGTCACATAATATTCCATACTTTGTGTCACCAACAACACACACTCAGTTACTAACATTTCTCAGTTATATGATACACCGTATCATTCTTAAACTCAACATTACTTACTAAAATTTTCTGTCATCATTACTATGTTCACTATCGTCAGTCACATATTTTCTAACATCTTTTCTACACATATCATCAGCATTTCAATGTTTACATGGAGGAAAAAAAAGGAAAAAAGCAAAGAGTGAAAGAGAGAAAGAAAGAATTGGTCGAGAGGGAAAAAGTAATGGAAGAAGAGGAGAGCTGGAGGAGGAGGAGGAGGAGGAGGAGGAGGAGGAGGGAAGATGAAGATAACGAAGTGAGGATGAAGAAATAGAGGTACAGTATGATGAAATGTAAGAAACAGAGAGAGAGAGAAAAAAAAAGAGAAATCGAAGAGACTGGATGGAGATATAGAAGAGAGATGAAGACAGAGGCAAAAAGTGAATAGGAGGAAGTAGAAAAAAAAAAAAAAAGAGGAAAGTCTAGAAAACATGAAGTGACAGTATGTGTGGGGAAGAAAAATCAAGGTTATGAAGGCAAAAAAAAAAAAAAAAAAATGGAGTATGAAGTAGGGGTTAAGTATAAGGAACAAGCAGATGAAACACAGGGAAGGAGGAGGAGGAGGAGGAGGAGGAGGAGGAGGAGGAGGAGGAGGAGGAAATGCAGCAAGAAAACAGAAGTCATTGTACGAAATAACACGGAAAATCAGGAACAGTAACAAAGAAAAAAAGAAGTAGGAGAAGAAACAGTAATAATGAAAAAAAAACAAGAAGAGAAAGAAGTACAAAGAAGAGGAAGAAGTAAAAAAAAAAAAAAAGTGATATGCTCGAGGTTGCAGAACAATGAATGCAAATTACCCCAAGATTACACGAGTTGAATATAGCTCGCTCTCCGGACCATAACGCCGATGAAAGATATTACACAAATTTTAGCAAATGTCGATATATAGATTAGATGACAAAAGCCTTACACGTTTCCTTCATTATATGTCCAAGCAGAATATAAATCTACCACTTTTACACATAATGGCACGTATTCTTTTCAACTCCCTTGCACCTTTTCCGTATTTATTTTGCATATTTTTTCTCCAGTATATCTTTTTCATATCGGTACAAATTGCGTAAATGGCATATAAGATAATGTCAACGCGTCATTTACAGAAGTGTATTGGTAAGGAAGAGGCGGGTGGGTAAGACTCCTAAGCAAAGAGAACACAGCAAATGATGTGATATATCTCACCATATCTATAATAGGGAAATTTGGGTTGGTACTGCGACGATGACGATGACAATGGCACCATCTCGAATAAAGGAATTAAATTTGGTATTACAATGGCGATGACAATGACGCTGTGATGATAGTGATACTGATAACGACGATAGATGATTTAACGACAAATATTATCACGCAAGTATGTATGCATGTATGTGTTTGTGTGTTTATGCATGTTCGAAAGAATTGTTTTCTGCAATGGATCTTTCTCCTTTGCAGGTGGAATCATGGGAAGTTATCTATTTCATTACGATGATGTCTTTAATATTTCATTCCTGTTGCCTCTATACGATTCTATTCACGTCAAGAAGGACCTGTTTGACAGTACTAAAAAAAAAGAAAAAAAAGAAAGGAAAGAAGGACACTTAACACTTCACTATTCTGACGACTTTTCATTATATTTTTTCTATCTTCAGACTGATTTGTTCAAGCACAGGAAAGACGTCATCGCAGTGAAGGGGTTAAGGCGAATTCCTGTCTGCCATCTAGCAAGTTTGTGCTACAGCAACAAGCAAATGCAGCAACTCTAGCAAATCCAGCATCTAAAACACAATCCTTTTGTCTGTATCTGTTTGTATGTCTCTCTCTTTATCTTTCTCACGTCCAACAGAAAACTTAGAATTCTTCGTTTGAAGGATCTGACAATCTCCACAAGCAAGGAATTATCCCCTCAAAGAGAATAAAAAGGAAAAAAAATCAGTATAAAATTACACCCCCACACAGTCTCACTGCACTATCCATTCCCTCTCATCCATCGTGGTCTGATTCCCTGATGGCAGCCGCAGATAACAGCTTTAAAATATCCAAGGTCGGTGGAAACTGCCAGCCTCTCTATTGAGCACCAATCTCTCCCCCTCCCACCTTTCCTCCCACGTTGATCGTTTCATTCATTTATTACAAGAGGTCTTTTGCCTGTAGCAAGATTTTTAAAAATAAAATAAAAAATAAGATTTCTATATTTGTCAAAAGATCATGAAAGACTTTTTTTTTTTTTTTACTTCTGGACGACGGAAGGTCATACCTAAGTAAAATATAAATGGCGAGAACAAATATAACATGGTTTAGCAATATACAGTAATTAAGGTAATCGCTGTTTTTGTCCAAGGGTTATAAACCCAAGAACGGTGAAAAGTTTTACTGCCTCTCCTATCATCCAGCTATCCCCATGCCTCCCTCCCTGTTGTCCACCAATTCTCTTGCCCGCTTTCTTACCGTCCAATTATCCCCTTATCTTCCTATTGTTCACCTACCCCCTTGCCTCCCACCAAATCTCCCACCTGTCCCCTGCCTGCATCCTTATCGTCCACCGATTCCCCTGCCTCTCTTCATACCGTCCCCCCCCCCCGTCTCCTTCCCTATTGTCTACCTATCCCGTCTCCCTACCTATTGTCCTCCTGTCCCCTGACGCGATCCCTATCGTCCACCTGTCCCCTGACGCGATCCCTATCGTCCACCTGTCCCCTGACGAGATCCCTATCGTCCACCTGCCTGCTAACGTGATCCCTATCGTCCACCCGTATCCTGACGCCATCCCTATCGTCCACCTGTCCCCTGACGCGATCCCTATCGACCACATGTCCCCTGACGAGATCCCTATCGTCCACCTGTCCTCTGCCTGTCAACCTATCGACCACCTGTACCTTGCCTGTATCCCTATCGTCCACCACTTTCCCTGCCTGCCTCCCTATCGTCCACCAAATCCCCTGACTCCTCATTATTGTTCACCTATCCCACTGCCTCCCTTTCTACCTGCCCAAGAACTGATTAATTAACTGGCAAAACTAAGGATGGGAATAAAAGGCCAATGTCGGCGATTCGGCCACTGACAGAAGAGGAAATGGTGGAGGGGAAAGGAGACATAGAGACAGGAAGAAGGATGCATGGATAATACAGTTAGCAAAAGGATACTGGGATAATAGAGAATGGAGAAGGGATGACAGTTGAGGATGAAGGTAGCATGAGGAAAGAGGAAGGGGTGGAGATAGGAAAATGAAAATAGGGTGGAGGTTACAGGATGAGGGAAAGAAGGATGGGAACAGGACTAATGGAAGTAGAAGGAGGGTGGAAGATAGAAAAGAGATATAGGGAGGGATGGAGATAGGAAGGATAACAAAAATACGAGAAATGAATGTAGAAAGAGAGTAAATAGCGGGAGCATCACTGATGTCGCTGGGTGCAACTGATATATAAACACTGGAGACTAGAGAGGGAGTTACGGAGAATGGAGAGATGGAAGTATGAAGAAGGATGGAGGCTGGAGGAAGGATAAAGGATGGCAGGCTACAGAAGTGATAGACTAAGGAATATAGATACAAAGGAAAACAAACAGCAACAGATCTTATGGTCCTTTCGAGGCTACTTGTTGAAGAGTAGACTATGACTACAAGATCTAGTTCTACCTGCTGAAGGGTAAGGAGAGTAAAGCAAGAAGCCTCCCCCCATCTCCAAACCCTCCAGCTAAAACTGAAAGAAAAAAGTCAGAAGGACCACCATGCAGTATGGAAAAAGTGACATGGAAAGGAAAAGTTACATTCTGTAATACTTTATAAGATGGAGACTAAGGATGTGGCTGGATGAGGGACAGATGATGGATGTAAATGCTACCTGTCTGCTACAGTATCAATAGGAGTATCTGATATGCAACTGAGAAGATGAAGGACATGAATGGACGGGTATTAATGGGTGGAGGGGTGGAAAAGGAAGAAGTAGGGATGAAAGAAGGATGGACAGAGAGAGAGAGAGAGAGAGAGAGGGAAGGGGGGAATTATTCCAGGACTGCAGAGTGGAAAGTAAAAATCAACATACACCAAGAAGCTCATGCGATAAATACTCACGCCAATACTTTCGTATGCACAACTAATTTAGATGCATATAATAGGGAGCCAGAAGAGAAAGACAAAAAATGGGACGAATGAGGTGAATGTGAGAGGGTGACAGGTGAAAGGTAGGGGAGAGAGAGAGAGAGAGAGAGAGAAAGAGAGAGAGAGAGACTCAACCGTCGTAAAGGTGAGAAGAAAGCAGCTACTGGAAATATCTAACTCTTTCACTTCACTCTGTCTTCGTCGAAAATAACTATATAAGCGCTCACATCGGTACAGAATATCACCTGAATCTTAAGGAAAAAAAAAAACTTCTAGATGCTGCAAATGAGCTGCCACTCCACAAATGTCATAACCAGGTAAAAAAATTTAGGCTAGGTCAGGTAGCGACGCGTGATTACTCTAATTAGGAGTGAAAGGTGAGGCACTAATTGTTTGGTAAGATAAGAGCCATCATAAGTCTTGCCCGGGAGCTGGGATATATGTGCCAAGTGAGAGAGAGAGAGTGAGTTGGAGGGAAAAGTTAGTAACTCGAAGACCTTTCGGTTCATATCGAGGAGATACTTAGTAATGCATGGGAATACACAGTGACTACACATCCTAGTGTCCGTAAGATCCTAGCTCGGTTTCTTTTAAACTGTTCTACCGAAATACTATTAGTAACATCGATGGGCTGTCTGTTCCAAATGGAGCAGGTTTTGTACGTCAAAAAGTTTTCATATGTACTGGTGTTAAATCATTTCAGTTCCAGCTTCCAATCATGCTTGCTTGCTGATATCGTGTTGGAAGTAAAGATCTTTCTATGGTTAAGACTGTCAAACCCATTCAGTATTTTATACATTTCATAGAGATGACCTCGTAATCTACAAGCATCTAATCAAAAGGTCCAAAAGCCCTCAGGCGATCCTGGCAGCTTTGTCTCTTGACCTATGGTGTATGTTTTATACCTCTAGTTTGAACTCTTTCAAGTCGATCTGTGTCTTTTCTAAGTAAAGGGGATCAGAAATGAACAGCGTACTCCACAAGCGGCTGTATTAAGGAGTTATAGAGTGTGACACTATTATTTTTATTCCTATCACGAAACTGCCTCTGGATGTAGCCTAGCCATTCCTTGACTTTTGTCTCTACTTCGATGCAATGGTCAGCACACCTAAGTCCTTTTCTAAGTCAGTCACCCTCAGAGTTCTCCCAAAAGTGAATAGTTTGACCATGGATTTTCATGACCATTATGGATTTTTCATGACCATTATGGATCACCTTTTATTTCTCCAAGTTAAGTGACACATGCCATGGCCCAGATCATTTTCCTAGCCTACACGAGTCTACCTGCAGTAGTTTTCTATTCCCTCAAGACCGCTCACATTTGCTCCAAGTCTGATGTCATCTGCAAACTTAGCAAACTTGATGCATCAACACGCACCCACACACGCACAAGCACGCGCGCGCGCGCACACACACACACACACACACACACACACACACACACACACACACACACACACACACACACACACACACACACACACACACACACACACACACACACACACACACACACACAGAGCGAGAGAGAGAGAGAGAGACAGACAGACAGACAGAGACAGAGAGAGATGCATACAGACAGAGAGACATACATGCATATAGGTAGGCAGAACAGGAGGATCTATAAAAAGAATGAAGTAGAGGCAAAACGAAAAGAGCAAACGAAATATCGGAAAGTTAGTAAACATACAGACACAGACACATGAACAATGGTAAGGATGTGGATATAAACTGCAAAAAATACAATTGCAGTGCAGACAAATTAGATAAAGAAACAGTCAGACTAATATGCTAACAGACCGATTTATATAGTCAGATAAGAGACAGATCATGAGAGGGAAAAATAAAAGCAAGAGTAAGCAATGATCAGGTAAAATAAGAATACATTAAATTTGAAGATAAAAAGGTGCAAAGGTGAACGACGTAGATGCGAAGAGCGAGAGAGAGGAGTGAGATAGAGAGGGAGGGAGGGAGAGATAGAGAGAGAAAGCGAGAGCAGGTTAGCCTTGTCCCAAATACTTCCTCTAGTGGCGGCCCCTCCCATGGAAAAAAAAAAAAAAAAGGGTGAGAGAGGGAGGGAGGGGGGGGGGAGAGGAAACAGGGAAGAGGGCGGGGGAGGGGAGACTACGGATGGATTGACGGATGGTTTGGGAGGAGGGCCTGAGAAGGAAAGGCCCTGGGATGGGAGATGTGTGGGGGGATGATGTGTAGGTTTCATGATTCTGACAGGGACGGGTGAGGCAGGATTGAGGAGGGTGGCTGGATCAGAGAGACAAACAGACAGACAGACAGACAGATGGGTGGGCGGATGGATGGATGGATGGATGGCCTGGAAGATTTGGTTGGGTAGGAGTGTGGGAAATGTGTGAGGAGGTGATGCTTGGGTATGATGAGTCTGACAGAGGTTGGGGAGGCAAAACTGGGGAGGGTGACTGAACCGGGTAAAGACAGACGGACGGATGGATAGACGAATGGGCTGGGAGGAAGATCTGGATAGGCAGCAAGGGCCCAGTTATGAGTAAAGTAGGAGATGTGCTGGGAATTGATGTATGAGTATTTATGTGTCTGGCATGGATGAGGCAGGCAGGGTTTGGGTAGGGTGGCAAGATCAAGGAAAGAGTGACAGACGAGATGGATAGATGGAGAGCCTGGGAGGAGGATATGGGTGGGAAAGAAAGGCCCTGGGATGTGAGAAGTGTGGGAAAGGCGTGGCGAGATGATGATGTGTGGTTAAAATTAGGCTGGCAGAGGGGGAGGGGAGGAGGTAAGGCAGGGGAAACTGATGGGTCTTAAGATCGTGTACTGTGATAAAGGAGGCTTCGTAGCACCCATTTTTTAGCGACTTATTGAGCACATTACAGCATGATACTTTCTTTTATGTTATATATATATATATATATATATATATATATATATATATATATATATATATATATATATATATATATATAGCATCGACACTGCTTGCCATGGTAATGTATAAGGGTAAAATAGATTGATATGCAGAAAAGATCGCTGGGTATGAGACCCTAGGAAGTCTCACATGGTACCTAGGTGTTTTCCGAATGAATCAGATGACGTACAATATTTTTTTTAGTTGAGTCTTGCAAATCCCACACGGTTTTATTAAACTAAAGAAAGGCCTCTCTTATTTCACAGATTATTATATAATGCATCTAGCTCAGAAAATCACTCTCATGTAAAGTAAAAAAATCTAAAATAATAATAAGAATCACATCATCATAGTAGAGAGGTTAGTATCCACCGTGAGACTGAACACTAAATATGCATTATGCTCTTCTTTATTACTCTATTACATTTTTCTTCCCACCATCGCTTCAAGGGCATGTATGCAATTGTTTCCAGTCGACTTGTACTTATAAGTAGCTGAGTCACTCATAATCTTTCACTTACTGTACTTCGAAAAAAACAGGAGTATTGCCAGTATCAGCATAATGTAGACTTCTGACAGTAAAAAGCTGATGCATCCAAATGAGGAAGCCATACATATACTACTTGCCCCTCAGAAGAATGTGCTACTGAGCGGATAATATACGTTAGCTATATGTAATCGACGAGTTAACACCGCAAAACACTGACAAAATTATAAACTTTTAATGACAACAATATGTTAATGCAAAAGTCACTCATAACTTTGCTGAAAGTTATTAGCACGTTTGTTTCTACTGCTCACAGTTTAGAATTACAGATGGAATTCTAGATAACCCTGTACTTGCGAGGAAAAACTTGCAAGGGATTTTAGTTTGTAATAGTTTTGATTGTACTACTGGTTCTCTTAGCGAGCGGGAGACATTAATTACTTAGAAAGGTGGGCCACATCTGTCCTTAAATGTACTATGTCAACGCACGGTCATTGTGTGTGTGTGTGTGTGTGTGTGTGTGTGTGTGTGTGTGTGTGTGTGTGTGTGTGTGTGTGCGTGTGCGTGCGCGCGCGCGTGCGTGCGTGTGCGTGTGTGTGTGTGTGTGTGTGTGTGTGTGTGTGTGTGTGTGTGTGTGTGTGTGTGTGTGTGTGTGTGTGTGTGTGCGTGAATGGAGGGTGGAGACACTCACTGCATGTACTCTTCTCTGAGAAGTGAAATCGACTATGTTTCGTCTAAGCAATTCTCACCTTCATACTGACTTTCTCTAATATGAACTACGCAAAGTCACAGCTGCAGTCAGTCAGCCTATCCAAGTTATCTTCCTACCTACATACATACATTCCAATCGACCAACTTACCTGCTTACCTACCAGAGTACCATCTTCCTACCCACCAATCTTCCTACTGACCTACCATCTACCTACATACCATCTCTGCCTGTATGTATGTGTGTGTGTCTGTCCTACAGCCACTGCTAAGGTCATCACAGTTTTAAACCCTTCCCTAACATGTCTCTTCCATTAAGCGCAATGCCAGTCAAGTCCTGTCCATTTTTTTTTTTTTTTCATCTCTGCACTTCTTTTCCGCCTAGGTTCTCATTCCATCAGTGCACAATTGTTAACTTGGGAAGATAAAATTATGCGTCAGTCTTCATTCCCACCACGTCTTTCAGTTTTTAATACCGAAATACCTTGAGTTATGTGGGCATTATCATCACTGACTACTTCCACGGGACTGTCCTTGAATGCATTAAAACTGAATTAGCTCATTTCAGTGACTCCATTATCATCATCTTCGTCATCTACACCCCCACCAAAAAGACGAGGTGATTCCTTCTTACATAAAACATAAACCACTTTCCTTACATCCTCCTTTCCCACCAACTAAGCAGGCTTGTGAGCTGAGTAGTTTACAATAAGCCGGATTCTCATTGGCACACTAGGCATCGCAGGACTTCTTCCTTTGGCTGCCTTTACACGATCAATGTCCGAGCACATTTTCGAAGCATTGTACCAGAACCATGCTCGCGTAGGGATCGTGTAGACAAAACCACTGCACCACCAATCCCTTCCTGACAGTGAAGTGTGGGAGATTCTTGGTACAGTATGTATGTGGATCCCTGACACACCACACAGACGAGGCTACCACGCGATCTGCTCATTAATTATTTCTTCACCCATTCAACTCGCTTCCTTGTTTTTTAATTATTTTTTTCTTTAATATAATCCCTGCAGTCAACAACCACAAGAGTGCAGCTGTTCGTCGCCAGTTTCTCTGCCTAGGCGCCATGACGGTAATACATACCTTTCAATCTCACACTGACTGGTAACGACGGAGTGGCAGACCCGTGTAAACACATAGTGGTGACTTCCCTGCTCCGTCACCATGCTTCGCCACTGATCCGGTGCGTGCTTCACCCACTGTACCTGGAAACTGATCGTGTAAAGGCAGCCTTAATATAACATTGCCTAACCTTGATCCATTTCTCTGTAACTGCTGTGTATCTCCCCTTACCTGATGTAGTGTATCATCTGGTATTAGTTCATGTCCAGTAATGCTTTCAGTAGGGGATGTGGTTTTCTACAGATCATTTTTGCTACTACTGCACGTACTTCACCTTAACTTGGCTCAGATTTCCGTCCTTCTGCAGTTTATTTCATGTAGTTCACTGGTAGAAAAGAGGCAGTGCTATGGTGCACAAACTTTCATTTCTTCTTCGTGAATAGCATTAAATTCTACTGTTAATTTACTGCTACAACACAGCATTCAAAATGGAGAGGTGGCTTAAGGCAAGTTAAAGGAGCATAATGAAGGCTACTGACTCATCCAGTTATAAATTTCCTCAGCAGAATAAAATCGGCTGACAACAGGAATTAAAAAAGAGGGGGACATCGTATTCAAGGAGTTAAACGACACAAAACAGATCTGTGTGAAGCACTAAGTGAAAGAAATAAAGACTGTCTTTCGTACTGTATGTTGTCTTCACTTTTCTTGAAAAATTGAGAGCATCACAAAATTTGCCTATTTTCGGGTACAGTTGCCAAGTACTGCCATATACCTGTATTTTAATGGCAATATCCTAACCATAAAAGCAATTTATGACCAAGTTAATTGGAGCCGACTCTCTCTCTCTCTCTCTCTCTCTCACACACACACACACACACACACACACACACACACACACACACACACACACACACACACACACACACACACACACACACACACACAAATTACCCATTGCATAAGCTCCAAAAATACACGAGTTCCTCGATGCCATTTTGTTGTAACTTTCGGCGTTGGCCATATCAATTAACATGTGCAGCTCTTATCTTTCTGACAGTAATCCGCAAAGACACAGTAAGCGTGCTTGTTCTACTGCAAGATTATAAGGAAGATCTGCATGCATCAGTTTCGGAACGACTTCACAAAATACTCCTGCACTGAGGATAAAGTTAATAGAATCATAAGAAGTATCTTATGGACATTCCTTTAACATATATGGTCTGTGTCCCTGGTTTGGTGAGTACTCTCTCTCTCTCTCTCTCTCTCTCTCTCTGTATACAGTATATCCATCCATCCATCATCCAATCCTACGTTGCCCCATGAGGAGCGTAGGAGCCCAGGGCTAGGCAGAAGGTCCTGACATTTAAGATGAGAGTGACCAACCTCACTCATCCCTGAGTGGCATTACGTGAGCAATGAACCCCAACCATTCCTTGGATATAAACCTTCACCGGCTCAATCCGACTGGAGCACAATAATTACCCACTAAACCACCAGGCGCCAAAATTTGATTATATGGTTACCACCCAGCGTAGTAAATAGTTTCCTGGTGTACAAGAAACCATATGGCTTGTCACTCAGTGTAGAGTCACCCATAGGCAGAAGAAAGAGGAAAGAATGAAGGAATGAAAGACAGAAGAGGGAGTGTAAAGTCACCCATAGGCAGAAGAAAGAGGAAAGAATGAAGGAAAGAAAGATAGAAGAAGATGGAAGGAAAGAAGGATGGATGAGAGGACAGGGCAGACACTCGAGAGCAGCACTACATTGAGTGAGTGGATTGTGAGCGCCCCCATCTACCACTATATATATATATATATATATATATATATATATATATATATATATAGAGATATATATATATATATATATATATATATATATATATATATAATACTGAATAAGGACAATAATTAATTAGGGTCATTCTGCCCATGCACACAAAAAGTTTGAGCTTGTACGTAAAACAGAGAATACTACAATCTATCATACTGTTTACACACACACACACACACACACACACACACACACCAGTCTCTCCCAAAGAGGCAATGACGTTACTTTTATTACACTACTTTCATATATCTAGCAGTAAATCCAGCGCTTTCAAACCACGAAACTGACAGCTGCGTTGCCATGGTGATGATGATAATGATGACGATGATGATGATGATGATGATGCCTTTCAGCACCTTAAGCACCATAATCTGGCAACAAGCTGTAACTGCAGATTGATAAATTACACTAACTAGAAAGTACTCAAAGAGGGCATACCTCCGCCAGTACCAGTCATGAAAAAGGATCCGGATCCAGATCCGTGGAGATATTGTTTGGAATACATAGAATCCGGATCCGCCTCAAAATTTAATCAATTGTTTCTTAACCCATGGTCCACCCTTCCACAAAATTTTATTGAATTCAGTGAGAACTTTTGGAGATATTATACATAGGATCCGGATCCGCCCCCAAATTTAATCAATTCTCTCTTGGCCTATGCCCACCCTTCTACCCAATTTAATTGAAATTCATTAGAAACTTTTGGAGATATCGCCTGGACGAACAGACAGAGGAAACTGTCATAGACAGAGTACTTGCCGGACGGATTGGATTGGACTCTGCATACAAATATTTAGTCGATATACCATTTCAGAACTACTGACATTTTTTTTGAAAGGATGAAATATGGATATTCTTAATGCGATGTTTTTTTCACTCCTCTGCCTAGTTTTCACCGGCGTGTAGGCAGTAATTTGTCGAAATATTTCATGCTTCATTGCGAAGCACAGGATTGGTTTAGGAAGCTAAAAATTGCATTGTCAGGTGCACCAGACGTTTCTCTTAAATTTGGTAAGAAAAAAATTCAATTTTCAAAACTTGAAAAAATCGTGCCGGGGCCGGCCAGTGGGTCCCGACGATTTCTGGACCCACGGCCATTGAGGGGTTTCAACCTCCCACAAAGCCCAGGGCCTTTGACCGATTTTGATGAAAAACAATAGGCTTCCAGTGTTTATGGATATCTAGCTTCTGATTTTTTTTTTCTTAAAACAATTGACACAAAATTGTGAACTGTAGAGAGCAGACAAACAAACAAGACAGTCAGACAGATGAAGCTGCCATAGGCAAAGCGCTTGCCGGATGGATCCCCCTTCTTCCTCCATCTCCCCTCCCCCCCACCTCTTGTCTGCTTAGTTTTCACCGGCGTGTGGGCAGTTTTCACTGGCGTACAGCGCTTGCTGGAATGATCCGATTGTGTATGCTTAGTTTTCACAAGCATGTAGGAAGTAATTTGGCGAAATTTTTAGCGCTTTCTTGCCAAGCACAGGATGGGTTTAGGAAGCTTAAAAATTGCGTTGCCAGGTTCACCAGACGTTTCTCTTCAATTTGGTAAAAAATTCGATTTTCGAAGTGTGAAAAAATGATGCCTTGGCCATCCACTGGGTTCCGACGATTTACGGACCTACGGCCATTGAGAAGTTTCAACTCCTCACCCAGCCAAAGGTTTTCGACCCATTTTAATGAAAACAAAAGGCTTCCAGCGTTTATGGATATCTGCCTTCTGACTTTTTTTTTTCTTTTAGAACGCCTGGCGAAAAACTGTGACCTGTAGAGAGCAGACAGACAGACAGAAAGACAGACAGACAAACATACGGAACTGACCAACATGCTTGCCGAATCTTTCCATTCCGGCATGCAACAAATATACTGTACGGAACTGACCAACATGCTTGCCGAATCTTTCGATTCTGGCAAGCAACAAACACAGGTGAATACATAACCTCTAACTTCGTTGGCGGAGGTAATAAGGTTTTCATTGCTAACAGCAAATATATATATATATATATATATATATATATATATATATATATATATATATATATATATATATATATATATATATATATATATATATATATATATATATATATAAAGGGTGTAACGCGACGTTTGACAAAAACTTTCACCAATGATCTATCATGCAATTTTGAGTATATTTTGTTCTATAAACATATGCTCTCTGCTACCCTAGTTCAGTACCCAGCATTCGGCTGTTTTAAGTGTAAAAGCTTCGTGGCTTGCATCATTGCATGTGCCATTGGGTGAGAGCTTCGCAGGGCGACGGGAGACGAGTATTATTAGCTTATACTGTACTGTACATGAAAATCCCATATCCTATCAGTACACACGAGTTTTAAGAAGAAACTTTACGTAGTCAATTGATTCTTTAACATCGTCATGCATTTCTGCAATTCTTTTGCAAAAATCGACTGTAATTAAGGATAATATTCAAATTTTATGGCTTGCAAGGGAGTAGGGAGGGAGGGAGGAGAGGCTGGTCTGTTGTTGCCAGTTACGTAATGTTTGGTTTGTTGGATATTGCTACCAACATTATCATAACATCCACAGGTCATTCAATGAAAAAAACATTACTGTACTGAGTGACTAGCATCTCTTTAAGTCAGGAGTAATATTATTATTCATTACAATTTTTTTGCTGCAAGTAAACGTGGGACCATTTTTTTCATTTGATGTTGACGTGAGAACAGTGACACGGGATTGCTAGACTATGCAGCTAGACCTATTTTTTTTGCTTTTATCTAGCGGCACTATTTAACATCTGGCAACATGATATCTAGCTACATTCTGGATATTTTTGCCATTTTTAGGTAATATTCTAGAGATTTTATCGTATTTTTTTTTTTTTAGCGATGTTTTGCAGTGTTTACTATCTAGTGACATTCTATCAAGTTTTCAGGACTAAACTAGCGAGATTGATGATAAGGACTTGGCAACCCTGCGTCCACTGTCATTTGAACGGGAACATTTGCAGGGGAGGTGTGCACTTCAAATACTGTTCTCCGCGTTCAGTTGTTCACTGGTTCCAGCTTCATTTGCTCATGAAACAGCATGCCACGTACTGTACGTACAGCAGTGAAGAATATGCAGATATCGTCTTTTTTTTTTCTTTTTTTTTCAAATTCTGCGATGGTAATGCCAGTGCTGTAGAGAGGAATACAGGTGGAAATACCCAAAGGTGCCACGTTTACTTGCAACAGAAAGATTGTAATAAATAATATTCTTCCTGACTTAAAGTGAGGATAATCTCCCTTAACAATAACGTTTTTTCATTGAATGAGCTGTGGATGTTATGATAATGTTGGTAGTAGTATCCAACAAACCAAACATTACGTAACTGGCAACAACAGACCAGCCTCTCCTCCCTCCCTCCCTACTCCCTTGCAAGCCATAAAATTTGAATTTAATCCTTAATTACAGTCGATTTTTGCAAAAGAATTGCAGAAATGCATGACGATGTTAAAGAATCAATTGACTACGTAAAGTTTCTTCTTAAAACTCGTGTGTACTGATAGGATATGGGATTTTCATGTACAGTACAGTATAAGCTAATAATACTCGTCTCCCGTCGCCCTGCGAAGCTCTCACCCAATGGAACATGCAATGATGCAAGCCACGAAGCTTTTACACTTAAAACAGCCGAATGCTGGGTACTGAACTAGGGTAGCAGAGAGCATATGTTTATAGAACAAAATATACTCAAAATTACATGATAGATCATTGGTGAAAGTTTTTGTCAAACGTCGCGTTACACCCTGTATACATATATATATATATATATATATCTATATCGCCGTGATAGGGTGAACGGAGAAGTCCTAAGCTGAATTAAATATTTCGGCGGCAACAAGGATAATGTACAAATGTGCGTCATCGTCGTGAAGGGGATATATAATGGTATCTTGAGGACAGTGATTCCCTGCACTGCGATGACGTATTTTATCATTTATTCCTGATGCCTCCAAATAATAATTATGTGTAGCGACCTTTGTTAACCTTTGTTAACTTTATTACTGAACGATGTGAATAATGTAAACCTTCATATCTTGTATAAAGAGATTGATAACAATGATTATTTTATTTTAATAAAATTGCAATAATAATAACAATAATAATAATAATAATATCATCATCATCATAATAATAATAATACAAAACAAATATCCATAAAAACACTAATGAAAAACAACACTCTGGAGATTGATTACAAAGGCAGATAACTCCGGCTAATGAGTACAGAGGAAGCTGGGTCGCACTCCGTCTATTCATTACTGTCCTATCTGATGGCTCTCAGTAATTAATAATGGAAGGCACAATAAAGATCTAATCAATTCTGCAACTCTATTCACTGAAGCACCCTTGAGAGCTTTGTAGGCTGATTTTTTTTTTTTTTTTTCGGGACTTTTTTTTTTTTTTTTTTAATGCCACACACTTTTACTTTTCAATTTAGGAGTGACTCCCTGTACAGATGGAACTGAGAATGGTTACATTTATCTCTTCATTTCATAAAGTCACATTTAAGCTTTAAAAGTATCATCTGGAGGTAAAACGACGTCTGTAAAGAGAGGACTTCTTTGGAGTGAAGGGGAGTATTTATTTTTTTTAGAGTATCGAGTACGGGTGGCTTCCCTTCATACTGCTTTGCCCATATAAAGCCATCTCTGATATTTTTCAGTTCCATAAAGCTGAAAGTGTTGATTTAGTATAGCTATTTCTTATGGGTAGCAGCTCTCGAGTTTGTTATATGCATATTGAAATTCCATGTACAGTACTCTTCGCAGGCCAAGACCCACTTACATGCAATGAGTGTGTGTGTGAGGGGGGGGGGCGTTAGGGAGCAAGGGGATATTGTCAAACGAAATGTTTTCTTTTAAAATATGAAACTTGCAAATGGGCATATTTAGTATGCTGTAAATTTGTTAGCTTGTTCATTTTCAGTTTGTAGAGGCATAAGTTGTGGTCAAAAGGATATAGTGTACTTCATCATTATTGCACTGAAATAGGGGAAAAAACATCATGGAAAGATTTTATTCCCTGCCGTAAGCAATGAAAAAAGCAATCTTTATAAATAAATACACATACCCTACAAAGCTATATTCTCCAACTCATTCTCTACTCCAACTGAGATCACTTCAAACGAATATCATTAAGTGGTTGCAGGTAATCGCATCTCTTCATCACGACACCCATTTCTCATTTCTTTCTGGATGAATCGACACAATTCTAGCGACACCTCATTTTAATAATATTACTCTCACTCTCGATTTGCGCTTATCACGTGTGTGTTATGTTTCCTTGTGTACCAATCATTGTCGGTTGCAGTACTATTTAAGGTAATACATTACTTGGTATTCTGCCAAGCCATCCGTCCACTGTTTGACCAGACTTGTCATTAAGAGTTCCACTTACCACTGTATAATCACTGTAACACCTACATACCTTTCCTTTAGTCCTCATTTCTCTCAAGGTGGGTCGATACATATCCTGAGTTACATACCTCATTTTAATTACTCTCCCTCTCCTCTCGCTGTGTGTAATTGTGATGTGGCTTGTGTTTCCTTTTAACACTGGTTTTGCTAGTAAAAGGGATCTTATAACAGATGAAGCCACTTACGTCCTAGGTACATTCTTCCATTCTATGTGCACTCTCCTTGGCCAATCTAATTGTCGTATTCTAAGTGACTCTGGAAAGTTAGAAACTTCTCTTCATCAACGAGTTGTGATACAGCTTAAACACCTCAGTATCCGTTTGCATGTTTCTGATGCAAATCGTATACATCTATCTAACTATATCTATATACCTAGGCTGCTTCCGCCAATGAAATGGAGGTAGTCGAGACAGGACGACACACTCCCAATTTACTCATCCACTCAAACACATTCATTCGCATCTTAGCCCCAAAGGGGAGAAGGGACACATCCTCACCGCACCACACCGCACAAGGGACAACTGCGCAGTGCAACCAGTGACATCCGCAGCAGGGCCCGACAGCAGAGCTGGATTACCCCTGCCACATCATAATAGACCCATCCCCTTACCCGCACCTGACTTGATCAGCTGATCAGACCAAATGCGGGAGAATATCCCCTCAGGGCTGCGTCATCATTTACCCATTCACAATTTCTCTCCGTTTATTTCTGTCACGCACAGCCACTCTTCCTTGCACAACAGACATCTTTCTCGCATCCAACGCTCTCTTCACACTGTCCATCCATCCTAATCGTGGTCTTCCTCTCAGCCTTACACCTCTCACATCAGATCTAGTAATCTTTTTCACCAATCGCTTATTATCGTACATTATCATGTACATACTGAAGAGATATAAATGACATGTGAGAATGTTATAAGTAAGTAGCCATGAAATAGGTGCAACGATGCCTCCTATGCGAATGACAACACAACCTTACTTTATACGTGCCCCACTGTACAGAGGTTCACTTAATCCTGTCTTCTCATCACCACACCTACATACCCCTCTGACCGTCCTCATTTCTCTCCAGGTGGGTCGACACACATCGCTAGGGTGTTTCATCTTAATTACTCTCACTCTCGACTTTGTGTTCCTCAGACGTGGCCTATAAATATTAACCAATCACGCTATCTTCGTTGGCAGCAGAACAATCATGTTATACATTCATTTCTGATTAATACACTCAAGGTCCTGTAACCATATCAGAATAAGAAAATCGTCTAACGTTATCCTGAATAGAATACGAGAGCTTTTATGGTACTGAGGGGGTTAAATGACCATAGCATTCTAACTTTAATGTGGCCGTACAACATGGCACAATGCGTTCGTACTCTTCAACTGTTCTTCGTCCATCTTTATACCAGTATTAATACAGCCAGGGATCCCCAGCTTCAGTACTCTTGCAATTTATATACTTTTCATACTCTGCTCACACACACACACACACACACACACACACACACACACACACACACACACACACACACACACACACAACCAACAGACAGCCTCGAAATAGTGAAATGTACATTCACTAAAAGAAGATAGAAAATTGAATGAAAACACAAGTTAAGAAGTAAAAACAGGAAGGCAAAGAAAAGCAGACGAGATGAGTGACAAGAGAAAGATGGGACAGAGTGACAGTAAGAAGAATTAAAAACATGAAGGACATGAAAATAAGGAAAGGAAGTTTAGAAGAGGGATGAGAAAGAAATAATTAATAATCAAAGGAGATGAGAAACAAAAATGAAGGAAGTAAAATCGTTGATAAAAGAGACAATGTACAAGGAGGGCGGCAAAGACAACTTACAGAAATAAAGGAAGTAAAATTATTGATAAAAGAGACAATGTACAAGAAGGGCGGCAAAGACAACTTATGGCTCCACGCTATGCTACAGAGCTCCACAATTTAACGTATTTTTCACTCTCTGTATCTCTGTTGTGGATGCCTTAGTTCTACTTTCTAGTGCTCGAAACAATTCTCTCTCTCTCTCTCTCTCTCTCTCTCTCTCTCACACACACACACACACACACACACACACACACACACACACACACACACACACACACACCAGCAAGCAAGCGTGACCTACAAGCACACGCACGTAAACAGAGGGTGCAATCACCACGCACACATAAGTACACACGACATGGGGACCTAGATGTACAGACTGACAAGTACATGGCAAGTGCAGAAAGAGTTGTACATGCACTTTCTTCTACAACCATCCATAACAGCGAACACAGGCAAACAGACATGTATCAGATGTACACATTCAGCTGCAGATGCACATACGTACAGAGTGAAAGGAGACGAAATATGAAATATTCTCTAAAACGCATTCCTTACACACACACACACACACACACACACACACACACACACACACACACACACACACACAAATACAAAATCAAACAGTTTCTCTGTCTGTCTGTCTGTCTCTGTCTGTCTGTCTGTCTGTCTCTCTCTCTCTCTCTCTCTCTCTCTCTCTCTCTCTCTCTCTCTCTCTCTAAACGAATCCTACTATGCATAAGAAAATGAAGCGTAAACCCATACCAACTTCTCTTACACACACACACACACACACACACACACACACACACACACACATACATGGGGACAGCTTTGCGTGTGGCTTGGGCATAAATCAAACGTGTCTGCTCATAACTCACGCACATATGGAGAAAAGGAGCGTAAATGAGTGCAAATGAGGAAGCAGATTATGCGTGAGAGAATGAGCGGGGTTAAGAGTGTGTGTGATGAGAGGGCAGACTATTTTCAGAGAGAGGGAGAGAGAGAAAGAAAGAGAGAGAGAGTCAATTACTTCTGATACATCTAATTCCTACAAGGTATTTATAGTTATTATTTTTCTCTACACTATTTACATTTCCCACCTACCCCTCTAAAATAACTTGCAAATTACAGTGTCCAGTGATTGACAAAGGCATCTGATTCGTGTTGGGGTATGTCCTGCAGGCGTTCAGTCCTTGTCCATGGGTTCAATAAAGTCTATGTAGCACAGGAGGCTTAGTAGCATCTCTCTCTTAACGAATCATTGTGCCTATTCCATCTACTCACACGCCCTAAGCACAGAAGGGATGGGTGGCTGCAAACGAATCGCCCCCACGTCTTACTGTTCTGTGTTATCAGGCTGCCCTATCTCCAAATCACACTGCCCTTATTCATATACCTCTCTACGATCTCCCCATCTCATCTTCGGTCTAGGCCTGTTATATTTTTATATTCGCTTTGTTGATTTTTACGTATTTGCAGTCCTAATATAATCTGCTTCAGCAATTTGCAAAGAGAGAGAGAGAGAGAGAGAGAGAGAGAGAGAGAGATTTAATTACAAAATAAACCGCTGATGAAGAGTCGCTACAAAGTCTATGGCGCTCCCTGGAATACGGTCCTAATGTTGTGTCTCCATATAAGTCAGTTTTATAGTACTTTATTTATTTATACTGAAGACTTAGTACCGTGTTCATTCAGGCTGAGGACTTTATTCATTCAAACTGAAGAAATACGCTGCTTACTCAGACCGACGACCGACCCTGGAATTGTACATAATTCATCCGCGTCTCGGCGTATTTCGAGTTGTCTTGTAAATCCGAGTGGCTAAAATTTACGTCCATGCCCATACTTATTTACTTAATATGACGTATTAAAAAACAAAACTGAGTATACAATTAACGAAGTAAGACGTAAGGCATACTACAGATCAAAACTCTTCATAAAATTTATTCAAAAACCTTCTTACAATGTTTCAGAAGATAATGCCTTGACAGAGTAACGAGCCTTAAAAAAAAAATAAAATCCAACTTTTTTATTTCTGGTGTAGTAATCAGTCAATGTATCCAGTCTCTTTTTTTTTTTTTTTTTAACATCTCGTTTTCGTTCCAAAATCATTTTCTGATTACTTTGTTGATTGTAAAATCCAGTTACTTATTTCCGGTTTGCCAATCCATCTGTCTGTCTTGCAACTTTCATCTATTTTTTTTATTACATTTCAGTCTTTTTTTTTTTTTTTTTGTCAGCATTTTCTTCAGCGTATCGAAGATCACGCTGATAAAGAAGTATGCGGATGAGAGAAAAGGTAGAAGGGGAAATGGTTCCAGAAGAGAGAGAGAGAGATAGAGAGAGAGAGAAATAGTTACATGGAAGCAGAGAAATTGTAAGTGGAAGATCAGCCTAGCTCGAGAGAAAAATGGTGAAGGAGACTGACGGGAGAGGAACATGCAGGAGAAAAAGAGAGGAAGGAGAGAAGGAGGAAAACGGAGCAAGGAAGGAACAGGCGAAGCTTTGATAGAAGAAGAAAGGAAGGAAAAGACAAAGGGAAGGAGATATATAAAAAAAAAGGCAGTTTAAAAGGTACAGAAATAAGGATAGGCTGGGGGGAGGAAAAGAATATCCTGCAAAGATTGTGAAGACGAAAGGTAAGTGGAGCAAAATTCAAGAGAAAAACTGAGAAGTGAAGAGAGAAAAAAAAATCACTTGGCGTAACAAGAGTAACAATAATCTGAAAGAACTTAAATAAGAAGACATAAAAATTAAACAGAAGACCGCCACATGATAAAGTCTAGAAGGAAGCAAAGTTTTAAATGTAAGAAAAAAACATTCATGCCAAAGGAAAAAAATGAGCCATGAAAAAGACGCTGTAAAATTTAGACGAAAGCAGTTAGGACTCTCACGCGAAAGACAAAAATCTTAAAAACTAACAAAGAAAAGAAAAGGTGTAAAAAAAACGATGCAAAAGCAGTTAAGATCCGGTCTCAAAATAGCCCCAGGAGATAAAAGGATAAAGAGAGCGTGAGACAGAGAGGAGACAAGAGACAAACAGAAGGAGAGACAGACACCAACCCACGCGGACAGAAAGACAGACAGACGGACAGATTGGCCAACATCAACTGACAGTGATACCTGGAAAAATTGGAGACGAGAAGAGAAGGGAATGGGGGGAGCTGACCGGACCTGATGCTGGTTCAAGAGTTGGCAAAGGGTGTTGGCTGGAATGCTGGCACGGGTGTTGGTCGGGTGTTGGCTGCTGGAATGTTGGCAAGGAGGTTGGATGGTTGTTGTTGGAATGGTAATAAAGATATTTCAGAATATTAAGAGGGGGTGGTGGCTATACTGTTACTACTGTGCAGGATAACTTTCACTACTGACGACTTTTTTACTAAACATTCTGCCACTTTTAGACGAGGTTATATTCAGCACAGGGAGATTTCTACTATCGAAATGTCTGATAAAGGATATTCTTTATTATTTCAGTAGTAGAAAAAAAAAATCCCTTAAAGTGGATAAACTCGTTTGGGGGAAGGAAGAATAAAATAGAAGAGTGCATTGTTAAAATGCCAACAGGGAAAGGAAAACAAACAACAGACGCAATGATCCTTTAGCTTCACGGATGGTTTGGGTTTTGGCTAGGTATTGAAGTTTTTTCTTTATTAATATTTGATGTGTTCGACTCAGGGTATAGACTTATGATCCGTTCCCTTAAGCTCAGCAGTCCTCCTACGAGCCACGCACCTTCACACGTCACCACTAGGAACTAATACCCAAAGTCCCTACCGAATACAGTATATGCTAAGGTGGATCTTGTGAAGGATCACGAATATCTGTTCTAGAGAAATTCAGAATAACAAACTGTTCTCTAAAAACGCATGGGATCGAAGTATAGTCCTTTCTAACATCATACAAATTATCTAATTACCTGACCATCACTTCCTTCTGCACAGGTAAGAATATTCTGAAATACTAGCGTAAGTTGTTGCCTGTAATTCTGGCAAACGTTGTTGGGAATGTTGCCAGGGATGATAGTTGTAATTTCGTTAATCAGATGACGTTAAAGTCGGTAAACTGCTGACGGGAATGGTCTTAAAAATCCTTCTCCTCATGCTGATACATGGCGTTACTCGAATTATTGGGTGTGTTGTCAGGGGTGTGGTCTGGAATGGTGGCGGAGAGTCTGGAGGGATGCGCCGAGACACAAGAAGGCAAATGGGTACTTAGAATGACCTTTGTTTCGGGTGAATGAGATTCATTTTATCATTTAATGGAAATTATTCATCACCACAACTGCCAAGGTTACAAGCAGTACTGGGTGACTGCATTACCAGAGTTAGGTTATATGGAAATTCTAAGGAATACTTAAAGTCTGTTTCATTGTAACAGGTTAGGCACGTTGTCTCTGAATAAGCTAAGGAACTTAAGATAATAGAACACCACTTTCAAATCGAAAGTAAAATAATACAAAGAATAAAGTAATTTATACACATGCTTTAGAACATAGATGGGATGTGACAAGAAACTGGTTGTTATACGCTCCCTTCAAGTTAATAAGCTTTGATAAACCTCAGGTGTTCAGAGAGACTAGGAGTAGTAGTAGTAGTAGTAGTAGTAGTAGTAGTAGCAGAAGTAGTAGTAGTAGTTGTTGTTGTTGTTGTTGTTGTTGTGATCCTAAGTTCATCTGAAACGTTAATCCGTTAGACTGGTGGTTTAGTCGTCCTTTTCCGGCGGTCCACCATCCTCCTTTCGGTGGACAAGGAAGTAGTTGAGGGAATTTTTTTATAACCAGGAAGTTGAGACTCCCGGTTATATCAGTACTACCACACGAAGGCGTCTCTCTCCAGCACCACAGAACTTAAATTATAAAAATGTACAATAGGGTTCCACTAAGCTGGGTAGTGAGTATACGGGTAATTCCCGGTAAGTAGCAAGACCAACGTAGTAAAAGGCACCCACATCACTGAGGGGATGACTAGAAAGTGCTTCTGACTTCTTAACTAGGCTACTCCTTTTCCCCTTTGAACTGAATAAAATCGTCTGGCGAGATAATGGTACCATTTCACTAGTAGAGTTACTGGAGAATGTACCTAATCTAATTACTACGAGGGGTCTTCTCTAACTTGAACACAAGCATCTGACTGTAGGAAGAAGAACATAAATTAAGACGCCAGCGCACTGTGAAGGGCTTAATTGAGATGCCCAGCAAAACCAGTGAGTTAGAGGGACCATGACAGGAGCACAGAGCCTGTTACGTAGGGCAAGCTCCAGGGTACACAAATGATGAATGAGATACATATTCGTTACCGACCAAGAATAACGTTGTAAAGAAAAGAAAAAAAAGCATCATCTCTTTCACCTTAACTTTGTCCTGAGTTTCTTACTTTTGCAGTATATATCACGTACGTTAATGAAAGAACGACCTGATGCTAAGGCTCTTCATCCTTTCCAACGCATTTCTTCATAACTAGCTCCATATTTTATCAGGCATCTCTTGCTATAACTGAACATTCAACATGGAGAGTTGGTAATCTTAGGCTAAGTTCAGGGAGAAAAAAAAAAAGAGTATTACAGACTTACCTGAGACTGTCTCCATCCCTTCATTACAATGGTGCTCGTCTAATTAAAAGTATGAGGTGTATTAATAGCAAAGAAAGGGTTACTCGAGATAGTTTTCAGCTTTTATTGTTATGATTTCTTTCAGCTCAACAAAATCCACTGAAGTCCGCCTGAATATTCATGTGCACCAATTGCAGTGAAAGGTTTAATTGGATGAAGACCATCTGATTCAGGAAGAAATTAAAATTAGAGTTAATCGTACCAAAGGGCTTAATTGAGATATAAGGCAAAACAAGTGCCCTGTCGAGACGATGACAGGAGTATGGACCAGTTACGTGATACAACCACCAGGGTACAGAGATTATGACAGAGATTGGTTCACGTTACTATGCACAAGATCTACGGTACACAGACGGTGAAGGGGGTACTGATTGAGTACAACATTCCAGTTGTTGGATTCATGCTTCAAAACGAAGATAGTAGACAAAATAATACGGAAAATAATACGGAAAATAAGTACGGAGCTAGTAAATACTGTACAATTGCACTTCAAAGCTTCAGGTACAGCGGATGAACTGTAGATACAGAGGGAGCAAAAACACCATTACGATCTGACCACTAATAAGAGGTGGTTTCAGGCCGTTCTGCTAGATGTACTGTGACTTACACTCATAACTGCTGCTGTCATATCCTTACACAGTATACTGAATAATCCACTGTGCATTTACGACCATGTATTCCTTGCCACTCTGACATCTCTAGCCTGTAGCTACAGCATGGCACCGTCTCACACAATCTCGAAACATAATGCCGATAGAATATATCTGTTTATCAACTACTAGCAGCCAGTACTGAATTCATTTATGGTAACGTGTGCAACAGTGCAATGTTTACGTGTTAGATATAGCAGGGTGGGAAGGAATGCATTGCCGCAGTAGTAACACAGACTTTTGAATTCAACTGTACAAACAAGCTACAGGATACAGATCCGTTGGTGAAAAAGGAATATAAAATACGAGGGGCTTGAACAGGTACAGACTAGTTTCTTGGTACAGAATAACTAGCAAATAATGATACAAGGAAGGGTACTAGCACTGTTACAAATTCCAGAGTGCGGACAGTATAAATGGTGAGGACTACACATTGAGGACAGAAGTTCTGGCAACAGTGTACATTCAAATGGTACAAACTGGACCCTAGAAGACATCAGGTGAAGACAAAAGCTAGGGAACAAAAACACAATACACAGTACATTACAAAAAAAATACAGAGTACAGAGATTCTGTAGGGGCACTGGCAAAGTAATACAAGGTAGGCTACCAGTATAGACAATACACAGGGTACAAACAAGATAATACAGGGCATAGGAAAGATAGTACTGGGTACAAACAAGATAATACAGGGCATAGGAGAGATAGTACTGGGTACAAGAAAGATAACAAAAGGCAGAAGCAACACAATACGGAGTGTAAGTAGAGTAAGAGTGGGTACAAAGAAGATACAAGATATAGACAGTATAAAGAGTGGTGAGATACTGTAAAAGTTGTTGTTGTTGTTGTTGTACCTCTACAGCAGATGCTAGAGAGGAACGCCATCACGTGCTGACACTGTTAAAAAGAGGCATCTCCCTGGCTCGGTTTTGCAAATGTCCCCCAACTCCCTCCCTCTCGCCTGAAAGGAGGATAGTGAAATGCTAAAGAAAGGCAGCTTCGGCCTGCAGTACACCTAGTTCAAGTCCAGATGAGCCTGGGACGATCACCACCACCACCACCACCACCACTGCCAACAACAGTAGTGATGGTGGTCACCCCAGGCTTATCTGGGCGAAGCTGCCTTTCTCTAGTATTCCACTATCCTCCTTTCAAGAGACAGGGAGGGAGCAGGGAGACGTTTGTCCCAAGTGAAAGAGCGTATTTTTTTTTTTTTTTCATATTGTTTTGATATATGCTTAATACTGCCATCGCATAAAAAGTGTTAGTGTAACATCTACCATCGCCAGGTTCAGCAGAGGTGTCGGCAAACTTTTGCATACTGCTGTACATACAAGATACAGGGTACAGCGATACTGAAGAGGTACAGACAAGATATGGTCTACTGAGATCTCCTGCATTGGTGGTACAGGCGAGTTGCCTCAAGGCTGATCACTGTGTGGTGGCGCAGGTCAGGTCACGATCTCTGCTCTGCCCTTCACTACCACACACGCTTGTTTACACCACCCTCATTGTTTACACCATCCATTTCACTTACACAACCTACTTTATTTACTCAACCCACTTTCATTACATTGCTTGCTTTGATTACACTATCTTCTTTGTTTACAGCAATTACTTTGTTTATATCACCTAAGTTTACCATTCAGTAACAATTTCCACTTGTTTCCATCACCCTCTTTGTTTACACCATCAACTTTGTTTGCACTACTTACTTGTAACGCAACCTACTCTGTTTATATCACCCACTTTGTTTGCACCACCCACTTTATTTACACGTCTGTTTACACCACCCCCTTCGTTTACGCCACATACATTATTCGCACATTTGTCTACACCATATACTGTATTAACACCACGTATTTTGTTTACACGACATACGTTGTTTCCACTACCCACTTTTTTTACCCCACACACTATCCCCAACCCTCCCTCACCACCCTGTCTACGCTATCCACAGGACTTTGTCTCAATAAAGAGTCAGTCACCTCACAATTCCCACGTTGCTAAATCAGTTCACTGCGATGATGTCTTATTTCGTTCTCGCTTCCGTCAGCTGATTTTATCCACCTAAAAGTACATTTTCCATAGCGATGGAAATAAAAACAATGGCACTCATCACCTGCGTTACCTGCATCACGGGGTGAGCAAAGGAATGGGTGGGATGGGCTGGGAATTTGGTGGGCGATGGCGATGGGGCAAAAAAGAATATCCTGTGAAAATAATCAATGCAGAATTAGTGATCTGAGTGGGGTGAAGGCTTAATTCAAAATGTCCTCTGAGATATAGTGTCGGGCGGGAAGGTAAAAGAACCTGGAAGAAAAAGAAATGGTTGGAAGAAGAAATAATAAGAGTTCCGTAAAAGCTGTAGGATTACTGGTTTGAGCAAAGTGAAGATTTATTTCAAAGTTTTCTTCAAGAACAACAGAAACAAGAAAAAAATAATACTGACAAAAACAAGTACCTTCGCCATTTATATGGCGAAGCTTAATAAGATTGCACTGCTCTCCTACACGTGGGGTCCTGACGACATAGGTGAAAAAAAAAATATCCGTTTCTGACCTTCACGGTTGTTCCCTCCAGTCTATTTTATTCAAATAAGGGGAGACCTCCAGTGGTAAGTGGGTCTGACACACACTTTAGCCGCTTCCCACTTCAACAACAACACTAATTACCTCAAGTTACCCGTGCTTCTTACAGTACTTATGCTTGCTGTATAATTTTCATGCACACTGACCGGTTACTTTCACCCTAATTACTGCACGGTCCATCCGCCTCATATTATCCAAGCTTATACCAATTATTCATACTATGCCCTTTTACATACATCAGTTTCCTTCTTAGTTACACATATTACATTTCAATTACCTGTTCTCACACTAGCCATTACTTCTCTATCAAGTTTTAGTGTATCAAATTATGGCCTCTTGCACACTTATTCTTATTGTTGGTCACCTTCATACCAGTTTTTCCCCCAGTTACCTCTACTCCAGGTACAATATTGCTTGCCTGTTTTACATGTATACCACTCATTTTCGTGTCAGTTTCCAAATTCTCCTCAGCCACTTTCACTTCATAATCCCAATATCAGTCCCTTTTACTTCGACCATTTTCATGCTGATCATTTTTATCACTCGTCGCATTTTTAACGTTATGAGGATGTAGTAGGTGTTGTGAATGTTAAGTAAGGATAACGCTAAGGATGAGAGATAAGATAGGGACAGATGGATGAGATTAACGAAAAGGTACCAGAGAATGGAGCTGGTTAGGTAAGATGGGCAATGTTTCTTCCCTGTCGCTACCAAGGAATAAGGAGAGGGAGACTATATACCGCACTGACCCTTTGATCATTAATCAAATAAAAATTATGGCTTTACACACACACACACACACACACACACACACACACACACACACACACACACACATTCTTTTTTGCTCCAGAATACACTAATCGAGAATTTTTAGTAATACAAAAGACGTGTGGGAGGAAACGCTTGGGTGTAAAAAAACAAGCGTAAAAAGAATTATGAGGAGAATAACTGTATACATACTTCGTTTTTGTTCTCTGACTTTCCATCATCCTATTTTCATTTCCCTTTTTGCATTGTCGTGTCTCTGTCACATCCGGTCTCTCTAACTCTGCTTGATTTTTCTTTTCCCTTTACAGCATCAGGTACTGCTGATAAGAGTATCATTTACCTGGGAAGAAAGCTTGGGACGAGAGAGATGAGGCAAAGACTGGAATGAGACTGTAAAGCAAAGTGACAAGAAAGAGAAGAGTGACGGAGGAAGAGAGACAAAAACGAAGAGGAAAAAGGAACAGAAACAGAAGTAGTATAAAGAGAGGAGGAAAGAAAACGAAAAGGAAGAGGGAAAGGGATAATAAGAAAAACAGTAAAATAAAGAAGGAAAGAGAAAAGAAAAGAAAAGAGTTGAGATCGATAGAAATGGAGGCAATAAAAGAAGAAGGGAGAAGTTGGGTGGGGGAGAGGAAGGAGGGCGGGCACAGAGGACTAGAGGCTAAATTGAGAAATCCTCCCTCGGTTTTACAGTGCGATCAACATGGACTGCGTGTGGCGAGGCTGTGTAGGTTGTTGTGTCGATATGTTGGCTTTTATGCAGCGGCCGTGACGGGGCTATCTGGCGGTGGCGATTTGGCAGTGGTAGTAGCAGATGGGAATTGGATGGCGTGAATGGCAGGGGGTGAAGAGCCAATTATAGTGCTCTGCTCTGCTCTGTGTGTGTGTGTGTGTGTGTGTGTGTGTGTGTGTGTGTGTGTGTGTGTGTGTGTGTGTGTGTGTGTGTGTGTGTGTGTGTGTGTGTGTGTGTGTGTGTGTGTGTGTGTGTGTGTGTGTGTGTGTGTGTGTGTGTGTGTGTGTGTGTGTGTGTGTGTGTGTGTGTGTGTGTGTGTGTGTGTGTGTGTGTGTGTGTGTGTGTGTGTGTGTGTGTGTGTGTGTGTGTGTGTGTGTGTGTGTGTGTGTGTGTGTGTGTGTGTGTGTGTGTGTGTGTGTGTGTGTGTGTGTGTGTGTGTGTGTGTGTGTGTGTGTGTGTGTGTGTGTGTGTGTGTGTGTGTGTGTGTGTGTGTGTGTGTGTGTGTGTGTGTGTGTGTGTGTGTGTGTGTGTGTAGTTTCACGTATTAGAGAGAATACTTGTGTGTGTGTGTGTGTGTGTGTGGTTGTGAGTGGCAAGCCGAGAAGAGATGAACGTCTGATGACTGAGAAAGGGTATAAAGAGAAGACAGAAGTAACCTAAAGTTGTTCGTAGACGGTGAGATAGTTTTAAACGTCTGGTGAAGTGAGAAAGACCAAGATGCTATCGCACAGCGGGGTGCAAAGAAACGAAAATTAGAGGTATTGTAGATGAATATAAATAGAAAATTGCTTAAGATATGAGACGGAGGGATAACTGTAGACGGTTTGATGAAATGTGGAAAGTTAGGAAAAGAATGATGGGATGCAAAGCTGAGATGATGTGGGATGGAAGGATAGGACGACGTAATTGTGCGAAAATTTGGCCAGATACGATAGTGTGAAAAGCTTAAAGGATGTGAAAGAGTTAAAACGTGAAATGTGAAAACTATGGAAGCGTAAACAGTGGATGGTCGGAAAGCATAAGTTGTGGATGGCTAGAATGGTGGGGTGGTTAAAGGTTGAGGAGATATGTAAATGTAGCAGGATCAACTTTCTGACCATAGAACTCTTAAATATAATACTTCTTCCACCATCAAACAATTTATTTCTGCTTTGTAGTAGTCTTTCCTCACCAGAGGGTTAAGTCGGTCTTCAGACAACGGGGGAAATTAATCTTACCTATACAGTCTTGCTTCCGACAGGAGTTTTTATTCAGTACCTAGTATGACTTCTCGTGGTCTCAGAGTTAAGGGGGAGAAGCTGTGGATGACTGATGAGGTGTTGAAGTGTGTAAGACAGAAATGTGATGGTGTGGAACGGAGTAAATATTGTGGAGTGACTGAAATATGAGGTGTTATAAATTACCAAGAGTGTTCACTGAGAGGTGCAATGCTTAGGAAGTGATGATGATGCTGAATGGGTGAATCTGGCTGACGTGAGAGCTCGAGCAAACGTGCATGACTGGAAAATGATAGAACATGATAAAGATCAAACATAATAAATTGCAGCGTTGAGGAGGTGTGATACTGTGGAAGACGGAATGATACAGAGAGGTAAGAGTTTGAAGAATTACTGATGGGTGAGAAAATGTGAACTAGTGGAAGATCGAGGAGAAGTAGAAGAATGAGGTGACGGGACTGATGGGGTTGTGGCGTGTTGATGGATGTGAACGAGTAAAGACTTGAGGATGGGTGAAAGTTAAGGGGATCTTTAGGGAACATGGATGGGCTCAGAGGAAGGTTGGCGTGTAGTGCTGGAAAGATAGATAGCAGCAAGAAACAGACGAGGAAGAGTTAGTGCCATTCCGTGGAAGATTGAAATATATAATGAGGCAAGAGCGTCAAGGAGTACGGATTTGTAAGAACATGAACAGGAGGAGACTGAAGAAAAATGAACGGCCGAGGTATAAAGACTAAGGAGGTTGTGGAATAAATGCGGAGGGAGTGGAGGGTTAAAGATGGGTGAAGGACTTAGTGAACATACTGGGAAAAGAAAGGGGGCTGAAAGAAAGCTTAGCATGTTTTAATGGATAGATGGACAATAGGAGGAAATGGGAAAGCGCGAACTAGAAAAGATAAAGAGGGCTAAGTAGAATGAGGTTGTCTGGAGAAATGTTTTGATGATCTGTTGATGTATAATTTAAAAACTAAGAGAAACTGCACAGAAATGTTTAAAATGATAAAGTGAACAGTTTCACAGAAATATACAGTTTATACACAGGTCTGTCAAAATATGGAACTGATATAAGTAGAATTACTTAAACAAAAATATTTCATCTGAAAGAAAGAAGAAAGAAAATAAGACTGTACAATAAAGGAAAAGAATGAAATAGTTAAGTGCATGGGGGAAAGAGTATGTAAGGAGAAAAACCAGCCTAAGCATAACTGGGAGCTAAAAAAAATATATCAGGAAGCACAAAGAGAGTAGAAGGCGCGAGATAAGAAGCTAGCGGAAAATTGATTGATGAGTTGCAAGAAATAAAAGGGACGTACAAGAGATTATAGGATATGCTCGACGGCAGTAATTAATGTGCAAAAAAATGAACGAAAGGTAAAACTGTACTGAAAAAACATTGTTATGGAGAATGTAAAGGTTAAAATGGGGGAAAACATGAAGAAAAGAATGACGAACAAGGAGAGAAAGAAGGAGAGATAGAAAAAAAAGAGTTAAGAGGAGTAAAAAATGGTTATGAAACGATGAGCGGGGAGAACGTAAAAGGAAGAGGGAGAGAGAAGCCGTAGAGAGTAAAGGGACGAGGGCCAGAGATGTAACAAGACAGCAATGAACAGTATGATGAGAGGTGGAGGGGAAAAATACAAAGAGAAGTGAGAAATAAATTAAAGTGAGAAATGAGTTAAAGGAAAACAAAAGTAGAAGAGGGATGAAACGATGATTTTAAAAATGCAAATGGGTGTCATAAAAGGAAGACGGGAAAAGGGGGAATGGGAAGGTAAAAAACACACACACACACACACACACACACACACACACACACACACACACACACACACACACAAATCAAGAGGTAAGGATAAACATAAAAAAAATATGTATTAAGCGTGCAAGAGAGAGCGGGTAAGCACAGACAGCTGACATGGTAAGAGTAATAACGTAAGGAGTGGGCAAGAGTGGAATGGAAAATAACTTGGTCGGAGAGGGAACTGAGGAAAATAAAAAGAAAGTGGTGAACAGGGCGTGAAAAAGTTAAAAAAAAGGCGATTTTGGGAAGTGTAAAAAGACAACAATGAACAGGAATATCATATGGGAATTTGATAAAAATGACAACAAAATATAAACGGGAGAAAGGAAGGGAAAGAAGACAAAAAGGACTAGAAGAAACAAAGTCATTAGGAGAGTGTAAAAGTAGGAGATAAAAACGCCACAAAAGGAGAGATGAGACGAGAAAACGAAAAGAAGACTGGTAGACAGGGTACAAAGGATGAGGTGAATATGGAAGGTGTAAAGGGTGAAGATGATAACGAAGAGCAAGAGAGAAACCAAGAAGGTGCAAAGAGAGAACAGGGAGGGAATAAAGAAAGATTAAAAGAAGAACATGATGGGATGAGTAGGAGTGACGCAAGACGGAGGAGGGCGAGGGGATGATCCTGTGAGTACGTAGGGAGTGTGACGGATGGCTTGGGTACGATGTGGTAGGTGTGATGGTAGTTGTGGTAGGTGCAGTGGTAGTTGTGGTATGGTGGTGGTAGCTGTGGGAGGTGTGGTTGTGATAGGAGTGGTAATAGGTATGGCAGTCGCTGTGGTAGGAGTTGTGGTAGTTGTGATAAGTGTGGTGCAGTTGTGGTAAGTGCGAGGGTAATGATGATACTTAAGGTTGCTGTGGTGGTAATGGTTTTAACAATGCTGGTGTGAGTGATGATGATGGGGGCCGAGGTGGTGGTAGGTGTGGTGCTGAGTGAGTGGTAATAGCAGGGATAGTTACTGGTATCATTTTTGATGGTAGCTGTTGCAGTGGTTGTCGGTGTGATAACTGTATTAATGGTAGCAGGTATAAACATAAGTATTGTGGCAATTATACAAATGGTACTAGTTTTAGATATAGTAGCTGGTGAGATGGTAGCTTTGTCGTTTGTGGTAGTGATGGTGGTAGTTCTGACTGCAGATGTGGCAATGGTAGGTCAATTAATCGTGGAAATTTTGATAACGGGGTAGTGGTAGCAGTGAGGCATGTGACAACTGTGGTAGTGGTAGCCGGCGTTGTAAATGCATATTATCACTGGTTGCTAAAGTGACTGGGCATGGAAGCTTCTGTAATTTAGTAGTTGTTGTGGTCAAAGTGATGATTGTAGTAGATGTTGGTATAGTAGTAGCCCTGCTGGCAGCTGTGGTAGTGACTGCAGCTATGGTAGTTGAGGAGTGGTCGATGTTGGTGTGATGGTAGCAGTGGCAGTTGGTGTGATGGTAGCAGTAATAATGGTGGTCGTGATGTCACAGAAATGATAGTTGTTATGATAATAGTAATAGCATTGGTACCTGAAGTGTTTGAAGTGGTAGGAACTGTAGTAGAGGCAGTTATGACTGTTGAGACAGGAGTTGTATGAGCTAACATTTGTTGGTGGTTGTCCGTCAGTGATACTAAGCTCAGGAGTGATGCTGTGAGGTTAGTGGCGATGTAGTGGTAAATGTGGTACAAACAGCGGGTGGAGTGGTAGAAATAAGGGTAGTAGCAACAGTGGCAGCCATGACAGTTTCAGTAATTGTGGTAGTCCTGGCAGGGGTGCTAGTCGTGAAAATAATGACAGAAACAGAGGTTAGCCTAAAACGTTAGGTACTCACAACTTTAATTCTGTACGCTAGTTATTGTAATGAACATAGTCTTTGGATGGTCAAGTGATTATATTATTTTCCTATAGCTTTATTGTTGTCACTGAGACGGACGATTAACGAAGATATTCTGATCCCTTAAAACAAGTTAAACGTAAAAAACATGATTGTACTGAAGAGGTTAATGTTATAAAACCAGTAGTATATCAGTCTACCTCTCTCTCCATGTATCTGTTTATCTATTTATTTATTTATTTATTTATCTTTCTATCTATCTATATCTCTATCTATCTATCTATCTAAATAAAGTAATCTGATTTTGGCCCCAGACTGTACAGGCCCAGCTGTCTTACCCACCACGCACCTCACACAGAAACACTTAGGCAATGACGTCCAGCGTTCATAATAAGCACATACTAAATTTATCTAGTTCATGACTGGTGTGACAGTATTAAGTCGTGTGTTATTATGACCAATAATGTATTTTGCAAATGCAAATTTCCAACCTGTGACGTGTTCCTGCCTGGAAATGATCACACATTTTCTCGGACAGCAGTCCAACATTCTAACACTTGTCACTTAATTCATCTTTGAATACTAACAGTATCCGAGTTGGAAAAAATTCCAATATCATGAAGACATTTGGTCATTGTAAGACAGGTAATATGGCCATGTTAAATGGTTACCCAAGATGAGATATCGAAAACTGAGAGAGCACACATTGCTGGTAATATCAATAACATTTATGGTGTCCTGGGAGAGGCTTGCGGTGAATGGGCTGTAGCTGTGAATGAGGTGGGTGAGGGCTGCGGTAATATCACTCTCTGTCAAGCATTAGTATGACATCATCTGTTTATGACCAACATTTTGAAGAAGACAGGAAACATTATCTGCATAATATATACCCGGTACATAGTGTATATATCTATATCTATATCTATATCTATCTATCTATCTACAGTAAATATATATATATATATATACAGACGTGTCACAAAGGATAAAATGAACATATGAAAATTTATAGTGAAAAGAAACACCCCCGACCCCCTCCACGCACACGAAAAGGTGCCCGTCAGATTAGCACGTCAGTGTGAAGTAAGAGGCGTCGGGGGAGGAGGGAACGCGGAAGAACGGAGGAAGAAGAGGGTTCACGCGTTTCCTGGTACCCAGACAATAAAGCGAGATTAACGCAGTACCTGATCTGAGCCGCAGAGAGAGGGAGAGATATGATCCGCAGGGTTTTACTCTTTTATTTTTTTGATGGGGAATTGTTGACCATGATTCTCAAGAATTTTTATGTCTGCAGTACGCAGCAAGAGGGAGATATTATGATCCGTGTGGGGTTACTCTCTCTTTTGTGGAAGTGTTGGTCATGAGGTTTAAGTATTTTGATATCGGCAATATTTCACACCGAGGAAAAATTAAAGCCTGTGTAATGGTCGTTGAGATATGAGGTACGGCCATAATCACAATATATTTCATGTAAAGATTGTAGTTTAAATATTTAGTTTTCCGGATCCTTAAAAAAAAAAAAAATCGCCAGGCAACAATACGAGACAGTAATTAACTCGAATGGCAATTATTTCTAACCCTCTGATGCATATATGTGATACAGAATAATCCGGGACCCAAGAAAAAGCCCTGAAGAACGCCGCAGTTTGGCTCGAAAATGGGTGTGACGTGTGGCCCAGGGGTCAACGTGAAAGCGACTGAGGGTGGTCGCTATCTAGGGGAAAAAAATACAATATGCTTTAGGTGAACTAGTTTTCAAACGCTCCAATAACTTCGCTGAAGATGAATTCAGAATTATCAACGGGAAATGTAGGTACAAGAAAAGTCTGATTTTTCACGCATCAGACGAATTTAATTCTTGTAAAACTACATACTGGAGTGTTGGAAGTTGCAGAGTTTCAAGTGAAATTATCAGCAGTTAATATTATAATCCCGCATGTGTCTAAAAATGAAAATATTTTTCAGGACGCACATAAACTGCTGAAAATACTCGTATGTCTTGTATACTGAACATAACGATCTGATACAAAGTTGTGTTAATGGAGGGCAGAGAAGATAAAACAAAATTCACAAACTTTTCAAAAACCATATATTCCAAGAATTTCAGAATAACAAATGGCTTGGATCGAGTACAACAGGAGATTAGAAAAGCGAAGATCACGGGGGATATGCCACGATAAAAACTGGTAAAATAGAGGTGAAGGAGATAGGCGGCCTGAAACCTTCATAAATTCTGATCACACCATCTCCCACATCCATTTTAACATGGGAATGATCACAAGTCGGAGGAGAGCAGCAGGGAAGGAAGAAAACAAGATAAGGAGAGAAATGGGACGTTGGTAGAAAGGAAGGAAGGAAGGGGAGGAGAGGAAGGAAGAGGAGGGGAGGGCCAAAGAATAGTCGAGGGTAGAATGGAGTGGAGAGAGGAACTGAGGATTAGAGATAAGATGATAGTGATGGAAAGATGGGAGGGAGAGAATACAGAGGAGTGGTAGATGGAAAGATAATACGTGAGAGATCGGGAATGGGTGTCGGGCAATGTGGATAGAGGAGACTGAAAAGACAGGAGGACGAGGGGATTTTGCGAAAAGATATTTAGACAACGAGTCACGATTATAATGATAAAAATTATTAAAGTTTTATAGAAAAGACATTTTGGTAGATTTAAATTTTTTTTTTCCGCAAAGAAAGACCACACGAGTTAAACAAAAGCATTAAGGGGTAGCAAGAATAATATGAAATACGACCATGTTTCTTATATGACTGAGGAAAAAAAAAAAGTAAACAACAGATGATAATAAAGCAAGAGTAAATTAAAACCACAAGAGATTAACCAAAAATCTACACGCAGATAACCAAACAATAAATCAAAGTTAAGAAAACAGAGTGAATTCAAACCATGAAGACACACAGCAAAAATCAATACGCAAATAATCCTCACTCAAGCCTCCCCCTTTTGATACGCAATTTGCCTGTCACCTCGATCAGATAGGAAGGACGCCCCGATCGCGTTCGCTATCGGAATACACAGCACCAGCATTCACGGACCAAAATTTATGTGGACAGGAACGACCTTGCACGTACGCTATATCCTTCACTCTGAAACCGAAACACCGCGTTCTATCATAGGCTGTAAGGAAGGACGGCAAGGGAAATGTTCCTACAGGATGTTAACTAATTTGAGCGATAAACGAGTCGCCATTCCAGTTAAATACGATGAATAATTTTGCTCAGTCGTATTTTTCTCATTAGTATTCACTCTTGCTGGTTGTGACGCGTTCTTACATAGACCGCAAGGACTACCGGGGAGATGTTCACAATGAAGCTTTAATAATTTTTACGGTAAATATGCCTCCATAAGTTAAATATTACCATGAATCACTTTTTCTTTCGTATTTCTCGCGTTACTAATCACTCTAATTTAGCTACGTAGTTAGCCTGGTAGTTAAAATAAACTATAAACTAACAATCTCATGCATAGCTTAGCTCCTTGATTCCGATGACTTATCTTAGTTTGTTCTTGCTACTTACAGATGTAAATAATCTGTTTTAATCCAGTCGTTACGAGTAGTCTTTCCTAAATTGAGAGAAAAAAAGTCCGGTGGCAACAGGAATAAGCTGTAATGACGTCATCGTACTAAAGTAAATGAGCAAAAGCAGTAGTAGCAGCAAGTCCACGCTCGTCTGCACGTGACGACAGTGGACTACAGACTGAAGCTGTCCCCATCCTGAAGTCCACCATCCTCTTTCAGGGAGATAGGGAGGACGGTGAAGGACGTTTGTATTGCTGGGCAGTAAAGCCGCCCGATTTTATTGGTACCTCCACGTGAAGGTGTCCCTCTCCAGCACTAGAATAAAGTGTAGAAGACATCATCGTACTAAAGGGGAAGAGCAAAGGAAAGTTTATGAATACATCCACTGGCACTGCCCTGTCTCTTGGATATGACGGGATGGCGTTTCTTGGCGCTACATATATAAAGAATCCTAACCAATTTTACGATGAACAAGTCTCCTAAGCAGCAAACAGTTACTATCGATCGTTCTCTTTTTATCTTTCATTGGCATTCACTTCAGTTTAGCCACAGAATGTCAGGTGCTGCATGAGTGAAGACGAACGTATATACAATCAACACCATATGCAACCCAAGCTTAGGAGATTATAAATACAAGACTTTAGTTGCAGAGTCATCACAATACGTTACCGCTGTTCACACAGTCCTGTTCTTGGAAAGCGGGATAAGAGGGAATGGATACCGTTTGGTGGACGATGATGGTGTGGTGTGATATTCTTGATGGCAGGAGGTGGAGTGAGGGGGTGGAGGGGTGGGGTGTCTGACTACTAAAGATTGTACTTCGGATGATGACGTAAATCATCATCATCAGCAGCAGCAGCAACAACTGAGGTCTTGAGGTTGTAGTGAGAACTGAGTGGTGATGGATAGGTTAGACGGGGGTTGTGTTTGGTTACTGTTGTCGAGAAGATTGCTTTATGAATGATGGTGTGAACAATCATCATCATGAATGGCTGTGGTTACGATGTGGTGACAGCAGGATGGGGGTGATGACCTGGAATGTTGTGTTTCATTATTGGAGCAAATATAGTGTTACCGATGATGACGATGATAACATCACCACCATTATCTTTGCGGTGGGGCTGGTGTAGTGACAGCTGTGTGGTGATGGCAAAGGTGTGGAGGTGGGGTTATTACTGTAAAGGAGGAGATTTGTTTGTTGGTGTTGAGAATATTCCGCTGTGGAGAACAGTGGTAATCATCATCATCGTCATCATCATCGTCATCATCATCATCAGCATTATCATCATCATTGTCATCATTATGGATGGCAGTGGTGACAGGGTAGTGAAACATGTAGTGATGACTGAGGCTGGTGGTGTTGGTGCGAAGGTTTAACTGTTGTTGTCGAGTAGCCTACGTAACGCAGTGGATGGTGGTGGAAACAGTCTTCATCATCATCATCATCATCATCATCATGAATGTCGGTGGTGATGGCATAGTGCAAGCTAGGTTGTGGTGATGGCTTGGGGAGGGGGCCATATATGGTTGGTGATGTGGAAAGATAGCGATGTGGATGAGGATAACGGTAATGATGATAACTTACGAAATGGGTGAGAAGGATCAAGGAAAAAAGCTTAATATCTCTCAGTACATTTTTGGACTCCAGAGACCACATCTTCAGAAAGGCTGTATATTTTTTTGATGGGTTTTGTGTAGCCTGAATCATTTAAGAAACACTTACAAAGCGCTGCGTCGGGGATCTATATACTGGCATAATTTGACTTTGCTCCACGCCCTTCATCTTTAATTAACTGGTCGCAACATAGCTATTTCATTTTTGCCCAAAACTTAACTCTTTCACAAAGTTTGGTTCAGACCAGATCAAACTGTTCATGTTAACCTTTCCCTGTAAGCTAAGTCTCTAGGCCACTCTACTAATATTAAAATTATGTCTCAGTCTTTGTATGACCCCCTTCAGTTCGATCAACTTTGATCCAAGTGGAACCGCAGTAGTTTGAACTATAGTTAAATTTTGGACCTTGACCTCTGGCTGATCAAGTATTTTCAAAATGGAATCCCTTCATTCCTGCCTTACCCTCAACCTTTCCACTAAGTTTGGATTTAACAGCATCAAAACTCTTTAAGTTGATTTTGCCCCGTAACCTAGTCCGTTGACCTTTTGTTTAAATTGTTATTAGGGCATTTCCGTGACTGATTCTCAGTCCTTCCACTAATTATGGTTAAAATAAGATCAAAACTTTTGATTTATACTGTTTACACACACACACACACACACACACACACACACACACACACACACACATCGGACAAAATAGTACCTCGTTGCTCCTTAGCGCGCGTGGGTGTTATAAAAACGTTAAAGTCTCGTTTATTTTCAATCCAGTCTATTTTATCCACTTGTCTCAATCAAGCAGTCACACAGTAATGCATGTTGGATGCTTTGGCGACACTCGGTGTAGTAAGGATATACATAACTGAGGACTGACTGCTGTGTTTTCAAAAAGGTGAGGGACGGGAGTAACTAGAATGAGAATTTTATGGTGCTTCTGGTTCATGAGATGGAAGTGAATATGGTTCTGATTTCGTGACATTCGATATATTAAAAAGCTAATGAAGCAGACCTTGTTATTTTTAAGTTTGATAAACGGACGAGCGGCTGCAAGACTAGTGGATACCCTCCATAAATTTTAACACATGCCTTTGGTAAGTAACTGCATTACATTCACACAATAGAAGACGTTTTAGTGAATGTTTCAGACAATTAGAAAATACCCTTTAGTCAAAAAAATTGGCTGCTGGGATCTTAAAACTACATCACTTCTCCTTCAGTAGTGTTGACTCTTCAGCATTGTTCATTGTACCACATGAGACTACAGACCTTGTAAATCTAGTCAGTCCTCCCACGCCCTACAGATTGCGGAAGGACCAGATGTGCTTCGAAGTCTAAAAGAGGCTATCTCGATGATCTGTAAGCTTTTTCTCGGCGATAGCGTGAGCATAGTAAGGGCTAAGATATAAGTTATGGATGTGAGTCCTTCATATATGGACGAACATTTGGTGACAAAAAGAAAAAAAATAGATGCACTCTGCTTCAAGATGGAGATGTTATTGGTATTGTAGATGTAAAGGTTTATATGTGGCTTATGATTCAAAGAGATTCTTCCACAGTGCGTTCAAATGAAGGAGTACGGAACCAGGGCTACATACACTGCAAAATCTCTATAATACTGAGACTGCTCCACTTGGCATACCTACGCCGCAAGTATTACCAGGAATTTTAATCGGATTCTGTGCCGTGAGATGAGGGTCAGGGTCACAAGGAGACAAAATGAGGAAGGAGAGCGAGTGGGGGGCAGTTTAGCGAGGCCCCAAGGTGAGTGATAATGCAGGGCGAGGTTAGGCTTTGTCTGAGTGTGTCTGATCAATACAAATGGTGGCTGTGATGACGACAGTTGTGGTGATGGCGGTGCAACTCTGGTAGGATGGTGAGGGTGACAGTGCTTATTTGCATCATAATGCTCAGGTGTTGCTATTCTTGTTGATGATGCTGGTGGTCAGGGGGACTTAGAAAATGATAATAGTCTTATATATATATATATATATATATATATATATATATATATATATATATATATATATATATATGCTGAAGCATGGGGGAGAGATAGTAGTAGAATGGATGTGGAAGATGCGCAGATTGGCCTGGGAGGAAGGTAGAGTCCCGGAGGATTGGAAGTCAGGTGAAATTAGTTGGAGAAGAACAGGGAGGCTTTAGGAAGGGAAGAGGTTGTGTAGATCAGATATTCATTCTTAGATCTTTAGTGGAAAAGTTTCTAGAGAAGGGAAAGAAGTTGTATGCGGCTTTCATGGATTTGGAGAAAGCATATGACAGGGTGGATAGACAAGGATTGTGGAGTGTTAAGAGTATATGGAGTAGATGGGAAGTTGTTGAATGCTGTGAAGAGTATGTACGATGGTGCGAAGGCTGCAGTGCGTGTGGATGGTGAACTAAGTGAATTTTTCTCTTTGAAAGTTGGTTTGAAACAGGGATGTGTCATGTCTCAATGGTTGTTCAATCTGTACATGGATGGGGTAATAAAAGAGGTACAAGGTAGGGTAGTGGATGTTGGAGTGGCCCTGGTGAGAGAGGATAGTGTTTGGAAACTCCCTGTACTGTTGTTTGCAGATGATACTGTGTTGTTGAGTGAAGACGAAGGGGAGCTGCAAGGCTTGGTGGATGAGTTTGAGAGAGTGTGTAAGAAACGGAATCTAAAGGTGAATGTAGGGAAGAGTAAAGTGGTGGTCTTTGAGAGAGGTGAAGTTAGTGAATGTACAGCGAGGATGGATGGTGAGGAATTGGAAAATGTGAGTACGTTTAAGTACTTGGGTAGTGTGATGAGTAAGGATGGAGGTTTGGAGGGTGAAGTGCTTGAAAGGGTACAGCAGGGAAGAAAGGTTGCTGGTTCTTTGAAAGCAGTGATAAGAAACAGGGAAGTGAGCATTGAAGTGAAAAAGTTACTACATGACAGTATTGTGATACCAACTCTAACGTACGGAAGTGAAGCTTGGACATTGTTGGAAGGACACAAGTCAAGAGTGAGAGCAGTGGAAATGAGTTATTTAAGAGGAGCCTGTGGAGTCACGTGGAGAGACAGGCTGACGAATGAGGATATAAAGGAGCGTTGTGGTGTGGATGTGGATGTGATAGGAAGCGTTATGAGGAACACACTGAGGTGGTTTGGCCATGTGGAGAGGATGGAGGGTGAAAGACTGACGAAGAGAGTGTATGTGAGTGAGGTGGAGGGGGAAGAGGGAGGGAGAGGCCGAGGATGTGATGGTGGGATGGGGTGGAGAGGCATATGAGAGAGGGGGTGTGAGTTGGGAGCTGGGCAGTGAAATGGCGGGGGACAGGGCGACTTGGAGGCGATTTGTTTGTGGCCACCCCAAACGGGATTGAGGCGTCTGGCAATATATATATATATATATATATATATATATATATAATATATATATATATATATATATATATATATATTGGAGGAAGGAAAAACAAAGGAAAAAGTCCATGTGCCTAAAAGCATCCTCCATTCATAAAATATTTATAACAACTGGATTTAAATTGAAGTGGATTAAATGTTTGTGGGAAACTACTCTCAAGAAGTGAATGCCAGAGAGTAGTAGTTTTGGGGATAAGTGAATTTTGATAAGCAATGGTTCTGCATTGCGGGGGAGAGAGTGTGAATTCATGGGCGCTCCCAGCTGCCCGAGTATTTTGGGAGAAAACGTGAAGCGGAGGCACAATTGAAGCCATTTCGTCAGAGCACTTACGGTAAAAATATCGATAAAATAATGCTACAGAAGCAACATCTCTACGTACTGATAATGGAGGAAGGTCCTGCGTAATGGCAGGATTATTGATTAATCTAATGGCTTTATTTTGAATTTTGTCCAACTGCCTCAATGCAACCGCTCCACATCCACTCCACAGTGGTGAACAGTATTCGATCTGAGAACGCACATGACTTTTGTATATTGTGGCCATCCGCTCGTCAGTGAAGAACTCACGAACTCTGTACATAAGTCCCAGTTCTTTGGAAGCATTTTTAGCAAGGTATTTAACATAAGCTGTCCAGCTTAGGTTTGGGTTTAGGGTAACACCTAGGATATCAACTGTAGTGGATATGGGAATACTGACATCATTTAAAATTATGTGAGTCTCTGAGGGATACTTTCTGTTGGAGAAATTAATGTACTTAGTTTTCTGAGCATTAAATGAGACCAGATTTTTTTGACCACATTGATTAATTTTAGAAAGGTCCTGGTTCAGAGAAACTGCTATGTTTATTTGGGAATTTAAAATATCAAACTGTGTAATGGAGGTACTAAATGTGAAAGAACTGTGAAGGGTCGAGTCATCAGCATAAGAGTGTATTGGGTTGTGAGTGACAGATAAGAGGTCATTTATATGAGTGAGAAAGAGGGTTGGCGCCAAAACTGATCCCTGAGGTACGCCAGCATTTATGGAATGACTAAGAATAAATTCCATCCGCCATGACCCGTATTTTCCTATCATGAAGGTAAGAAGAAATTAGAGGAGCCAGTGATGCAAGGCCATAGTGTGACATCTTAGACAGCAAGGCCCGGTGCCACACTCTGTCAAATGCTTTTGATATATTACGTGCTATTGTGTGTTTCACCGTGTTGGTCTATTGTTTTGTTAAACTGATGGGTAAGAAGGCAAAGAATGTCTACAGCTGAACGTTCTTGTCTAAATCCATACTGCCGATCATTGATTAATTTATGGATTTCTAGATGCTTGATTATGTGTTTGTTAATTAGTGTCTCAAAAACTTTACCGAGAATGGAAGTTATTGCAATTGGTCTATAGTTTGATGGATCAGAAGTTGCCCCTTTTTTAGGAACAGGATGGATATTTGCTTCTCTCCAAGAGGCTGGAAAACTTGAGGTACGGATGCATAAACGGAAAGTTTTTGCTAATACGGGAGTCAACACTGAGGAACAGTTTTTAAGTACTATTGAAAGAATTTCATCTGGACCAGTAGCTTTGTCTGCTGATAGATTCTGTAATATAGCTTGTACGTATCTGGTGTGAATCATGAAAGAAGGTATTTGAGGGGAATCAAAATCAAGTGCAGGAATATTGCGATTTTCTGTATTTAGGGTTGAGTTTGTTGAAAAAATGTCAACAATAAGTTTGGCTTTTTCACGTGGGTTACTTACTAGATTTCCATTGGAGGACTGTAAAGGTGGAATGGAAGAGGTGGTAGTGAAGTTAGTTTTGAATGAATTAAGGGTTGACCAGAATATTTTGTTATCATTTGAGTTGTTTAGTAGTTTGTTAGCCTGTCTATGTAGAAAGTTTGTTAAGGTGTGCTACCGAGGATGGTGGTGGTAGTGATGATGGTTCTCTGGGTGTCTTAAAAATGATGGTAGTCTTTGTGAGGCGATGCTGATGACGATGGTGATGGTGATGGTAGTAATGACAGTGGTCGAGGTATCTTAAAAAATGATGGTAGTCTTTGTGAGGTGATGCTACTGACGACGATGATAATTATGATGGTGGTCTAGAAAAAATGTTAGTACTGGTGAGATGTGCTACTGACGGTGATGGCAATGGTGATGGTAGTCTGTGTAAGGTGATGCAGCTGACGACGATGGTGATGGTGGTTGTGGTGGTCTAGGTGTCTTGAAAATTATGGTAATCTTTGTGAGGTGATGCTACTGATGATGATGATGAATGAGGTGGTGGTGGTGGTTGTGGTGGTGGTCAGGGTGATTTTAAAAAATATGGGACTCTCGGTGAGGTGTTTTACTGACGATGATTATGGTGGTGGTGGTCTAAAAAATGGCGGTGGTCGTGGTGAGGTGCTGCTACTGATGATGATGATGATGGGGTTGAGGTCTGGGAGTTAAAAAATAATGATAGTCTTGGTGAGATATTACTACTGATGACGACGGTGATGGTCTGTGTGTCTTGAAAATTTATAACAGTCGTGGTGAGTGTGGCTACTGATGATGATGACGATGCATCCGGGTCTAGGAATTTTTAAAAATGATGTTAGTCGTGTCGAAGTGTTGCTGCTGCTGATGATAATCGTGGTGGTGGTGGTGTTGGTGGTGGTGGTAGTGGTCCGGGTTACGTAAAAATGATGGTGGCAGAGGTGAAGTGTTGCTACTGATGGTGACTGTGGTGGTCTTAGAAAAAGATGGTAGGCGTGGTGAAGTGTTGCTACTGATGATGATGATGATGATGGTGATGGTAATGGTCGTGAAGGTCGATCAGTTAAAAATGATGGTAGTCTTGGTGGAGGTGACGGTGGTGATTGTAGAAAATGATAGTCGTGGTGAGGTATTGCTACTGATGATGATGGCTGTGGTGGTCTGAGTCTCTTAGATAATTCATGGTGAAGTGTGGCTAATGATGATGATGGGGATTATAATGATACTCGGGGTGTGTTAAAAATTATGGTAGTCTTGGCAAAGTATTGGTTCTGATGATGATGGTGGAGGTAGTTCTAGTGCCTTAAAAATTATGGTAGTCTTGATGAGATTTTGCTAATGATGGTGGTGGTGGTGGTGGTGGTGGTGGAAGTCTGAGCGTTGAAAACTAATGGCAGTGGTGATGCGTTGCTGCTGCTCATGACGGTGGTGGTGCGGGTGCATTAAGAATTTATGGTACCAGAGATGATAATGATGATGATGGGGGTAGAGGTCTGGGTGTTAAAAAATAATGATAGTCTTGGTGGGGTGTTGCTCCTGCTCATGACCGTGGTGGACTGATTGCTCAAGAATTTATGTAGTCGTCATGACGATGATGATGATGATGATGATGATGATGATGATGATGATGATGATGATGATCTGGGTGTTTTAAAAAATGATGACAGTGCTGGTGAGGCGTTCCTGTTGACGACGATAATGTTGGCGGTGTTTTATTTTATTTTATTTTATTTTTTTACGTGTCCGACTCTGGGCAAAGGCTTCAGGGCCTATTTCTTGGGGGCAGTGACCAATCCCAAGGCCCAGTAGTCCTCCTACACCTCCACATGTCACCACTTCGGCGCTAACACCCACCGTCCAAATGGAATACATGCTAGGGCAGTCTCATACAGGACTAGTGTACTGGTATTAGCGGGGGTATTTTTATGACATGTCGGCGGGTCTTCTGGTAGATCAGGAAAGTCTGCTTTTTAGGAAATTCAAATCCTTAAACTGTTCCCTGCCCCAGCCGGGATTCGATCCATTAGGACTACAGGCCGCCTCTCTACCGACTCAGCCACCGCCTCCCCCGCAGTAGTCTGGATGTGTTGAAAAAGTATGGCAGTCGTATCGAGATGTTGCTACTATGATGATGATGGTGGTGTTGATGGTTCTAGTGTTGTAAAAATGGTGGTAGTCGTGGCGAGATGTTGCTAGTTGCTACTGATGAAGCTGATAGTGGTGGGCCGGGTGTATAGAAAAATGATGGTAGTCGTGTTAATGGTGGAGGCGGCTGTGAGTGGATGCAGGATGAATTATAATAGATGGGGTTGAATACCAAGACTGGAAATAAAATGTAGTCTTGTGATATCGCGTCTGCGGCAATGGCCATGATCACTTCAACTTCCTAACCTACTTAACACCACATCACACCTACATCCACACAGGTAGATTTACCTCTTCTATACAAAAGGATGTTATAATCTAGAGAAAATAGTCTGGAGGTGGCGAGAATATTATAATAATCACCATTGTGTGAAAGGGCTAGAGGGAAGTGTTCTTTAAACTTCACTTCGAAAAGTCGTCGATAAGCTGAAAAAAAGAAAGAGAGAGAGAAAATTTTGAGATGGGAGAAATGAAGGAAGAAGACTAGGGTTTAGCTAACAAAGCATCCACACTCAGTCTCCACTATTTCCTTGTCCATATAGCCTAATTCCATCTACAGCCACACTCTAATTCCACATTACTTCCCACGGGGACACTTTCTCCTAATATGCATCCACACTTCTGCCCGTGATCAACTCCAGCACAAAGATTTCTTACCATAACTTCCTCCATAATCATGTTTCACATCAACGCTCACATACAAACACTTGTTTCCCTAGCCAATGCACAGTTAGGTATGTCATTAACTTTTCTTTTAAAAATCCTTCTGAATATCCATTCTCATATCTCACAAAAACTTTCCTGGTTCGATGAGATGTTATCCATTCAGTTCTGGTTACCGTTATATGATTATGTAGCTTAGAGAAGCTCCCTTTCTAGTCGTAAAGTGATTCTCTCTCTCTCTCTCTCTCTCTCTCTCTCTCTCTCTCTCTCTCTCTCACACACACACACACACACACACACACACACACACACACACACACACACACACACACACACACACACACACACACACACACGCACACGCACGCACACACACACACACACACACACACACACTCTCTCTCTCTCTCTCTCTCTCTCTCTTTCATCCATGTCAGCATCCTCATTCATCGCTCATCCTGGCACATAATTTATTCACACCCATACAAGACACCTCCCAATCCTCCACATCCTTCGCTAAATTACCCTCCTTCATAACCTTCCAACTATGCAGCTACCCATATCAACACCATTATCAACACTTACTATTGTCTTCAGTTTACAACGAAACGCATAAATATCAAAGGTCACACACAAAATAATACCTGCGTCTATTTCCATCATTCATTTCTCTCCTAGCCACCATTTACGCTTATATGCACATTCAGATTTAAGTCTCATTCACATTCAGTTATCACCATCATTATTATTCTTGCATCCTATCCCTTACCCTATTTCCATTTTATGATATGATATGGGTTGGGTCTAAAAAGGGGAGTTGGAATACAGAAATGCATGGAAGAATACCAGGAGAGTTTCCAGTGAAAGTAGCAAAACAGCCATTAACTTCTCTTAATTTATTCTACATTCAGACGAACAGACACATCTTCATCCACATTTACTGACTCACACGACTGCCAACACCTATATCTCACATCAGTACACGCCTACATCCATGCAAGCACTTTCACTCACGCCTACATTCACGCTTTACACAACCAGCACTCTCTCTTCCACACTCATTTTACCGTTATCGCCTACAGCCCTACTCTGCTCTAGCTCATCCCACACCAATACACACATAAACACTTCCACCCACAGCTATTTTCATGTACGAACTAATAACTTAAGCTACGACCACAACCACGCCCTCACACCCACACCTCGTCAGACACTTGCATCCACACTCACCGAATATTTCCAGTCATACTAGCATCTCTCTGACTGCTTTCAGGTTAACACCATGCCAAAGCACCACATCAACGCACAAATTATACAACAGAATCTACCCACGGCCGAGTCCACCCTCACATTCATTACAACTGGTGCCATATTACTCACCTACACCGGTACACCCAACTGCACACCCATATGTCTAACCCCATGACCAAACTGAACCCTTCACTCCAACCAATATTCTGAACTTTCTCATTGTAACATGTTATTGCACTAAAATGTTAACCCTATAACGGCAGTAAATATCTTAACAATATTATTCTTTCTGCCATTACATTAGAGTCTTCAACAAACGTGTCACATTTCGTCGTAAAAAAAAAAAAAAAAAAGTAAACAGCAAAATGAGCCCCTCTCCGTCTAATATGCCTGATCCACATCCACACACTGAGCTACATCTGTCACGTAAATCCACCCCTCCACACCCACGTCTATACCCATATATATAACCACACTGAATTTCCCACAGTATGACGAAACAGGCCACTTATATAAAAGGACAGCATGTGAGAGAGAAGTGGTACGCAAATGAGAGGAGAGTGTAGATGAGGTCTTTGTGTAGTTGTTTGTTCGCTTGTGTGTGTGTGTGTGTGTGTGTGTGTGTGTGTGTGTGTGTGTGTGTGTGTGTGTGTGTGTGTGTGTGTGTGTGTGTGTGTGTGTGTGTGTGTGTGTGTGTGTGTGTGTGTGTGATAGTATGCGTGTACGTGAGTCTGCCTGTATGTATATGTGTATGCATGTGTGGATGTATGTGCCTGTGTGTGTGTCTGTGTATGTATATACAGTATGTGTACGTCTGTGTATGTGTCCGTGTGTGTCTGTGTGTATGTTTCCGTTTGTGTGCGTGAGTGTGTTCATTTATGCTTTTTCTTTGGGCAGAGTGATTGTTCATGTTGATAATGATGCATGAGCGTTGGATTATCTATGTTCATGCATGTGTACCCTATGTGCACGTATAAAAAGTAATTCATAATATTGTACGTATCTAAACAAGTTTCTTTGAGTGTACTCTCTCTCTCTCAAAAGACAGTGACTCAGTAAGGCCGCAGAGAGAAGCAACAGCAGGAGAGACGTCACTGGTACAAGACGACGCTCAATGCCATTCATAGTCATCTACAACTTTTTTCTACGTCTACATCTTGCCTCCACCTGCCATCTCTGGAGGGGGGAGGGAGAAGAGGAGGAGAGGGATGATGTGCAAGAATGAGGAGCGGGATGGGATAGAAGAGGAGAGGCTGGGAGTAGGTAGTGAAGAGAGGAAGGGAGACAAGGGTATAAAGGATGGCATATGTGGTTGACGCTGGGTAAAGGAAGAGAGTAGCATTTCGTAGGAAGTGAAAGAAAAGAAAATGCGAGATGCTTGGCGTGTAAGAATGAAGAAAGGGAGGAGGAGAAGCGATAAGGAAAGGGAGGAGTTCTGAGGTTAAACTTGGAGATGGGGACGAGAGTGAAAGGACGTAGGGCGAGAGTGAAAGGGAAGGGGGGGAGGGGTGATGTGATTTAAATGAGACAGGGAATGCAGAAGTAAGAATCGAAACAGGAGTAGGGATAAACCGAGAGTAATGGAGGGAGTAAAGAGAAAATCTGTGGATGAAGGCATTAAGCGGAAGGAATGGGTAACGATACGGTAGGACGAAAGAGACGCGTAAGTTATGTGAATTTAGATGAGAGGGAGAGACAAGGCAAGACTCGGGAAGAGGAGGAACAGTGAGAGATAGAATTATGAATATTACAGAATTTGGCATGAAATTGGTAAAGGTGTTTGTAAAGGAGAAGTCAAGCAGTAAGATATCAAACTTAAAGTAAACTAGAAACTACAATATGAAACTGGTAAACATAAAAAAGCTGCTCATACTAAATTATGTGAAAAGCATAAAATATTAGGGTCCAAAAAAAGCTTGCTGGCAGAAAAAGAACAATTTCATGAAATTGCAATTAAGCAGATAAGAGGTCAGACAGGTAGACAGTCAAGACTAACAAGCAAGGAGACACACAAGCAACACAGGGGCGTAGAGTAATGGGTAGCGTGTGTAGGGTGTGTGTAGGCGTAGGTCAGGGCAGAGGTGTGTGTGTGTGTGTGTGTGTGTGTGTGTGTGTGTGTGTGTGTGTGTGTGTGTGTGTGTGTGTGTGTGTGTGTGTGTGTGTGTGTGTGTGTGTGTGTGTGTGTGTGTGTGTGTGTGTGTGTGTGTGTGTGTGTGTGTGTGTGTGTGTGTGTGTGTGTGTGTGTGTGTGTGTGTGTGTGTGTGTGTGTGTGTGTGTGTGTGTGTGTGTGTGTGTGTGTGTGTGTGTGTGTGTGTGTGTGTGTGTGTGTGTGTGTGTGTGTGTGTGTGTGTGTGTGTGTGTGTGTGTGTGTGTGTGTGTGTGTGTGTGTGTGTGTGTGTGTGTGTGTGTGTGTGTGTGTGTGTGTGTGTGTGTGTGTGTGTGTGTGTGTGTGTGTGTGTGTGTGTGTGTGTGTGTGTGTGTGTGTGTGTGTGTGTGTGTGTGTGTGTGTGTGTGTGTGTGTGTGTGTGTGTGTGTGTGTGTGTGTGTGTGTGTGTGTGTGTGTGGCTTTGCTGTAGACAAGTGTGGGTGTACATTCGGCAGGTGCAGACGAGGTGAATGCGATTGGTGGCGATTAAATATGAGGGCTTAAGTTGGGTTGTGGGAGTGAAGGTGTGGTTAGTATGGTGAGGAAGTGTACGTGTAAAAGTGCGGTTGTATTAATGCAAGTGTGGGTAAGAGGATGTGAAGTGTAAGTGTGGGAATGCAAGTATGGGTTAGTGGGGATGAAGTTGTGGGGATAAAGATTCGGTTGCTCGTCCTAGAGTACAAACCGGTTTTAGTTAACTGACCGATATACAACAGTTTAACCTTTTTACCCTGTTTTATGGTGCTGGAGAGCGATGCCTTCACGGGGTGGCACTGGTAAGCCTGGGTGCCTCCTTGAATGGTTATACAAGTGTTTTCCTGATTCTTTCCCCAATCCCACAGAGGAAGACGATGGACTACAAGAAAAGAGTAGCTTCAGCCTGCAGTCCACTAGGCTCACGTTCAAATGAGCCTGGGGTTGCAGCTACAACTACTATTACTACTACCACTACCACTTTTATTGCAACTACACTACTACTATTACCACTACTACCACTACCACTACTACTACTACACCTATTCTGCTACTACCGCAATGTTTTTTTTTTCTTCTTGTTACTACCAGGCGATCACGTTCAACTCAGTGCAGATCTCTAAGAGTGGCTGCGTTAGAAACACGGGCCATAAATCTCTGGCGAATAATTGTCTTTTATTTTTTAATCTTATTACCGTCCGAGTTTTCTTTTTGCTTAGGGGGAGATCTTTGTTAGTGATTAAGCGACAGACAGGTGTGTGTGTGTGTGTGTGTGTGTGTGTGTGTGTGTGTGTGTGTGTGTGTGTGTGTGTGTGTGTGTGTGTGTGTGTGTGTGTGTGTGTGTGTGTGTGTGTGTGTGTGTGTGTGTGTGTGTGTGTGTGTGTGTGTGTGTGTGTGTGTGTGTGTGTGTGTGTGTGTGTGTGTGTGTGTGTGTGTGTGTGTGTGTGTGTGTGTGTGTGTGTGTGTGTGTGTGTGTGTGTGTGTGTGTGTGTGTGTGTGTGTGTTTCATATAAATTCCTAGATCAGACCCAGGTGTGATGAGATGATTGTAGGTGTCTAGTACGGCCTTAATGAGAGGTGTATGAGGTAGTTAGGGGTTATTTAAAAGATACGGGTTTAATGAGTCGGAAAAGTGTGTGCTGGGAATTGTAATATGTGCCAAAAATAGCAGGCGTGTAGTGGTGATGGCAGGTGTGTGGTGGGTATGGCAGGTGTGTGATGGGGATGGCCAATTTGTGGTGGGGGTGGCAGGGGTGTGGAGAGGGTGGCAAGAATGTGGTGGGGATGGCAGGTGTGTGGTGGGGATGGCAGGTGTGTGGTGAGGACGGCATACGCATCGCGGGGATGGCAGGTGTGTGGCGAGGGTGGAAGGTGTATGGCGTGGATGGTAAGTGCGTGGTGGGGATGGTGTGTGTAGTGACGATTGCAGATGTGTGTTGGGGATGGCAGATGTATGGAGTGGATGGAAGGTATGTGGTGTGTGTGTGGTGGGGATTTCAGTTGTGTGGTGTTGATATCAGGTGTGTGGTGGGGATGGCTGGTGTGTGGTGGGGATTTCAGGTGTGTGGTGGGGATTTCAGGTGTGTGATGGGGATGGCTGGTGTGTGATGGGGATGGCTGGTGTGTGATGGGGATGGCTGGTGTGTGGTGGGGATTTCAGGTGTGTGATGGGGATGGCTGGTGTGTGATGGGGATGGCTGGTGTGTGATGGGGATGGCAGGTGTGTAATAGAGATGGTTGGCGTGTGGTGGGGATGGCTGGTGTGTGATGAGGATGGCTGGTGTGTGATGAGGACGGCTGGTGTGTGATGAGGATGGCTGGTGTGTGATGAGGATGGCTGGTGTGTGGTGGGGATGGCTGGTGTGTGGTGGGGATGGCTGGTGTGTGATGGGGATGGCTGGTGTGTGGTGGGGATGGCTGGTGTGTGATGAGGATGGCTGGTGTGTGATGAGGACGGCTGGTGTGTGATGAGGATGGCTGGTGTGTGGTGGGGATGGCTGGTGCGTGGTGGGGATGGCTGGTGTGTGATGGGGATGACTGGTGTGTGATGGGGATGACTGGTGTGTGGTGGGAATGACTGATGTGTGATGGGGATGGCTGGTGTGTGGTGGGAATGACTGGTGTGTGATAAGGATGGCTGGTGTGTGGTGGGGATGGCTGGTGTGTGATGGGGATGGCTGGTGTGTGATGGGGATGGCTGGTGTGTGATGGGGATGGCTGGTGTGTGGTGGGGATGGCTGGTGTGTGGTGGGGGTTGGCAAGTGCGTGGTTTGCATGGCAGGTATGTGTGTTGGGGTGGATAGGTGTGAGTGTGGTGGGGGGGATGGACTAGGTTAGTGGGGGTACTGTGTGTGTGGCAGAGGAATAGTTGGTGTAAGACACGTGTTGGGCAGGGTTAACAGGTGTGTATATGTGGATGAGCAGGTGTATGTTGAGATGACAGGTGTAAGATAGGCACTGACAGACAGGTGTGTAGTGAGACCAGCGGGTGTGGGCAAGAGTGAAAAGTGAGATTAACGTAGCAGGTTTGTAATGAGAAAAACACGAGTAAGCGTGGGTAGCAGGTGTGTAGTGGCGACAAAGACAGGTGTGTAACGTCGATGGCAGATGTGGGCGTGGGTGAAAGGCGTGGTGAGGTTAGCAGGGGGTCGTGTTGTGTGTGTGTGTGTGTGTGTGTGTGTGTGTGTGTGTGTGTGTGTGTGTGTGTGTGTGTGTGTGTGTGTGTGTGTGTGTGTGTGTGTGTGTGTGTGTGTGTGTGTGTGTGTGTGTGTGTGTGTGTGTGTGTGTGTGTGTGTGTGTGTGTGTGTGTGTGTGTGTGTGTGTGTGTGTGTGTGTGTGTGTGTGTGTGTGTGTGTGTGTGTGTGTGTGTGTGTGTGTGTGTGTGTGTGTGTGTGTGTGTGTGTGTGTGTGTGTGTGTGTGTGTGTGAGTGTGTGTGTGTGTGTGTGTGTGTGTGTGTGTGTGTGTGTGTGTGTGTGTGTGTGTGTGTGTGTGTGTGTGTGTGTGTGTGTGTGTGTGTGTGTGTGTGTGTGTGTGTGTGTGTGTGTGTGTGGGTGTGTGTGTGTGTGTGTGTGTGTGTGTGTGTGTGTGTGTGTGTGTGTGTGTGTGTGTGTGTGTGTGTGTGTGTGTGTGTGTGTGTGTGTGTGTGTGTGTGTGTAGCAGTGGAGGGGCTACCACAACCACTTTTTATATGAGACGCACTCGCTCCCTCCCTACCCACTTTTGGCCACCATCTGGATACCCCCATACCCCCACCCCCCAAACCTTCTTTCTCCCACATCCCTCTTTTCTCTTCCATCCTCCTCCTCTCTTCCCCTTTTCTTTATAATCTCCCTTTTCATTCCCTTCTCTTCTCCCTCCATTACCGTTCCCTTCTCTTCTCCCTCCATTGTCATTCCGTCTTTCCTCTCATTACCCGTTTTATCTCTTACTCCTCTTCCTCTCTTCCGTGTCTCTCAGTTCCCACATTTACCTCCTCAACCCATATTATCTCTTCCAGCTCAACCTCCTCTCTCTACCCATATTCCCTTGTTCCTCCCTCTCTCTTCTCCCTCTTCAATCTCCCTCTATCCCATACCCCGTCCCTCCCTCCCTCCTCCCCCTCCTTCGTCTCTCCCTCTCTTTCCCCATCCTTGCTTCTCCCTCCCCTTCCCCCTTCCCTCCTCACCCCTTCTCCTCTCCTTCTTTTCCCCCTTTACTTCCCCCTTCCATCCATCCTTAGAAAACGAACATGTCCTTCTCCGCTCTCCCCTCCGTTCTCTTCTCCTCCCCTCCCACCCTCTCTCTCTCTCGTCTCTCTTATGTCTATCCCCGCTTTCTTTCTTTTTTTCCTATATCGTCTCATTTCTTTCCTCCACTCCTTTCTCTCCCTTTTATCCCATTCCGTTCCCTCTTCCATCTCTCCTCTTTTTTTCTCTTTCTAATTTTTCCTTGCAACGCCATGTCTTACTCTCTTATTCCTTCCTTTCTCTCTTCTTCACTCTCTTCTTTTCCGTCGCTTCAAAGACCTCCTTTCTATCTTTCCTTCCCCCTTCCCCTTTTCTTGTCTCTTTTTTAGCTTCATTCTCTCCTTCCTTTTATCTTCTGTCACTTTCATTTCCCCTTACATTCTGTTTTGTTCACTTAACTCCCCTTCTACATCCTTTCCTCTGTCTTCTCCTATATCTCAGCATTTCTGCATTTCTACCATGTTATTAGTCTTCTTCTTTCCACTAGTAACCGTCTACTCTTTCTTTTTCCACACAGCATCCCATAGCCTACCACCCTCTCTCTCTCTCTCTCTCTCTGTAACCCTTTCCATCTCCCTTTCCTCCTTACCCTTCCCTCTCATCTCTCCCTCTTCCCTCTAGTTATCCCCTCTCATTTCGATTCCTCCCCATTTTCCCTTCCCTTCTCCTCTCCTCTCCCCCTAAATAGTTTCCTTCTCTCTCTCTCTCTCTCTCTCTCTCTCTCTCTCTCTCTCTCTCTCTCTCTCTCTCTCTCCACAACCTTTCATATCGCAACCCCTCCCTTTTTTCCTCCTCTACTCCTCTCTCAACTTTTACTCATTCCTCAATCCTCCCCTCTCCTCCTCCCCTTCCCCTTAAGTAAAAAAAAAAAAAAAGATCCCTTTCCCGCCACCATGCCCATCCTTAGCCCTTCTCTTTTACAGCTTTTACCTCATCTACCCATCTGTCCATTTCTCCTCCTTATTTATTCAGAATCTCTCCCCTCCCCATCCCAAGAAGAATCTCCCCTTCCTCAGCAGAAATTGTCTCTCCTCATCCTATTTGATTCCTATACCTCTCTCCCAACCACACCATTCCTTCTCTACCCTTCTCCTAACTATAATCTTCCTCTTTTGTCCTTCCCACGTATTTTCTCATTCCTCTATCCTCCCCCCACCAAACAAGTATCCCCTCATTCCTCTCCGTCCCTGGATCATTCCCATTTCTAACCCTCCTCTGTCGTTACTACTTCCTTTATTCCCTCATTCTGACTCGCTCCCCTAATTCCCAACAAATAAAAAAATAAAAAAATAAAGAAAAATATAAAAATAATAGTCTCTCCTCAATCCTTCCCTCTAAGAGAACTTCCATTTCTCTTCGCCTCTCTATTTCTCTCCTTCTGTTCCTTCTTATTGCCTTTTTACTATTCTTAATTCCCGGTCCTTCTCACCATCTCCCAATCCCCAGGACCATTCTCGTATCTTTCTGTGCCACTTGACTCCTACTCATTCTTATTCAGCATCCTATCCTCACTTCCAGCTCCTCATATGAATCTCCCCCTCTCCATCATCCCTCTTTCCTCTCACCACCCTTACTCATCGCATTATCCTCCCCCTTCCCTCCAAACGGGTCGCCTCCTCCCCCTCTCCCACCTCCCTCTATCCCTCTTGCCTTCTCACCACTTTTACTCTTCCCCTTCTACTCTCCCATCCCCCAAACAAGTCCCCCTTCTCTCGTTACTACTCTTATTATAACTCGTTATCCTTCCCCAAGTCCTAAACAAGTCGCCCTTCCCCCCCTTCTCTACCCACCTCCACTCCTCTCAGTCCCTGTAGTCCTCTAACTACCCTTATTTATCCCGCTATCCTTCTCTCCTCCCAAACTAGTCGCCCCTCTCCCTTCGTCTTCCTCCATCTCTATCCCTCACTCCTCTCCCCATCCCTAATGATTCTCCTATCCCCACGAAAAAAGTGTCTCCATCTTCCCCCATTCCTCTCCACCCTTCGCTCTCGTCCCCTCTCTACTCCTCCTCCTCACACCCTTATCCCTCCCTCCCCAAGCAAGTCCCCCCATCTCCCCTCTCCTCCCTCCGCTTACCACTCTTACTTATCCCCCTATTCTTCCCCCTCCCCCAAGCCAGTCGCTCCTCTCCCTCTCTTTCCTCTAACCCTCACCACTCTTACTCATCCCCCTATCTCCCCCTCTCCCCAAACGAGTTCCTCCTCCCCCCTATCCCCTCCTTACCCCTAATCAACCTGCCCCGTCTTGCGGTCTTGGGCGTCTGATGGGAGGACAATGATCTGACTCTTATACGGGTTTTCACACTGCGATATAATAATACTGATGAAGGTAATTAAAGCGATAGCGTTAATTGCAGCGAGAAAAACAAGGACAGGCTTAATAACGATAATGGAAATAGTGATAAACCAGAGGGGAATATTGCTCTAATGGTCATAATTTTACAACTGATTTTCCAGTGATATTTCAGTGGTGAATGTGTGTGTGTGTGTGTGTGTGTGTGTGTGTGTGTGTGTGTGTGTGTGTGTGTGTGTGTGTGTGTGTGTGTGTGTGTGTGTGTGTGTGTGTGTGTGTGTGTGTGTGTGTGAAAATATGTTCAGTTTCAAGCATTACTCAAACCGGTCTCTTTGTTTACACCCATTATCTCTACCGCCCTTAATTTCAAAATACTTTAGTTCCCCCTAAACTTTCCTCTCTCCATCAGGTAAGAATAAATGAGAGAAATAATAAAATATAACCTCACAAGGAAAGCCTCCCCGTTACCTACACGGGGTGGTGTCGTAATCCATCCTCAGGTATCAGCTTAAGAGTTCCATCAGCTTAATCGTGTTAATCAATCTACACCTTCATCACTCTCTGTTTCTTATGGTTGACACTGTTGTATATAATTTTTCTTCACCATCGCATTCTCCAGCTATTATTATTACAGACTTACTTTTAGCTTTGTGCCTTGTCTCTTATATTCTTCTATTCTCTTCTATACACCATTTTGTTTTATCTGGTCTTAATACTAAAACGTTTTCTTTTTCTTCTTGCAACATATTATTATTCTACCAAGGCAACAGGCCCATTAAGCATTGTAATTATTAGCTCTTTCTTCACGCACTTACCTTTAGTTCTGTCTTCCTTTTATATGTATTCATTCTCCTAATCTCCTACACAAACCTGCCATCTTCTGCCATAAAGGTTCTATCATTCAATCAAGCTATTAGGCATCCAATTCTCTTCTGCATCCTCTGTCTCCTTTATATTTAGCTACCCTAATTTCAGCACCAATATCATACAGTTATGATCATTAAACCTTTAACTTATGTGGAGTTCGAACCTAAGGGAGCAAGACGACAACATTTTCAATTAGCTAGAATTTTTTTGGTTACAGTTAATTGTTTTCATCTAAAGGAACTGGGCTACACCCACAACTTTCTATGTTGTGGTAGCTTGAAATTCAGTGGACTTTAGTTAAGAAATAGAAATGAGTCTGTGTGGATGATAAGCAAATCAATCCTCCAGTGTTACAACACCTGATCATCAACTAATCTTAAAGGGGCTTAGAGATATTCATCAGGTGAAAGCAAACTGACTAGAGTTAGAAAGATTTCATTAGGCTGGGACAATATCGAGATTGGGTAAAGGAACTATTGATCTCACCTGTACCCGTCCCCCTACCTGTTGCATTGTTGTTCTCGCTCCTCCTCCATACCAGTTAGCAAAGGACTCAATGACCTCCGTTTTTGCCTCTGTATCAACCCGCTAAACATTTTACTCCATTCTCAGTTTTCGAAGTTTTTTTGCGCCCGTGTCTCAATTCAGTGCAACCCCAGTTTTTACCTGTATGTGTATACTGTAAACTGTAACTGGAGCCTTCAGTATAAAGTAGGTTCACTGCAGGACCAGAATTTCTCCTAGAGGGGAGAATGGTAACTAGAATCAACCTCTCCCGATGTTGATGAAGTACGAATGAAGGAGAGGTGGCTGAAGCGAAATTATGCATGTGAAAGGCAGTGTTTTGGAATGGCTCTGTGTATGAATGTCAGTCTGTATATATCATCAGCATGAACGGACAGGGTACACATATGCTAAGACACACTATTCAAGTGTTCATCACAGCTTGGGTTTCGAACATTAAACAGGGAGTAGTCACACAAAACTCGAGATAAGTGCGCTACCAACGCAGCCCTCTGAAATGCAGGGTATATCAGCCTACAAATAATTTCTATTCCATTTGCAGAAACTTTTGAGAGTCTTGCTTCTACGTCTATTTCTTGGTCACTGCAACCTCAGTATTTATCAGTAATTGTAGCTGTACCGCCAGTCATTTCTACGTCATTTGCGGCATTTTCGAAAACACTGCACCGTCTTCCTAGGTCTTATTCATTCATTATCTCTCTCTCTTTCTTCCATCAGCTATCTTTTACTTATTTTTTTGTCCCAACAAGAGCGTAGAGGCCCCGGACTAAGCTACCCAGTCTCAGTATTTAAGACGAGGTCTGATCGGTCTCACTCTCCCTTGAAAGATACTGTATTAGAAGCTGATCCTAACCATTCCTCGGATGTAAACCCATACAGGTCCCATCTGGCTGAGTACCTTAACTATTCAGACTGTCATTGATTATATGGTTACCACCCAACGTAGTAAGTGGCTTCTTGGGTTACAGGAAACTATTTCGCTTGTCACTTAACACAGAGTCACTTGAAAGCAACACTAAATCAAGTAACTGGGTGATCATACAAAATTAATGATTTGTTCTTTTATATGTCGAACCCAAGGACACCTTATTTATTGTAACTACCATCAGGCGATTATATGTAGGTTAGGGAGGACCTGTGGTAATTGATGTGATAAAAACAAACCCCCTTAACCCCCTTAGCAACACTCCTATGAGATTTCTACCCTGAACCAAATGACACCGTCTGGGGCAGGGGAAAAAAAAAAAAAAAAGTCAATGGGATAACACTAGCACCAGATATCTATTTTTTTTTTTTTTATATGTTTTGTGTATTGTGTCTGATAGGCCAATACATTGTCAGTTTTATTGGGTTTTCAGCGTCAATATGGTTATAAATGCAGCTTCCACTGGTTTTTACCATCATATTTACTACCTATCTCCATTACTTGCATTATTTATTGGTAGTAAAATATTGTCCACCTTGCTTTTTCCTTGATTTAAATTAATTACCTCTTCACTTTTTACTATATTCATGCCATTAACGGACGGTTTTGTTCAGCTTAGGAGAGACCTCACATTTAGAACGGGTTAGTGAAGACAGGTTTATACACGTCCACATCCCTTCCCCTTGCGTACTTTTCCTGCATGGGGGGAAGAGAAGAATATAGTCGAGCGAGAACCGAGGACGAAAAGAAATGTCGTTGAGGAGCTTGGCATGGCGTTATTTATGTACCTTATCTATTGGAGTACAATAAAGAGGGTGTATCTGTCAGTAAATGGAGGAAAGAAGAGCATGGGAAAGAGAAAAAAACACAGAGGAGAGAATGGAATAGAATAAAACAGAGAGAAGAGGAAGTGTGTAGGTCTACGTATTATGAAGGGGAATAAGAAACGTGGTTGTTTCTACTCTTCGTTGGGTCGGTCGCTGAATGAGTTAGGTTAAGTGAGAATAGGTAGGACTGGCTAAGTTAACGTGAAATAGGTGAGTTAGGCAAAGCAGGGAAAGGTTAGGACAGTATAGATTAGTGAAATGTTGGTGGTATACAGCGTGCGGACACTAATCGTAGAGTAGGGAATTTGACGGGCAGTGTTGAAGACTTTTTTGATGAAGTTGTCATATTGTGTCGTCGCTCTTGTTGGGTCATAATGATTATATATATATATATATATATATATATATATATATATATATATATATATATATATATATATATATATATATATATATATATATATATATATATGTACACACACACACACACACACGTAGGTCCAAATAATTAGGCACACACAAGCTAGCATGCAAAATCTGCATCCTCCACATTCAACTCTCGACACGATGACAACGACGGCGAGACGGAGGGGAAAGGCCCACACAATCCTAACCAAAACAAATGTACATGTGAGTTTCTGACGAAAGCAAAATATACAGTACACACAGGCCAAGCAACAATGGAAATGTGGAAAAAAAAAATAACACAAGCCAAGTACGAAAACAGACAAAACTTTACGGATAACGAGTACCCGTATATTAGATAATCCACGCATCAACACAAACAATATAAACACAAAAGTCATGAAACAATGTATACAAAATAATTGTAAAAAATAGCCATCAGCGTAAACAATAGTACTCTAAGAGTGCAACAGGCGATCCCTACGGCAGATCTAAGACCGAAACCTGATCTTTCCCAAGGACCTTGACCTTCAACCAATTGTTCTTAAGCTCGAATTACTTCAGCTTTGTCAAACTTTGAACCCTTCCTACGAGTCTGATCCAATATGGATCAAAACTATTAAAGCTGAATTTGTTCTGTGAGCTTAATGATTGACCAACTGCTCTCAAAATATCAAAATGACCCAATTCAGCCTTGTCTGACCATCGCTCTTCCATCAAGTTTGGTCCAGGTCAAATGAAATGCTTTTGAAGTAAAAGACTGAAAATTTGACCCTGCTGTGTAATCTTTGCATTTTACCATTTGTTCTCAACACTGGTTTGCTTCATCCTAACCCTCAACCGTTACATCAAATTTGGTCTAAATCGGATCAAAATCGGTTGAGTTGGCTTTATCCTTGTCCTATGGCTAATGACGTTTCTCTACAAAAATTTATTGCTTGTTCCTTCGATGGTCCTCAATCAGTATCCCTCTCCTCCTCCTCAAAAACGAAAAAAAAGGGAATAGGCTACGGACCAACATATGCAAAATATTCACACAAGCCAGGCGCTAAGGAATGAAATTAAGCGCACAGACAAAGCAAAACCGTATCCCAATTAAGTAATCTCACAGGCCGCCAGAATATGGGCACAGGTTAGTCACCAACACAGACAGAATAAGCAAATGAACACAAGAAAAAATAAACGCACATAACAAGCAAATAAATGCAAAAGCATTCCATTAATTTACCATGGAAACTAAAATAAACAAGTGTATTAGGAATGTGTACGCACAAGCCACATAAAACACCAGCAAAAGAAGCATACACGCAAAGTACGAACGAAGGTAAGAAAACAAAGCGCATAAAGCAGAAACAGGGATAAAAACACAGGTAAATAAATGCATAAATCACGCACCAGAGCAAACATGAGCCAAAGCAGAAGCCACACATGAACGCACGACATATAAACGCACAAACCTCGCACAGATGTAAACAGAAGAAACGCACACATAAGCCAATCATGAGGGGAGGGGAGGGGAAACAACCTAATCCTTGACGCAGACTCAGTATAGTACACACAAATCATGGATCAGATGAACCAAAACATTCATGAGTACATACCAGGAAAAAATACACTCTAAATCCACAAACGATGTCAAGCATATATATAGCAAACGACAAGCCATGCAGCACCACAAGCAAACAGCCACGTAGCACCACAAGCAAACTGAACAAACTAAGCATTGCGGAGAGGGGGAGGGGAACAAAAACCACCCCATCCTTCCCCCCCACCACAGTTTATCATCCCCCTGACAGCCCGGGACACAAGGGCAAGACGGGCATCACTACATAAACAGCTACAAAAGGCAGAAAAAATGAGCAGTGATTAGGTGGCAAGGTCTAACTCCTCGGCTGAACATGTACACACTTGGGTAAACACTTTAATCTTGTTTACTTACGTGAGAACGCTTGCAGACAGAGATGGACACGCTTACATATACACACCAACACGTAAGCACTCACACCACACACACACACACACACACACACACACACACACACACACACACACACACACACACACACACACACACAAACAAAAAACACAAATACACGCAATAAACAAAAAAGCACACACACACACACACACACACACACACACACACACACACACACACACACACGTTTTACTTCAGTTTCTCTGTCCTTGGCAAGAACATTACTCGGACGACGAAATTAATATATACAAGAATAAAAGAAACTAACTTAAAGGTGAAAATGAAGGCAAATAGCATTAACTCGGAATACAGACTACTGCCCTGTGAATAAGAAACTGCCATGACAACAGGCTTTTTATTTGAGTATGTCCGCCTTTAGGAAACAACAAAATGTGTAGATCTCTGGAGCAGCTCTTACATCAGTCGGTGATATAAAGGGGTACTTATGTTTTATTTATTTATTTAACTTTGGTGTCAGGGGAACTTGGTAAAAGATGAACAGGAACTTCACTGTGTAACCACTTCAGTACAATGACGGCTTTATTTTTGTTCCCCCGGCTGACAACGATGATGAAGAGATGACAGAAGGTAAAGGGAAAATGAGATAAACAGGATGAAGAGAAACGAAACAATAGCTAAATAGGTCAGAGCAAAGAGACATGCAGCACAGCAAGGAAGTTAGCAACAGTCGCCCTTAACCTCTTCAGTACGATGACATCTTTAGAATTCTATCAAAGTCAGAGAGGGGAGAGAGTATTAAGGTCGTGAGGCCGATTGTAGTGAAGAAATTAGGACACTGAAATACACCAAAAATTGTTGGATTCGGAAACCGGGTATTGTCAAAGTTCTTTTATTTGTTTACTGTGAGATTGAAAGACCAGCGAAAGAGCCCGAACGTGTGTCCTGAATGGTAGGTGTGACAAGAATGAAGTAGAGTCATCTGTACACTGTCCATATCTTATCATCTCTCTCTCTCTCTCTCTCTCTCTCTCTCTCTCTCTTTGTTTTTGTTACCTTTTTTACTTCAATAGCTGGATCCCGTTTCCATTTTCTTCCACTTCTTATCTCTGCCCATCTCATCTCAGCTTTTATCTCCTACTTGTTTTGGATACCTTATAGCCTGGTTCATCCCCCTCTCGTCCTCTTTGTCCCATTCTCCATTTTCTTTTACCTCTCGTTTTCTTGCTTCATTGCCTACTTCCTTTTCTCCCTCTCAGTTCATCGTTATTTAACATATTTCTCAACTCTTTTTCTCTTTCCACCATTCTTTTTATCATCTCGCTTCTCTGTCGTCTTTTCCTAGTCTTCACATTGCATTATGTCTTCTATATGCGCCACAATACTCACAGAATCAAACCTTAATTATAACAAACCTTATATTAAACGGCCTCAAAACGATCAACTTGTTTTTTATTTTATTTTATTTGTTTTTTGCTTTCCTATATTCCATCCCTTTCTTCTTCAGCTCTCTCGCTCTCTCCTTTCTTTAAATTTCTTTTTTTCTTTACTACTCATGTTTTCTTTCTCTCCAATATTTTTTCCATCTCTCTATTCTCTCCCTGCCGCCACTGAACCTCCCTCCATAACCTCCAGGAAATATTAATCACCTCAAAATATTGTTATCATGATTCTGGTACCTAAATGAAGTCGCCGCCAGACCTGCCAATATTCAAGGTCTCAGAATGAACGTGGGCATCACTTAAAATTGAATGTACAGCCACGTGCAAAAGTTCGCCTTCACTTCCATGCCAGCTGTGATAATGGGAAGTGTTACTTGAACCATTATTATGTAATAGCAATAATAGCCAAAACACAGCAGAGTATAAGAAGGAAGGACACACTCTGATATCCAAGGGTGAAGGAGGAATATGGAAGGCTGACAAAGGACTGCCTAAGAACTTTTACTCCTGGGCGTGCATATCTTTAAGGTAAGGAAGAGAGAGAGAGAGAGAGAGAGAGAGAGAGAGAGAGAGAATTTTGTGTGTGTGTGTGTGTGTGTGTGTGTGTGTGTGTGTGTGTGTGTGTGTGTGTGTGTGTGTGTGTGTGTGTGTGTGTGTGTGTGTGTGTGTGTGTGTGTGTGTGTGTGTGTGTGTGTGTGTGTGTGTGTGTGTGTGTGATATTAGCTGAGGTCTTATTCTCTCTCCCTTAAAAAAAAAAAAGTCCATATTAATTGATATGACAGTATCTGAATCACCAAGGTTATTTAACAGTCAACCAACTCCATGTCAAATCATATATCTGGAACTAATATTAAAAGCAGACTAAAAGAAAAAAGTCTTCAAGATTTCTTAATACTCAGGTGTTCAAGACTTTGCTAGAGTCAATTTATACAAAAAAATAAAAATAAACAAGATCATAATTTTGGCTGAGAGTTGTCTGGAATCATATCCCATGAATTTATTTAAGATGGCCAACTAAAAAAGATAAAAAATATGAAATAAAAACTTACCCAGGCTCAGCTGCATTTCCCTGGTCTATCTCAGCCCACGGCCTGTACACGTTCCTTCATTAACTTCTTCGGAATAATGATGTCTGCTTTTATCTACCTTCTCATCGTTGGACGAATGACTCAATTTCAGATAGACCTCCCTTTTCCTCAATGCTTATGGTGTTATAAGCAATCTTCCTTAACCCCTCGAGAACCATGACTTCCAAATTCTATATTCTCTGCCTCCATACAATTCTATTCATCTTAGGTGAGACCCTCCCCCTTTGTAATAGACTTAGGAACCTGCCCAGTAACTCTTTTAGATGATAACATTTGGCTATTTAGACTTGGTAGTGCCTGGTAGTACTGAGAAGACGCCTGTAGTGAAAAGATTGAGAAAACTATATATATATATATATATATATATATATATATATATATATATATATATATATATATATATATATATATATATATATAGATATAGATATATATATATATATATATATATATATATATATATATATATATATATATATATATATATATACAAAGTAAAACCTCAATATAACGGACTTCAATAGACCGGAATTCGCTTTTATCGGACTCTAGGAGCTATGGGACTAAATTTCTGTATATCGGAGAATGTCCGATAAAGCCAGAAGCAGTCCAGCCTGCCTGAACACTTCAGCTATGTTCACTACAATAAGGTGAATAAAAGACATGTTTATCAGTGTACAGTTCTGTGCTATTATATACATTATACTATCTGATTAATGTAGTGAAGGTAAAACACAGTATAGTACTGCAATGGTAGTGAACACAGTTTAAAAACCGTTGGTGCAATCCGAACCAATGTCTGATATATAGGAAAAAGTCCGGATTAGCAGGGGGAAGTCCGGTTGTCGCTTTTATTGGAATTTCGCTCTTTTGGAATGGCTCGGGCCCCAGTTAGTCTGTTATAGTGAGGTCTTACTATACAGTATCTATACTGTATATATATATAAACCTCTTCAGTACAATATCTGTTACATTTTATTCTTTCTAACGCCAGATGATTTTGTTCACCACACGAGAAATCTTCACCGCTAAGAAACTTTCGTTTAGATTACCTACTTCTTGTATGAATCCGCACAAATGCTTCTGTCCGCCCTCTTAAGAATAAAATAAAATACAAACTGGATTCCGCAACAACATAATTCTGTTGTCGTGTAGGAAAACAAATTTCACTGTCACCAGGCCTATACGTCTGGGTGCAGCAATGCAGAATACCACAGAGATACCCGCCTTTTGTTGAGGTGTCACACGCGGAGGAAACCATATTAGCCATGTCACCTGATCCCAATATGACGACGCAAAACACATCACGACCACCGTCTGCCTTTACACAGACGTCAGTTAAAAGCAAAAAAAAAAAAAAAAAAACTAGGCAAAAACTTAAGCCACTACTCTTCTTACACACACACACACACACACACACACACACACACACACACACACACACACGAACAAGCATGCGATAAACATACCCATACACGTTTCGCCCTGCCTCCCTTGAGTCTTTTTTCATAAGCTTTCTTGCACTAAAATAGCATACAGGATTTCTTTCTTCTTTAATTTCCATCTTCACTCTTACAGCTACCAAGAACTTTGCATCCCAAGCACCTGTGACGACTTTATTCATATTGACAAAAGCCTCTGCTGGCGAAAGGTTTAATGGACCGAATTTCTAACCCCTCCAGCTCAAATGGTTCTACTTACGCTGAATAAAATCGTCTAGCGAGAAGTATCCAAAAAATGGTTATCTATTGAAGGGGTTGATGATCGAGAGGAGGTAGGAAGGAGCGTAGTCTCTCTTTTATTAGTCTACTGTATCTACATGTAACCTTATATCTCAAAACTTCCAATGAAGATTTTCTGGCAGCTTTGCATATCTGTTGGTCTATATTCTGATATCCGTTAGTTGGTGGTTATTTTCTTCTAAGGATTTCAAGACTGCTTAAGTTAACTTTCTGATTAGGCAATGCATGTTTAGTAGCCTAAAACGACGACTCCAATGTCTAGGTGCCTTAATTCTGCCAAAGAATTCCAGACCTCTGCTGTAGTAATAAAAAGTAATGCAAAATAATCATGAATACAGAAAAAACCGGCTCCATCCTTATTTGTGTACTGAATTCTATTAACAATGTCGAGAACGTTGCTATAATTAGACATCATCGGTGCATAAATGACAAAACAGAACAGCTATTACCACAGGCTTGCTTTAGAATTCCGGTCTAACAGAGACAACAGATGAAACAACTTCATACAGTTATACATATAATTTTCATCAGCGTTGTACTAATTCAGTATGACCAACTATCAGGCGAAGAACTACGTCTAAACAATGCTGGCAATCGTGAAGGCGTAAGAGGTAGGTTAAGACTGATATAAGCTGCTTCCTAAACGACTCTATTTTGGAAAATTAATATAAACCCAATCTACTTGCGTCCCGACTTTCTATGCTGTAAAAGAGTTATCTTGAATTTCAGTAATGAGCAGGTTTTCTTTTATTCATGAGCCCTTGCATATTGATAGGGTTGGTGGCCGTCTAATATAAGCATAAACATCGAGAGACCTATAATTTTTTAGTGATTAATATTTTTCTGGTGAGGGAGCTAAATAAGAAGGGATGGAGGAAGACGGTTGGTGGGAGCGAGCAGTAATGAAGAGAAAAAGAAGAGTGGTCAGAAGGGAGAAGAAAGGATCGTAGGGAGGAATACAACATAAAAAAATGAACAGAATGAAAGGCTGAAAATGAAGGGGATAACTGAGAGGAAGGAGGATGGAAAATGAAAAGAAATAACAGCGTATGAAAAAATAAAGGAGGTTAGAACTGAGAGAACGAGTGGGAAGGAGACAGGAGGACAAAGTAAAAGCAGGGGAGAAAAGAGGATCATGAAGGGAGAGAGAAGAGAAATGGCGTTAAAAAGTGAGCAGAAAAAAAAAAAAATAAAGAGGGCTAACAAGATTGATGTGAATGAGGAGGAAGGAGAATCAACTGGGCAGGCAAGTGTGAGAAAGAAATGAGGAGAGAAAACATGCGGGAACGGGAATGAAGGAGGAAAAAGAAAGGGAACGGAAAGGAAATACGAGAATCATGAGGAAGCAAAGGAGAAGAAAAAGATCGTGAAAAGAGTAAACTGGACGGAGGGAAAAAAATCAAGAGGACAAATAGGAGAGAGGAGAATCAGAGGAGTAAATATGGACCATAAAGGCGGCACAGAGAGCTGGAGGCATTGGGTAAGATGAAAAAATATACGAAACGACAAACTGGGAAAAGAGGTAGGATGATGAGAGGGGACCATGAGGAAAAATAAATGAATAGGGTATGCAAGGAGCAGGAAAAGGTAAGAGTAGGAAGAAGGAGTGAGGATCGCATGAAACAATGAGTCTACGGGAGGATGGACTTTGGAGATCTTCAGGATACCCAGAATAGCTATGAATCTGAACTGGGATGATATTAGGTGGGGTGAGGAAGAAAGCGATTATGAAGAATTGGGGGAAGGTGGTGATGGGAGGACGCAGGAAGCTCTGAGGAAATGAGTAAGGAAGAAGTATTGATGAAACAGTTAAGTCGGAAGCACTAAAAAAACGAGTAAGTAGTAAGCACTGAGGAGAAATGAATAAGTAGGAGGCACTGAGGTAATGTGTCAGTGGGAAGAATTAAGGAAATGAGAATGTAACTGAAGGAGGCAGCTTGATTCTAAGGATTACATTATAAGAGATTTTAGAGATTTCGTTAACACCTTTTTCGAAGTGATTTGTTCTGTACATTACACTATAGTATCCTCTTTATCCTCCTCCGTGTTACTGCTGCAAATTGTCTCTAAACGACACAAATAACATGTGAAAGAATGCAAGGATGTAATATGCAAAATCAATCGCTAAGGAAA
>NC_137004.1:16343025-16398025 GCF_032717465.1 Coenobita brevimanus | reverse complement strand
TCGGAAATCCTTCCAGACAGGGAGGTATAATACTACTTCCATTAACCGTAGGAAAAGAGAGGACTTAAATATTTTTTTACTGCTACCATCAGATGATTTTATTCAAGTGCATGTGACTATTGTCTGCTAAAAATGCTAAGGAGCCACGCAAGCTTCCTTTGGATATTAGTTAAAGCAGTTCTCAAATCATTCAAAAATGCGCTTGATAGACGTTCTCACAAAAAGCGTGACATTAAGAATTTCAAGAATTAATGTCCACTTACTGTAGATTTCTCTTCTTGATACTTTCATATTATTACGAATGTCATACATACCGAATTGATCATACACTAGACACAAACCAATCAAGATCAAGCTGGATTTCACTAAGGTTATTGAAGAACACATTATTTTCAAGTTACCAAAGTGTTTGAAAAAAAAAAAAAAATCGTATTCAGTACACGATGAATAGCTATCACTGACATGGAAAAAAAAAAAAAGTTTAGATAGGCTGGCAGCTGTGATTACTGTATTATTCGAAGATAATGTGTATAAAAGAAACTTGCATTAACGGAGATGTCACTGCTAGGCTATTATAAAGCACCACTGCGATGGCCAGATAATACCATTCGATAGAGGCGCTAGACAAGAAGAGAAAATTCTGCCAAAATTAATCATTGCTAGCTTACAAAATGTTTTCGGAATTTCGTCTTGGGATTGGAGAGATATTTGACGCATGGCAAGTGACTGGACAACCTTCGATGTTCGTTGAAAACAAAATCATCTCCAGTAAGGCTGTGAGAGAGTTACAAGAAAAATTGTAGACTGAACTGGGAATGTATTAAAGTAGATCTGGGGATATGAAACGAATGTTTTTTTGACTAGGAATATTTAGTCCCCTCGTATAAAATTTACAGAAAACAATTTGGTAATATATGTCTTTTGCTTGGGTTCGAAGTCGTTTCCAGTTTATGATAACTAAATCATGTTAAAACAGGAATGGGGTGGACGGCTTTTGGTAATGAATGCAAATATTTGTCACTAAAGAGAAAAAAACAAAACTAGTGTGCCCCATTCTAAGTAAAGGGCGAAAACCTAGAGACACGAAGATTCCTAGTAAGTAAATGCAGGAGTGCTCAACCAGGGACAGAAATATCACTTAAGGTAATAAGTGAAGGAATAAGAGTTTCATGGATAAGTAAAAAATGCTATCACGAATATATGTATATATATATATATATATATATATATATATATATATATATATATATATATATATATATATATATATATATATATATATATATATATATATATATACCCCATTGGATCCCAGAGCTGCTGGGCGAGGCACTGTTCCGGGAGGGTCCTAAGCGTACCGCCCTCCGCCTATCGGCTCAAAGTCGCAAAGCTCATAGGTCCCTACCCGGGGGTTCTCTACTTCATTCAGGTTTGAAAATTCCCATTTCTGTCCAGTACTGTGGACACTGGGCTCCAATGGGTTAAAGAAACTTATAGATTTGCCATCCATTAACCCACTGGATCCCAGAGCTGCTGAGGAGGCACTGTTCCGGGAGGGTCCTGAGCTTACCGCCCTCCGCCTATCGGCTCACAGTCGTGAAGCTCATAGGTCCCTACCCGGGAGTTCCTTACTTCATTCAGGTTTGGAAATTCCCATTTCTGTCCAATACTGTGGACACTGGGCTCGAATGGTGTGTGTGTATATATATATATATATATATATATATATATATATATATATATATATATATATATATATATATATATATATATATATATGACAGATTGCTATGGAGAACGTAACACCTAAGAGGTTAGAGTAGTGAAAACGAAAAAGACCCTTTTCCTGTAATGGTCCGTGTCCAATTGTTGACGATGATGATGATTAGTATGTGTTATTATTTTTCTTCTTTACATAAGATGAACAGAGGAAGGAAAAACGAATTAAATTTTTATAAATCCGTACATCAGATTACATGCGTCTTTGAATTGCTGTAGATTGACTTTTGGGGCGAAAATATTCTGAGGAAACGAGTTCCAAAGAGATGCAGTTCGAGGAATAAAAGAATTCTGATAGGCTGCAGTTCTGCAATATGGCAACGTAAAAGTCCAGTCATGTGCGCTACCAGAAGCCCGTGTAGCATGGGGGAAGGCTTGGGGAGGTAGCACGATAGATGCAACGTCTTCTAAGCATCTGCCATAGAAGTGTCTGTATAATATATAATGCAAGGGAGGCAACATTCCTTCTTACTTGTAGGGGAGGTAGTTCATTTGTCATTGCATAGTTATTAATAATTTTTTTTATCTTCGTCCTGATTTTCGTCCAGTTGTTTTTGTGCAACTTCTCCACATCCACTCCACAAGGGTGAGCAATATTCAAGGTGAAAAGCGCAGATGACTTGTAAATAATAGCTAACTGCTCGTCAGTGACCAAGCTACGGATTCTGTACAATAATCCAAATTCCTTTGCAACAGTTTCAACAAGTGATCTAATATTAGAGGTCCAACTAAGAGTATTGTTTGATGAAACACGGAGAATTCCAATACTTATAGGGGTAGGAATGTTGGCTGAATGGAAAGTATTATAGTAATCAGGCAATATCTGTCTGTTGGTAAACTGTAGGTCTATATATATTTAGTTTTCCTAGGTTCAAATGATACGTTGATATTTTGTCCCCATTCTGTGATCTTAAATAAGTCTTGATTTATGGAGAGTGCTGTACTGTGTTGGGAGTTATAGATATCAAACACTGTGAATGGATGTTGTGAGTGAATGGGGTCAGGAGTGACAGATAAGAGATCATTAATATGAATAGGGAACAGGATTGGAGCCAAGACGGATCCTCGTGGAACGCCGGCATTAATAGAGTGGAAATTGGAATACACTGTAGATCATCTGCTTTCACTCTTATCATTCTTTCGTTGAGATATCATGAAATCAGAGGAACTAAAGATGACAGGCCATAGCAAGGAAATTTGGACAGCAGGGATGTGAGCCACACTCAGCCAAAAGCTTTATAAATATCATGAGTTTCTTCGTGTTGGTCAATTGACTGATGGATGGTATGAGTCAAAAGATTAAGTATATCAATACCATACTGTCTGCTACTTATTCAGTTGTCGGATTCAAGATGTTTAACAAAATGCTTATTAATTACAGTCTAAAATACTTTCCCAAGCGAAGATGTGATGGCTATTGGTCTGTATTCAGAGGTCAGAGGAAAATTTTCTCTTCAGAACTGGATGGATATTAGCTTATTTCCAAGAACTAGGGAATGAAAACGTCTATCTATCTATCTATCTATAGCCCGACGCCCTAATCCCGCAAAGGGTGGCCGCAGACAAAACGCCTCCAAGTCACTCTGTCTCCCACCATTTGACTCCCCTCCCCCAACTCACCCCCCCCCTCATATACCTCTCAACTCCATCCCTCCACCTCATCCTCGGTCTACCCCCCCCCTCTCCCTCCCTCCACCTCACCTACTGTACATACACCCTCTTAGTCAGTCTTTCATTCTCCATTCTCTCCACATGTCCAAACCACCTCAGTGTATTTCTCCTAATCTTTTCAACCACATCCACATCTACCCCACAACGTTCCTTCACTTCTTCATTCGTCAACCTGTCCCTCCACGTCACTCCACATGCTCCTCTCAAGTAACTCATTTCCACTGCTCTCACTCTTGACTTGTTCCCCTCTTGCAAGGTCCACGCCTCGCTTCCATACGTCAGGGTAGGGACCACAATACCATCATGCAGTGACTTCTTAACTTCCATACTCACCTCCCTATTTCTCATCACTGCTTTCAGTGTACCAACAACCTTTCTTCCCTGCTGTACCCTTTCACGTACTTCATCCCCCAAAGTTCCATCCTTACTCATCACACTACCCAAGTACTTGAATGCACTCACAACTTCATTCCTCTCAAACACCATAACTTTACTTTTGTTTACATTAACTTTCAGCTTCCTCCTCCTACACACTGTCCCAAATTCATTCACCAAACCTTGCAACTCCCATTCATCTTCACTCAACAATACTGTATCATCAGCAAACAGCAACACCGGAAGCTTCCAAATCTCACCCTCATTCATTAGGGCCACCCCCACATCCACTGCCCTACCTTGCACCTCCTTTACAACCCCATCCATATATATATTAAACAGCCATGGAGACATCACACACCCCTGTTTCAGTCCCACATTGAGATCAAAGAACTCACTCAGCTCACCATCCACTCGCACCGTAGCCCTAGCTCCCTCGTACATACTCTTCACAGCACTCAACAATTTCCCCTCAACACCATATATTCTTAATACCTTCCACATACCTTGCCTATCTATTCTGTCATAAGCTTTCTCCAAGTCCATGAAGGCAGCATACACTTTCCTTCCCTTCTCTAAATACTTCTCCACTAAACATCTTAGAACAAATATTTGATCTACACACCCTTTTCCCTTCCTAAATCCCCCTTGTTCTTCTCCAACTAGCTCCTCTGTCATATGCCTAACCCTATCAATGAAAACGTACGTATGCATAATCTGAATAATTTACACAGAACAGGAGCACGTTCTGGGCAACAATGGATCTGAACCTGGTGCTTTATTGTTTGGTAAATTGTTTACGGTGCATTTTACGTATCTAGTCTGTATCATAAATGGAGCAATTTCTAGAGTTAAGCTCCAGCACAAAGACGTTCTGGCTGACTTCCTCTAAGGTACAGTTTCTGGCAAAAGCACTGGCAAGGATGTTCGCATTTTCACGCAGGTCATTTATAGTGTTTCCATCTGAAGATTTTAGTAAGGGAATGGGTGATGACTAAGTTATTATTGCTAGAAAGGAGATTCGGCCAGAATATTATATTGTCATTACGATTTTTTAATAGTTTGGATGCTGGGTTGTGAAGAAATTTTGATTTAACAAAATATTACTGCTTTTGAGTGGTTTCTAACGCTTTTAAATTGGCTGAGGGATTCGGTTGTTTTTTGTTCATTTTCAGTAACAGTTACATTCTAACATTATTATGAAGAGATAATACTTCCTTTTGCGGGTGTTTAGGTAAAGAAAATAATCAATTTTGCACATCCGCAGTTGTATGTACGCAGTCTGTGTGTAACAGCGACGACCATTTAAGAGAAACCCACTGCATCAGTCAGCCGGCAGATATCCTTGATGATTATCACATACACACGCACACACACCACGCCCCTCACGACCAGTGCCTACACACACACACACACACACACACACACACACACACACACACGTACCTCATGACTCATGCACACTCACTTTCTTAGACATACTTGCCTCACGGTGCCAACCCTTTTCCGCCCCCCACCCCACTTACGCACTCTCTCTCTCTCTCTCTCTCTCTCTCTCTCTCTCTCTCTCTCACACACACACACACACACACACACTGAATCACATAGATTCGAGTCGTCTGTCTTGCACATACACATCTATGAAATAGCCTTCCGAGAAACAAGGCGGAACCGACTAAGACCTCTATAATGAGCGCCATAATGTCCAAGTTCCAGACTAGTAATAAAGAATCTCGACTTTTTTTTTTTTCACTCACCGTTATTCTCTCTCTCTCTCTCTCTCTCTCTCTCTCTCTCTCTCTCTCTCTCTCTCTCTCTCTCTCTCTCTCTCTCTCATGTTATATGCCTTTCACTAACCTCAAAAGCCAGTAGAGAAGGAAAAAATTAAGTGTCAAAGCACCAGAGAATTAGTCCACTGAATCACTATAATCAAGGTAACACCACTTGACTTCCTTAATTACATATTCAAGAAAAAATGTGCTTCGTTCGCTCACACAGAACGGTCATGGAACACTGAGGAAATTAAAATGAAAGTGAGTGCATGAAAGGGAAATATTAGGAAAACGAACTCCAGGAAGGGAAAATATAGGGAAAATGAGTTTTTGAAAAAGGAATGTGTTGGCTGAAACAGATGAAGTATTACTGAAAGTGATGAGGTGACTGAATAATGAATGTGCATAACAATAGTTCAGATAACCTATTCGTTTAGTACGATGTCGTAAATTTCTGTTTTACTTCTGCTCCAGCTAGACCGAATTATATACTGTACCCCTAACGAAGGAGGTAACGAAAACTGCTTCTTAACCTTTCAGATTAGGAAGCTGTACCTAAGCAGAAAAATATCATGTTTTGGTTGTCAGAGGAAGTAGAAAATCATGATCGTAGTGAAGGAGTTAGAGCAAATGAGTCTGCAGGAAAAAGTAGATCAAAGAAAAATCATACTGGAAGAAAGTAATAAAAAATAGATCTAGAACCACAACACATAATAATGCGGGGAGAGAGAACCAGTATAAGTGAAAGCGAAGGAAAAAAAAAAAAGGAAAAAAGATAGTGTATCGAGGGCTGAAGATAGTACGAGTGGGAGTGAAAAAGTGAACAGGGAGAATCCAAGAGAGGGAAAAAGAAAAAAAAGAAAAAGGAAAGTCGAGATGCCAATACACATCAAATGCTTTCTCCCACCAGGACACGATCTCACTGATTTATATATATTGCCCCTCCCAGGCATAGATGAAGACAATGGATAAAGCGACGTGGGGGAGCTTCTATTGTTTTTGTTTATTGGATGAAGAGTGTGCAGTGAGAGTCGGTGGTTTAACTTCTGAATGAGGTCCATCCATTATCCAGCCCTGTACTGTCCATGTAACTAAGAGAGAAGAGGCCAGGGCCTAAGCTTTTTATTTATTTATTTATTTTCCGCAGAGACTTGAGGCAAAGGTGATCAGCCATATACCCCTAAATAGTGTTTTGTGAGTAATAAACCCAACCATCTCTTGGACTCGAACTCTTATGGGCTATATTCGGTTACAGCAACTTACTCCACTAGACCACCAGGTGTGGGAGTATTTGCAGTCTGTATAAACTACTGTTACATTCTGAGGGAAAGGCAGAGGTGTGATGTACAGTACTTTCAGACCTTTTCAGTCATTTCAGTGCAAGAGGTCCTTGCTGAGCTTGAAAAAACAGATATATCATAATCATACTGTAGTCATGGGTAACACGAATTTGCTAAATAATCCTTTCACACACACACACACACACACACACACACACACACACACACACACACACACACACACACACACACAAAATGCTCTTCTGCTGTTGAATTAAATCGTTCGGAGGTAGTCACTGACATGGTCAAACAACTGTATATAACATTATTCTCATCTTTCTTGGCTCATTCAGTAAAAGAAAAGATTATGTTAACATCAAGACTCTTTAGTCATTCAGCACTTCCAGACATTTAAAAAAATCGAGAGAATATTGCTAAGTTCAGTTTCGTTTAAACTTTGGTTATGAACTTTTTTTTTTTTTTTTTTGGTGCCTGTACACTCGACAAAATAAGAGTATGAAAATTTACTGCCTTAACATTTTGAAACAGAGTACGATGCAGTCATGAAAGTGTTTTGTTGTTGTTGGTTATCAATAGAGAATACAAAACGAAATATTAACAACACACAAAATACATTATTTTATTCAGGAATACTTCCCAGGAAAAAAAAGAGTACAGTAACAACGCCCATTATGCAACCATCAATCATCATGCTGAAGGAAATTTTTGAAGCAAGTGAACATAGGCTCATAGGAATGAAGTGATAACAAAAAAATATTGATGGAATCCGTCACGTACTACTACGGACACTGATATCAATCCATCTTTTGGCTGACCAAATATGATCTCAATACTGGATTTCGAAAGTCATCGCTCACTGTCTCGTTATTTTCCGTGCAGATGTGGATCGACATTAGTGTCCGTCGTACCACATGCACTAGATTAGTCATTCAGCACCGCTGTGGTGTGGTACAATATGACTCACGGGCCTAGGATTCAGAATTACCGTTACTTCCAAGTGATCGTCGCTTCACATCTACCAACTATTTAGAGGCCCATCACACCAAGGATGACTGGCAACTTAAATTTTGATCCAGGGTGAGTACATAAAACAAGACAATGACACGAGAAAACATTATACCATCCATTTAGGCATTTGAGAACATCGCAAGAAAAATGAAAGCGTCGGATTAACTGCTGATTCGGTACTGATATAGAGGTATGGGAAACCAGAAAGCACTCAGACAGCGCATACCTCCGCCAATGCCATTGCCATTAAAAAGGATCTGGATCCGAATACGGATCCGGCCAAATTTCATAAATTCTTTCTTGGTCCTTTCCAAGAAACTTCAATAAAATTCATCGAGAATTTTTGGAAATATTGTGGGGGACACTCCGAATCTGGATCCGGATCCGCCCCCAAATTCAATTATTTCCTTGGCCAATGGCCCACCCTTCCACGAAATTTCATCAAAATCCGTTCATAACTTTTTGAGTAATCCTGCTAACAGATCTGTGGATATAGTATCCGGATCCGGATCCGGATCCTCCCCAAACTTTAATAATTTCTTCCTTACCCCATGGCCAACCCTTCCACAAAATGTCATCAAAATTCGTTCAAAACTTTTTGAGTAATCCACCTAAAAGACAGGCAAACAAACAAACAAACAAACAAACGCCGGTAAATACATGACCTCCTTGGCAGAGGTAATGAATTGGTCGAATATAAAATTTTTGCTGCAACAGATGATAGGACCAAAGATCCATGCCCCTTTCACACACACACACACACACACACACACACACACACACACACACACACACACACACACACACACACACACACACACACACACACACACACACACACACACACACACACACACACACACACACACACACACACACACACACACACACACACACACACACACACACACACACACACACACACACACACATACTTAGCGTAACAGTATCCCCCAACCTCGTCCAGCACGCGGGGATGAAGACACGTTTATTTCGAGATATCTGGATACATTGCCTTTATAAGTCTGGGGACTATAGACAGAGGGCGACAGAGAATTTGGAAGACACTGTCTTCCAGAGTTGCCAGAGATGCCGGATAATTTTTACATTAGACAGATGGACAAAAAAGAATGAGAATGTGTAGCTGGACGGATGTTGCGTGTCCTCCTCAATGGGGCTGGATGTTACCAGTGTTCAGAAAAGCTGTTTCTGATGAAATAACAATCGTAGGCAAAGAGTGAGATATGAAACACTGTGACGAAAAAAAAAAAATGGTTGGAGAAGTTTAGTAAGAATATTTGATGAGACGACAAACCTCTGACTCCACCCTATTCAAAGGCGGTAAACCTTAGGTCCACGGGAATGATACACGAATTATGAAAACGTGGAATATAAATTTCATTCGATGCTATTATAAGGCATGCATGAAAATATGAAACCACTGCTAACAATACGGTGAGAAAGACACCAGCGTCCCTATTGCCAGCTTATATGTCTTTTACTATGAGGAATTAAGAAACGGAACGGAACACTCGCCTCTTATATGACAAAAAATAAAACCCTCCCATAGTTCTGAATTTATAAAGGGGGATATGACAATACGGGAAGAAAGGCGACAGCTTAGGAAAAAAGAATGTGGATATCCAAAGCGCCTTCCCTCCGACAAAAATTGTATGCATTAAACTTTTCAACGAAGTAATACAGGAATATGATACAGTGACAAAGGAATGAAAAACTGCAGCCTGTTTAAGTTAACATGCGAAACATTACGGTATTATATGAATTAATTTTCCCGTATACACACTTTTCAAACTAAACTCCTTCAATCCGGTGACTTTTTTTTTTATTCAGCTGTTTCCAGACAACTTTATTCGCAAGAGATTTTCTTTTTCACTGCAGATGATAGACATCGACAACTAAACCCCTTTACCGCTGGACCTCCTTCCATAAGTACAAATTTTCCAGTGGTATTACGTATAAACTTAATACGTCATGGTAATGAAAGGAATACATACCTACAGTCATCTGTCGTCCAAATCAATAACTCTTTAGTTGCGATTCTTGAACTTCGTATTTTAATCTGGATCACGTCACACGATTCTTTTTAGCCGCTAACAATAACAAGGAAATAAGAAATAAAAATAAAAAATAAAATGCAGCCCCCCAAAACTATGAAGTTTATTACGGTAGTTAACTACTATATTTTTTATTATAATACAACGAACGCCAAATGATTCTCTTAAAAACAAAGAATCATAACACAGCAAAGGATTAAGTTAGTTCCCAACATCTCAATAAATCCCTTCCCCAGAGACCGTGTGGAAAATACTTTACTTCTCGTTCTGCAGGCCAATAAAATCTGTGCTATTATAATTGGCAAGTTTTATATGCAAATTATTTCGACCTCTGACAGTACCAGTGTGTGTGTGTGTGTGTGTGTGTGTGTGTGTGTGTGTGTGTGTGTGTGTGTGTGTGTGTGTGAGAGAGAGAGAGAGAGAGAGAGAGAGAGAGAGAGAGAGAGAGAGAGAATGTGTTAACAGAATCGACTCCAATGCGAATGGGAGATTTCAATCGAGCAATTTTGATAGGGCGTGTCCAGAGTTTATTATTCCTCTGTGGTTTGCAGCGAAGATTTATTGTAGAGGAATCACTAGTAGGTGTGTGTGTGTGTGTGTGTGTGTGTGTGTGTGTGTGTGTGTGTGTGTGTGTGTGTGTGTGTGTGTGTGTGTGTGTGTGTGTGTGTGTGTGTGTGTGTGTGTGTGTGTGTGTGTGTGTGTGTGTGTGTGTGTGTGTGTGTGTGTGTGTGTGTGTGTGTGTGTGTGTGTGTGTGTGTGTGTGTGTGTGTGTGTGTGTGTGTGTGTGTGTGTGTGTGTGTGTGTGTGTGTGTGTGTGTGTGTGTGTGTGTGTGTGTGTGTGTGTGTGTGTGTGTGTGTGTGTGTGTGGTAATATCTACGGCATTTTTTTACATGTGGTGTTGGAAATATCGACATAAATGTTAATGGTGCTGGTTGTTGTAATGTTTGCATTCTTAGTGGCAGCGGGAGCCGGTATGATTACAGTAATTTGGAAGTGATAATGGTTGTGGTGATGATGGTAAAACTAATGGGTGGTCGTAATGGTGTGACTCATGGATAAATGAATCTCCTTGTGGCGTTGGTAGCGGATATTGAGCATAGTTCGTGCTAATGATGACACTAACATTGTCCGTGATGATATACTGTCAACGGTGACGTCTGATGATGTTGATAAAACAATCTGTTAATCTGATATTTTAATTAGAAAATAAAGAACCAAAGGCACGAAATTTTCCAAATAAGGGAGACCGAAATCAAAATGAACCTGTAATCAAGGCCTTTCATTTCAAGAAGTCTGGCCATGTAAATGTCATTGTTAGTTTTGTATAAGTCTGTCATACTGCAAGGCAATTCCTTCCATTCATTTACAACCCCGAGGGAAATATAATTTTTGTCTCTTAATTTCAGTAGATATGTTTGCCAATGCTTGTGTAGCAGTTAAACTCGCGCAGTTCAACCAGTCAATAGTGAAGTACTTATGAAATGATATCACATCCTTTCATATCTCTATATGCATGGGCAGGATCCCCTCGTAATTCTCTACTTGAAAAGTCAAATTTTTGCACAGTAAACCTATTGTGTGAGAGTGTGTGTGTTTGATTAAAATAAATGTGAGTATTATATTAGCCACTCATCACTACACTCTGCCTGGTTTCTCCATTTTTGTTATTTTTACTGCTGTTCAAAATATGTCCAAGACTCTCTAACCAGAATTTCCAGGAAAATTATCTAAAATTTATCTACTTCAATCATACACTCAGTTTTGAGATTTGACAAAACATAATGAAAAGCTATGGAAATAAAGTAAAAAAAAAAGATCGACAGACATTCATCAAGCCAAGGAAGGTGGGTGGATATTAAAATTCCACGTATAATAAAGATGTGAGTGTTTATATGACACCGAACATGGTGGGTAAAAACTCATAGTCACGATTCTGGTAGCACAAATGTTGGTAGCAGCAGGTGTGGTCATGATTCTGGTAGTCGTGATGTTGGTAGCAATGGTGGGCTTTTACAGGTTTGCCTTGTTGGTGTGAGACTACTATAGAGCCACTGGAGGCAGGGTAATGTGGGAATTGTGAGACTGGCTTTAGAAAGGATGCTGAGGATGACAGTAATATTGAAATGGATGTAATAAGCGTCTTGGTGGTACGTCTGTGGTAGCGGTGGTAGTGGTGGTGGTGATGATGTGGTAGTTCAGTGTTAGTGATGGTGGTGGTGTTGTGTGATTGAGGTTATGGATGATATGATTACAGCGACAAGTTATAATAGTGTTAGTGATGATGGTGGCATGGAGAGTGGTAAAGTTATGTTGATGCTAGTTATTGAAATGGTCCGTGTTTTGATGGTGATAGTAAGTGTGATATAGTAGGGTTATTGCAGTGATGGGGGTAACTGATGTCATGATGGTTGTATGAGAATATGACAGTAATTGTAGCGAAGGAGGAAGATGCCGTGTTTGTAGCAATAATAGTGATGATTAATACGCTACTCTCGTATTCGTAGAGGTGGTGGTGGTGATATTTATGCTTGTGGACGGTACTGATGTGACTAAATGTTTTTAAATCCTATAATTCTTGAGCTTGTGCTAGATGTTGTGAGAGATACGGTATAAGTGGCGATGTCCAATAGACACCAGGGTAATTAAAGAAATAGAATCGAGGCGCACAAGGATTTTTGTGGTGGCGATAACATTTGACGTGAAAATAGCAGTGACAGTATTGTTAGTGAGTCACATAACCAATCTGATTGCTGTAATGAAAGGAAGTGAAGAATATGCTATGATATTTATAACAATATTGCTGATGCAGAAAGACAGTCGGGATAAGACGTTTCTTTACATTGTTTGAAAAAAAAAAAAAAAAAAAAAAAGGTATTCAGCTGTCTATTCAGTTATAATCTAGCAGGTTGGATTTAACTTCATTGGTACGAAATTCAAGTAGTGCAAAAAGGCCTTTCTGACCGTTCCTGTTCCAGTTATGGTGCTTAAATTATGGAGGACAGATGATAACCACTTCACTAGGGTTGATCCGTCCTGACCTGAATACGAATCATCTGGCTGTGGTAAGAATGAAAAAGATGCTGGAGAGGGACGCCATCATGTAGCGGCATCGATATAACCAAGTTACTACGCTGCCCAGTTTACAAACGTCCCTAAATTCCTTTATGGTGGACTACAGGAGGAATGTGGCTTCAGTTTGCATTCCATCGGCCCCCTGCTGAATTCAGAGGAACCTGGGGCCAAAACAACAGTAAAAAAGAAGGAAGTTACGATACCGGAGAGATGAATAAACTTTCAAACACTGTCACTAAGAGATGTCCTTCTTCTTCCCTTCAGTTCGGTGATGCATTATCCAATTATTTTTGCTGCCTGCCAACAGTTGTACTTAAAATATTGGATACTTTCACGCTGCGGAAATTAGGTACGATATCCATTAAACTCATCCGCAATGAAAGACGCTCCCAAAAATCGTCAGATGATCGATACTCGTCCAACAGATGATATAGGTGACCGGGATGAAAGTGTTAAGGTGAAGACAGATCCGGGGGTTGCAAAGAATGACACGGAAGAAAGGCAGCCTCGTAGTGAAGGGATTAACAAGATGTACGGTGGTGGGGAGGTGCTGGAGGAGGAAGTCTCCGTACAATGGAACTATATTCTGGTCGCTCCATTGCCAGGTTATACAATCTCTCAGTGACTTCACGATCCTCTGAAAGAAGTATGGTGGACTGCAGGAAACGGGTAAGAAAAGCCAAGAGTCCACCGTATTCACCTTTCAAATAAGCCTGGGTCCACAATAACAGCGATGGGGGGTGGGGAGTGAGGCAGGAGCTACGACAACCATGAATGAGTGCAGCAGAGTAAGTTATGGTGATGGCAAGCAACGCACTTCATCTTGCAGACCCAATGAACTCCACCCTACTTGTCTCTCAAATCTCCCGCACTGTCTCCAGATCATAATAACATCTAGTCGTCCAGGAAAACACACACAAAATGTATCGATAAACACAAAAATGAAATTCGAATAAAAATGTATGAGAAAAAAAAAAAAAACAGCAAAAGAATAATATGGAAAAGTAATAATAAGAGAAAGTATCTATCTCATCATTTCGGTGTCCTTCCCTACAATATTTACTAGCTGAAATTAATAAGTAAAGAGAAGGCAAAACAGAAACATATAAAAAAGATACAAGGGAAAATAAAACAATATAATCATTTCAAGATTATCCCAGCAATATTTTCGGGCTGAAATTAATAAGCAAAAGGGAAAGCACAAAACAAAGATATATTACGAGACATAAACCACTTGGAGCCATCGTAAGGAGAAAAAAACTAACTCTTCTTACGCACGACAAAGCGCGACCCCAACTCCTAAGTACGCACGGAACGATGTAAGAAAATAAAATGAACATTAGAGTACAAGATATGGCACAAAAAAATAGCTTACTTGCACGCCGCAGTTACATCCTTACACGGAACCACCCACGATACACACACACACACACACACACACACACACACACACACACACACACACACACACACACATTTATCTAACGCTACCCTGTATAACCATGGCAGAGCGCTCGATTACGTTTATATACATCATTTTTTTTGCTGGAAATGTAGTAGTGCTAAACCAGACCTTGATAAAGCATGCAGAATAAAGGGGTATGCTCGAATGAAATGGGGCATATGACACAACACAGACCAAAAATATGAGGTAAAAAATTTATTACAGTTTTGTCGAGTGAAATGCTCTGTAGCCAAGAGGGCGAATGGAGCAAAAATTTCCGTGAGGTTTGAACATCCAAGATTATATTTGTCTTGAAAAGCACTTGATCCCTTCATCCCGTGGACTTAATATTCATACTACTCTTGCTGCAAACAGGCACTTTTACTTGGCTTACGAGAGAGCCCCACTAGTGACAGGGGTTAATTAAGGCGATAACATACCTTTGAAGTCTGAAGAGCCCCCTTCGACCTGAATAAAATAATTAAGACACTGCGAGAAGAAAGTTAAAATAATAAAAATAACTCCGTACTGAAGGGACTAACCATGGCACACACACATTTCCTGACCCCGACGGAGGCAAGTAGCGCCATAAATCTACGTCACGGCGCTATGCAAATCAGTCGTAGATGCCGAGAAAGCCCCGCCGGCCGGAATGCGCCTCTCCCTTCTTTCTTGTGAAGCGTCGTGTAAGGATGTTGGATTGTATGCCAGGAGGGGCTATGGGTGGCATGCATTCTTGGGGATCAGATACGCCGGACGGAATCGAGTATATTGCACCGTAAATTATTGTCTTCGGCGTGATAAACTTCGGGAGGTAGGTCGGTGTGTGTGTGTGTGTGTGTGTGTGTGTGTGTGTGTGTGTGTGTGTGTGTGTGTGTGTGTGTGTGTGTGTGTGTGTGTGTGTGTGTGTGTGTGTGTGTGTGTGTGTGTGTGTGTGTGTGTGTGTGTGTGTGTGTGTGTGTGTGTGTGTGTGTGTGTGTGTGTGTGTGTGTGTGTGTGTGTGTGTGTGTGTGTGTGTGTGTGTGTGTGTGTGTGTGTGTGTGTGTGTGTGTGTGTGTGTGTGTGTGTGTGTGTGTGTGTGTGTGTGTGTGTGTGTGTGTGTGTGTGTGTGTGTGTGTGTGTGTGTGTGTGTGTGTGTGTGTGTGTGTGTGTGTGTGTGTGTGTGTGTGTGTGTGTGTGTGTGTGTGTGTGTGTGTGTGTGTGTGTGTGTGTGTGTGTGTGTGTGTGTGTGTGTGTGTGTGTGTGTGTGTGTGTGTGTGCGCGCGCGCGGGCGGGCGCGAGCAAAAACACATACCATTGCTCTTGACTGTATATGTAAAGTCAGGGATAAAAATACCCCTCCTGTTCCACTGTGTCTGCTTCACACTGAAATATCTCCATCACATTCCTTATAAGCTGCATACATGACAACTGAAAGTATCGGTTAGCTCTTGCATTAGAAAGGTTGACAGAAAAGAAGTTTGTGCGTTGCTGAGTGAATACTACATGCCCGTCGAAATGGGCGAAACGATGCAAACAAACAACTTAGTAGAGCAATGTGTGTGTAGGGGGAGGGGAGGGGGTAAACAAATACTAACTTTTGGCAGTTTATGGACAGCCGTGGTCAGTGATAGTGTTCCATTCGAGTTGGGCATAATACAGAATTCCGTCCGTACATAATATTCTCAAAATAATCGCTGCCACAGTAAGTTTCATCAGGATGTTACAACGAACAGTCGCCCTTGCAAGTATGTACGGTTGCAGACAGTTTATAATATCGCCCTAAGTATCAGGCCAATCATTATTAATCTATTGCTCGTTCTTGGTAGCATAATTGCAACTGCAGACCCTAATGTCACTGGTTTTAAGCTGCGCAAGTAATAAACTCTTACATAACTTCTGAAAGGACTGTCATTGAGCTCCGACGGTCGCATCAATATTTATTGCCGTAGTCACTGTGAACTGTTTCACTATTACTTGTTCTGAAGTGAATTAGTATTTATGTACGAAACTATACGTCTGTTTATACGATCGTTGTTCTTAATTACATGATGAAAATAACGGCAGAGGATACATGCCATTGAATTTGTGTAGAATATTAACCCCTTCAATATAAAGACCTCCTTATTTAATTGTTACTATCTGCAGACGAATTAATGCAATTTTCGAGACCTTTTGACCTGGAGGGATCATATATTACCTTCAATAGACTCTGTACAATTAGGACTATGCTAAATATGATCGTCTGGCAGTAGCAAGACTATAACGTAAAGCACATCAATGCAGTGAAAAGTTGAGCGGTATGGCGGGAACAAGGGCGAAGATACATGCCATTCAACTTAAAGGATCATTCCAGTCGTTTAAGTCAAGGCCCAGAATGTTTCCCTAATGTGGCATGACGGTTCCCAGGGGGCCGAATATGTAACAAGCTTGAAATGTCCCTTTTTTGTTCATTAGAAAGCTGCACTGCTGAAGGAGTGACGGGGAAAGAGGTGGACTGGTGAAGTTTACGCCACCTTCGAGCATCGTTAATAATGGATGACTTGCACCTGGGGCCGTATTCTCGTCAGTTTAGGAGGCTTTCTGGTACCTCATCCCAAGGAATGGGTTTTGGCAAGTTCATCTTAATACCCTATTGTACCGTATATCGTTCATTGTCGATACAGTTGGAAAAATAACTACAAGATAAAATTAAAACGACTTACGAAAACCTAAACTCGTAAGGGTAGAGGATGGAGTTTCTGTATTGTGGGAAGCAAACTCCTATATGCCGGGGACGAATGCCACGTAGAGAAAGTGGAAGAGAAAAGATGCCATTAAGGAGCAGGTGGGAGAGGGAACGGAGTGGGGTGGGGCGTGGGATAAAGAAATTATGGGGAACTGGAGACGGAAGGAGAGCGGGATTATGGAGTGGGATAAAGTTAATATTACCAATCCCATTTCTAAGAAAGGTTCCCCCTAAACTCAATAAAGTCGTCTGGCAGTGGCAAGAATATAAGGAAAACATTATTAGAATAATGGAGCATGTAAAGAGATGCCCATTACTGAGGCTGCACCCCTCTTTTAACTTGGCAGTCGAGGAATGGCCTCTAATCCACTGGAATTTGAAGCACATTATCGCGTCGATTGAAGAGCACATATGCGTCAATTTATGCATAACCCATATCACTAGGCACTCGGGCGATAATTGTGCTACTTTTGTGCTCTCATACTCCTATTTCTGGATCATTCTCACTTCACAGGTTAATGGGAAATAAGGTGCCGACGACAAAGGCGACGACGACGAAGATAATATGATGATGATGATGTATTTCCTAATGAGAAACCTTCTAATTTCAGTAACATCCGACAGCAATAACATCTAAATAAACCAAATATTATCAACTGAAGGGGATAAAGAACCACTGGGTATGAGGCTAGGATGGGAAGAGTTCAAGAAATGATAAGGAACTGGAAGCGGATGGGCGAAAAGGGAATAAAGAAAATAGTGGGGATGTTATTGATACTCTCAGCACGTTCACACCTTCATTATTTCGTATTTGTTGCTGCCAGATTATCTGATTCAGCTTAGGGGGAGACATCTGGTAGTGAAGAACAGGGTAGAATATACCAACCCCTTCACAAGGAAACCATCTTTTAAGCTAAAAAAAAAAAAAAAAAAAAAAAATCGGTGGAAGGAATGAAAAAGAAATAGCAGTGAAGGAGGTTAGTCTTACCTGTTGTCAACAGTAGATCTTAATAGGTTGAATAAGGTGGTCTGTTGCTTGCAACAAGGAATTTAAACGTCATCGCACTGGAGGGGTTTGAAGAAAGTAAATGTAAACAGTGAATGTCTAATGCAAGAAACCATCAGTGAGAAGATATGAAGAGATAGGCTGAAACTAATGAGAGGCAATGAAAAGTACAGAGGAGCAACATAAGCCGGTCAATACGTCTCAGGCACGAAGGACATATTGGCCAATCGCACACGCAAGCACCGACAATAAAGCAGACACATGCACACAGAGACCCATACGATACTACAGCTATGTATACATTATATATCTAATAGTCAAAGGAAGAACGAGAGAGAGAGAGAGAGAGAGAGAGAGAGAGAGAGAGAGAGAGAGAGAGAGAGAGAGAGAGAGAGAGTACATGAAAAAAGCACCGTTTCATTGACTCCAGATTCCTGCACGCAAAAGGAGACATTGAAATGAGCATGGATCACTCAAGGAAGCAGGGTGATGTTTATGCTGTCTTCCCACCCTTACTTTAGTGGACTTCCCGTCTGGTAACTATGCCTGTGCCAAACGCTGTCCTTCCCTTGTGCCAAACCCTTCACTGCAATTGCGTCTTTCAGTGTTTTTCTTGGTGCCACTACACGAGTTTAATCAGCTTGTGGCTTTCTCTTTTCACAATGGAGGTTTGATGTACCTTTTATCTTTTTAATACAGCGGTTCTTTCCCGTACTGAATGCAATCGTCTGAAGGCAGCTTGAATAAATCTAATAAAAGATAGTCGGAATGAAGGGCGTAATTTGGGGCTAACCAGCTACAAAGCGAAAATTCCTAGCCTAGCCTACTTTCGCTTAGGGCTGATTCGCCCAAAACGGGTTATGGCACTTTACTGTGTTTAAGCCTAACACTTATATGGCATTTCTCTCGGTAGTCTTTTTCTTTGCATTTTGAGTTGATACTAGTGTTTAAGTCACCCCTCAGGAATAGTATTTTTTTTTTTTTACAGTCGTCCGAAATTTCACTTACAAACCTTCTTCTGCGTTTGTTTACCTTATGCTTGCAAAGAATTACACTACCTTTCACTTTGCCCCTCAGCTTATTTTTCTCTATCTGTCTTCCACCTCTTTAATCCTTCTGGCAGACACTATTCTTGCTTATTCGTAACTAATCCTACTCTTCACTTCCTCCGCTTTTCCATCAGGTTCATTTTTCATAGGCTAGTTTTTTTTTTTTTCTTATTAATTATACATGTTTCTTCTGATCCATAAATGCTGTTCCTTTCACTTTTATCTGTTTCTTACTCTTCAGTTTCCCAGTATCAGTCTTTTCTATTCATTTCTAACCTTGTACTGCCTTCCCTCGCAATTCTTTCCCGCTTTTCCTATAGCCACGCCCGTATGACCCCCCTCCTGCTATATATAATTGGTTACTGTGAACTCAATATTAATTTGAGCTCATCTAGTGACCAGTGAGGTTGAAGGCCAGAAAAGCATATCCGTTGATCTAATAAAGCATTGAGCTACTGCCATCATTTCTCAACATGGTGAAGAATGTGCAGGTGTGTGTGTGTGTGTGTGTGTGTGTGTGTGTGTGTGTGTGTGTGTGTGTGTGTGTGTGTGTGTGTGTGTGTGTGTGTGCGTGCGTGCGTGCGTGCGTGCGTGCGTGCGTGCGCGCGCGCCCGCGTATGCCAGCTTGCGTTCGTACGTGGGCGTGCGTTTGTCCTGTAGAAGCGCGAGAGAGAGGCTAAAGTATAGATGAGTGCATGTACTAAATGCACGCATGGATTCACCTCTAGTTTTTGCGGCTGTGTCTTATGTCTAAGAGAATAAGAGGCTCCGAGTCAGCGAGTGCAGTTCTTTTAAAAGCTAGAAACTCATAGTACACTCTCCCATCCCCAAAAAATAAAAATCAAGGCCGTTCAATAATCAGTACTGTTGTTAATGACGTGAAGGCCAAGTTGATGCACCTGTATATGTAGTATGTTCATTAGTTCAATCTGTTTACTGCTATCTATTACTAATTTACTGAAATTGTGCACTTTACTATTAGTAGAGGAACCACAATCGACGCACAAAGTATTCAGCAGTATCTAGAATGTAGATTAATGTTAACCATCAGAAGGATCAATGCTTTCCCTCTCTCTCTGAAATGTACGCTACCTTGACATGGGCTCAGAACCCAGCCTCCTCTCACTGTCGACCTCTCCTCACTCGCACCTGTCACTTTGCCTCCGTGTTATTGATTCAGCCACGCCCTTACCCTCGACCCTGCCTGCCTGCCTGCATGTTTACTGCCTTCCTACCTGCATGCTTATTGCCTTTCTGCCTCTATACATATAAATCTGCTGCTTCCTTATCTCCCTCCTGCTTGCCTGCCTACATGAGCACCCACTGCTTTCCTGCGTCTGTGTACAAGACCACAAGCCTTTCTGTTTAGATACCTACTGCATTCCTACCTATCTTCTTACTAGTATACTGCTGTTTGCTTGTCTGCTTGTCGGCATGTCTACTACTATCATCTCTGTCAGCAAGTCCGCCTGCTTGCCTGCCTGCTGGATATCTACAGCTTCTCCTCTTTTTTACCTACCTATTCACTATCTTCTCTCCTTTGCGTGATTACTGCCTGTCTACATCTAATTTCCCTTCTCATGTCTACTGCCTGTTATCTTCTTCCCTGGACGTCTACTGTTTTCCTGAACATTATTTACTCTGTCTGCGTGAAGGTCTACTAGGTTCTTGCCCAGTTATTTACCTGTGCATATACTCGTGTTTCTAATGATTTTTTTTTTTTTTTCATAGATTTCTACCTTTATGCATACATCCTAAATATTTACCTTTTTCTGGTGCACTTTTGTACCCTTTTGTTTCTTTTATCTCTTCTTCCGTTTTTTCCCGCATGCACCCATTTTATTCAGTTTTTATACAGTTTTCTACTGGTTTATTGTATTATTTATAGCCTTTCCCTCTACAGTTTTTACATTTTTACTTGCACCCTCATTATAATTTGCTTTTACAGTTTCCTACATTATATGCTGTCACACTTGCGATCCTTTATGCTAAGTTGTCTCGCTTGACTGTATGCATGTTTACTGCCTACCTATATATACTCGTATCTCTCACTCACTCTCTCTCTCTCTCTCTCTCTCTCTCTAAATGGTATTCATAAATATCTTTTCCTCAACCACCATTCCCCCGATATGCCAATGTTTACAGATACCTGATTGTCTTATTCAAAACCCCTGGGTCTATTTTCCAGGCTGTCCCTTTCTACACAAATGTTCCCACTTCTTATGCAAAAAAGAAAACTAAATATAAAATCATTATATGAGAAAGCAGTCATAATTAGCTGCTGAAAAAAAAAAAAATAAACGTTTGGGGGCTTGCGAGAATGTAACACAGAAATCATTACCGACTTGTAGTTGTGAAGAAGTTTTGGGAAGTAAATAAATTCAACCTAAGACTAAATATGATTGCCTGATCATAGGAAAAAAAAAAGAAAATGGAAAAAGGGGGAAAAAGGTTCGTCATTGTGAAGAGACTAATACTGATTCTCTGCATTTGCCTTCATTTGTCGTTGACTCTGTTTCATCCTTAGCGCTACCCATTCTTTCCTGTTTTTACGTTCTATCTTCCCTTCCATTTTTAATCCAGTCCTTTTTGCCTGATTTACCTTCATGTTATGAAGCTGTATTCTCTTCAGTATGGGATAATTCACTAGCTCCTCTTCCCTAGTCATTTGTTTACATATTGCATGCTAATGTTCTTTTCAGTTTTGTTCGTATCTTTTCAGTAGCGACATAATTTGCACGAATAATATTGATAAATATTAACTCATTAATTGGGATGACGTTTTACTGAATTTATGTTTGCCACCTCAAGAAGGCAGTACTCAAGTTCGGATATATATTACGCTCTAAGAGAATAACTGTAGGCTATTTCTAACCCTCCTAGTTAAAAAAAAAAAAAAAATCTCTAACTCAATAATATCGTCGGACGATAACAGGAATACAGTATAGCAAATATGAGGTCCTCGGATTGAAAGGACTGAAGTGTAATAGGCACAAAAAATGGTAAGAATGGTGTTACAGAAATCTCTCAAGACAGCCAGAATACGGTTCATTCCTCACTTCTCCCTCCCTCCTTCCCTCCCTGCCTACCTTCATCTGTTCTCCATCCACTTTTCTACCTTCATGGAGGATAAATTACTGCTTTACTTCCCTCTACTCTCTTCCCACCTCATTCTAAATTTGTTTCTTCTTTGAACTATTTACCTACACCTCACTGCCTCTCACTTCTCAATCTCCCCCTTCACGTATTCTTCCTTCATCTCTCTAACTTGATGAGGGAAAAGTTCCAGTCTTTACTTTTCCTTTCTCTTTTTCCTCCTCAATGTAAACACTGTCTCTCCTCTGCATGACTGATGCCTATCTTCTTGTCTCCACCTTTTCCCTCCCTCCCTGCTTCCCTCTCGCCACTCTCTTCCCCCTCATCTCTCTACCTTGATGGATAAGAAGTTACTGTTTTTATTTCGTTCCCTCTTCCTTCCTTTTTTCTAAATCTCGCCTCTCCTTGCATAATTTACCCGGATCTTACTATCTCTTACTTCTCTCTCCCTCCCTTCCCCTATTCTCCCTCAAGCTCTCTACCTTGACTGAGGATAGGCGTGGTTCAGGAGAGATGGAGAGACACCTCTCCATAAACGGAGGGGATAGTGGGGGAGGGGAAGCCATCTGATGCTTGTGTCTATGTTGAATGTAAGGAAAAGAAAATGAGGAATGGGCGAGTAGAGAAATAGAATAGCGGGAGTTACGAGAAGGCAAAAAGAATATCTAACTACTTATCTATTGAGAGAGCTATAAATACCTTTTCGTCACAGCCAATTACATTCTGAACAGCGTTTCCTCTATACTATTATGGGAAAAAAAGCCGAAATGGTTACGTACAAAGAGTTAGATTATACGGGTTTATTGGCATCGCAAAAGGCAAAAAATTTATTGGATGACGAAAATTTTACCCTTCAATACAGTGATGCCTTTTTAATTTTATATTTTTGCCAATATCAGGCGATTTTATTGAGTTCAGAAGAGAATTTTCGAACTGGAGGGGTTGTTATATTATTCATTATTCCCTCTCCACCAGACGATTTAATTCGCGCTAGATTTTTTTTTTTCTAGACAAGGCTAGATACAACTTTCACTGACTTCATCGCAATCAGAAGGGTCATCTCTTCTCGTCTGGCGGTGGCGGGATATGACTGACTGCATAGGTTATTGTGCTGAAATTGTTATGTGCATGATTTTTAGTGTTGACCCTCAGCAACGCTTATATTTCCTTAATGTTTCTTTCCTCGACATAAAAAGCTGTTTCTCGCCCTGAACGTGAAATAAAACGAAAATTTATTGATAGGAGTATACCAATGATTATTTCCTTCCTGAAATATTACATCCAAGACATTTCAACGATCAATCGATACTTCAGCATCTATGTTATTAGATGCTGGGGCGATGAGGATCTGTCAAGTTGTCCCTTTCCTTCCTAACCCTTAGCATCCTCAGCACCAAATTCACTCAAATACTATAGTTGTCTTATCACTGAGAAAACACTGATAATCTTATTCCCAAAACGACTCCTGGAAGATCTGTTTCGACAGGCTCATTGTAAAGCATTTAGAACATTGCCAGTCTTTTTTCTTTTTTTAGTTATACCAGTCAAAAAGCCTGACATCCAAAGTCACCCAAAGCTTCTAGGTTTTTTGTCACAAAGTGAAACGTAAATTCGCTGAGAGACTAACGATTACCAGTTTCCAAAGACGTTGCTTACATGATTTTGCATCGGACGAAGAGGATTATCTGTCCCTTCCATTGTTTCCTGCCAATATTCATGTGGTTGTTGTTCTTGTGGCCCCAGGCTCATTTGAATGTGAACCTGGTGGACCACAAGTTGTGGTTGTTCTTCTTCTACAGTCATTCATTCTCCTTTCTGGGAAGAGGGAAGGAGCTGAGTAATGTTTGTCCAGCCAGGCAGCACAGCCGCCCGGTTATATCAATGCCGCCACGTGGACGTGTCCCTCTCCATTACCTAAACCCTTTCACTCTGATGATGTTTCATACTTTGTATTCTTCCTGCTGTCAGACGATTTTATTGAACGTAGAATCTCTAGTAGTGAGAGCAATATATAAAAAAGTTGGTGTCTGACCTTTCAAGTTCGAAAATTTTCTCCTAAGTTGAATAAGATCGTTCGGTGAGAGCAATTATAAATGAAAAGAAGTCATCGCACTGAAGGGTTTACTCATTCATACCACTATCGTCACGCAACTCAAGGGTCTCAATTTTAAAGGTTAAAATAAAAATTAAGAAACTTTTCGAATTTAGGTGCCCTGTTACGAAAGGAAGCTTACCTTCACTGATTGTTTCTCTCCCAAGTGCTCTCTATTTAACGTCTCCTACTGAATGCAAGCTGGAGTGAGGCAAGCTGAGTTGAAGCAAGCTGCACTCACTAAAAACTGTGGTGAGTATCTTAATAATGACACTGTATTGAAGCTATTTGTTTAGTTGCCGAGGTAGTAGTGAATATATCGTTAAATCACATGCGTCAAAGCTTAAAAGGTAACGTGCACTGAAGAACTATTAGCGTCTTTAGTGCTTGTCCCATTTTTGTTATGAAAGGTCTCCTCTGAGCTCAAGAGTCTGGTCACCTAAATATGATCGCTTCGTGAGGTAATAATAACATTAATAAAATGCCGCCGAGACGGAGGTCAACCATCCTCTTGTGACAAATTTCATTTCATTCCAGTTACCTTAACCTTTGGCCTATGAAATTCATATTCAAAACGGAGGCAGATACGACCAATAGCTACCAATTTACAACAAATGAGGTTTCTAGGACAAGACTTTCAGATGAGCGCGAACAGACGAACACACAGGCATAGAAACACAGGTAAATGCACAGATTGATGCGTCCGATAATAATAATAATAATAATCATTGTCATAATCATAATAATAATAATAATAATAATAATAATTTATCTATCTATATACCTAGCTTGCGTCCCCCAAGGAAAGGGAGGTAGCCGAGACAGGACGACGCTCTCCAAATTTACTCATCCATTCAAACACATTCATTCACATCTTAGCCCCAAAGGGGGCTATAATAATAATTCATTCCACCCATCATCCAATCCTACATTGCCCCATGAGGAGCGTAGGAGTCCGAGGCTAGGCAGTTGGTCTCGACATTTAAGATGAGAGTGACCAGCCTCACTCATCCATGAGTGGCATTACATGAGCAGTCAACCCCAACCATCCCTTGGATATAAACATTCACCGGCTCAATCCGACTGGAGAGCAATAATTACCCATTAAACCACCAGGTGCCAAAATTTGGTTACCACCCAGCGTAGTAAATGGTTTCCTGGTGTACAGGAAACCATTTGCCTTGTCACGCAGTGTACAGTAGAGTCACCCACAAGCAGAAGGAAGAGGAAAGAATGAAGGAAAGCAAGACAAAAGAGGGAGTGTAAAGTTATCCGTAGGCAGAAGGACGAGGAAAGAATGAAGGAAAGGAAGACAGAAGACGATGATAATAATAATAAAAAGCCAGCGTTCTCACTTGTTTATTTAGCCGTGGATAGTTACCCCCGCCAAGGAGATTATGTTATTGCCGAGGTCTGTTTGTTTGTTGCCAACATTACTTAAAAAGTTATGGCTGGATTATGATGAAATTTTGTGGAAAGGTGGGCCATGTGCCGAGGAAGACATGATTAAATTCTGAAGGGTATCTAGATCCGGATCCGGAGTATCCCGCAAAATACCTCCAAAAGCTTTAATGAAATTCAATGGAATTTTGTGGAAAGGTGGGCCATGGACCAACAAAGAACTTATTAAATTTTGAGGCGGATCCAGATCCTACATCCATAGATCTGGATCCGGATCCTTTTCAGTGACAACGGATCCATTTTGATGGTAACGGCATTGGCTGAGGTATGCTGTCTCTCTCAGTGTCTAGTTGTTGTTTTGCTAGTTCAGAAACAAGATGACGGTGACGTATGCAAGCTAGTTTCCTCCCCTGACTATTTTAATTAACTTTAAGAAAGACTGTTCAAACTGTGAGATTAAATTATCTCACCAATGCCTTCTCTAAGAGAGATCTTTCCTATATATATATATATATATATATATATATATATATATATATATATATATATATATATATATATATATATATATATCAATCAATCATTTCCTGTGGCACCCTCGGGGATGCATATATATATATATAAAATCGCCTTGAAGCAGAAAAAAAAAAAAAAAACGAAATCAAGGTGTTAACGTGGTTCAAGGATTTCACCGCCTGGGTGCCTGTCTCTTCTATTCTAATAAATTATCAGAACAGATGAGCGTTCTCCACTGAGTCTGTTTTCGGGAAGGTTACGAGAGATGCAGTACGTGTAAACACAGAATGCGTTATAAGTGGGCGTAAACATGCTTCATGAACAAGGTCTAGTAGAAACACCTTATATCGTGGGATATTCAAAACCTACAACCATTCACTTTTATACGTGCCTCTATCTCTCTATCTATCTAATGCCTGACCCGTCATCTGGCGAGATGAGGCCTCACCAAGAAGACACAAGGGCATATCTATTCCTACTCAGTGAGGACCCGTCTCCCCACAACACACCACTCTTCCTTACATACTCTCGCACCGAATCTCCTTATTTCGTTCTTCATCTCTCCCCCCTTCCTCCTTGCAGTCACCTCATTTTTATACGCTTCATATTTTAGGTACATGTGCGATATTACAATCCCTTAATAATACAGAAGCACCCGGCACACGAATTAAAGGCTTGTATTAGATTCTAGTTATCAAAGACAGTACCTAGTTAGAGTCAGTGCCATGTGTGTCAAGGTAGTGAATTTCGCAAGTGGCTCAAAAGTTTCTATTCTCAAGGAGTTCACTTGCCGTCTTAGGTTGTTATTATTGTTGTTATTATTATTATTATTGTTATTATTATTATTTATTATTATTATTATTATTATTATTATTATTATTATTGTTACTACTGATGTTAATAATAATAATAATCACAATATTATGATTATCATTATCGTTACCATTGCTGCTACTACTACTACTAGTGACAGCAGTAGTGGTAGTAATAGTAGTAGCAGTAATAGTAGTAGTAGTAGTAGTAGGAGGAGGAGAAGGAGGAGGAGGAGGAGAAGCAGTAGTAATAGCAGTAGTAGTAGTAATGAAAATCGATGATTCTTAAAATTTTGGTGGAGAAATGGTACGTTAAAAGAAATATGAAATACTGATGCTATGCAGCAGAGCTAGTAGAAGAAGGAATAACACGCAATAAATGGAAGTTAAAGATACGAAAAACTTGTTCTGATGAAACACATACACTACTGTAACGAAGACTGGAAACTGTGTGTACTGAAAAAACTAGACATACTGCATGGCAAAGGAAGCGGCGAGGAGAATATAAATTGATGTAGCGTAGCAAAGAGAGAGAGAGAGAGAGAGAGAGAGAGAGAGAGAGAGAGAGAGAGAGAGAAAGAGAGAGAGAGAGAGAGAATAGCAAAAGTGAAAATCCATGTTAGAACCAGTTACGAGCTCGCAAATGTTTACGAATGGAAGAACATGAGAGAACACTCGAGGCGGAACACACACAAAAAAAAGTAAATAAATAAATTTAAAAATCACAAGCAAGGCAGAAAGAGATCGTAACAGAAAGCACGAAAAGTAGTGGGCGCAACCACCTCAGAAAAATGGGGTCCCTTGTTTTAAGATTCCTGTTCCTTTGTTATGATTCCTGGTCCTTTGTTGTATGATTCTTGGTCCTTTGTTATATGAATCCTGGTCCTTTGTCATATGATTCCTTGTCCTTTGTTATATGATTCCTGGTCCTTTGTTAAGTGATTCCTGGTCCTTTGTTACATGATTCCTGGTCCTTTGTTATGTGATTCTTGTTCCTTTGTTATATGATTCCTGGTCCTTTGTTATGTGATTCCTGGTCCTTTGTTATATGATTCCTGGTCCTTTGTTAAGTTATTCCTGGTCCTTTGTTATATGATTCCTGGTCCTTTGTTATATGATTCCTGGTCCTTTGTTATATGATTCCTGGTCCTTTGTTAAGTGATTCCTAGTCCTTTTGTATATGATTCCTGGTCTTTTGTTATGATTCCTGGTCCTTTTGTATATGATTCCTGGTCTTTTGTTATGATTCCTGTTCCTTTGTTATATAATTCCTGGTCATTTGTTATATGATTCCTGGTCCTTTGGTATATGATTCATGGTCCTATGTTATATAATTCTTGGTCCTTTGGTATATGATTCCTGGTCTGTTATTATATGATTCCTGGTCCTTTGTTAGATGATTCATGTTCCTTTGTTGTATGATTCCTGGTCCTTTGTTAGATGATTCCTGTTCCTTTGTTACATGATTCCTGATCCTTTGTTACATGATGCCTGGTTCTTTGTAATATAATTCCTGGATTCCTGTTGTTTCCAGATTCAAAGAGACACCGTACAGTGAAAGAAAATTATTTCCTCTGAACCCTTCCTTCATTAAGATAACCAATTTTTCAAAAAAAAATTTATCTTCCTCTGGGCCCTTCATTAGGATGCTGTCTTATTATGCTTTATTTCTATACGGCTACGTGATCACATTTACTTTAACAGAGGTGATTTCACTGAGCTTTAATATTACGACTTTTTTTGTTTTCACTTCCTCCCCGATACTTCTAGTTATCTTATTCGGGTTTTGAAACCCTCTCGAAAGATAAACAACCAGTTCAATATAGTGGTCATTATTTTAAATTGCTGCAAAGAAATATTATTTTGCTCTGCACAAGCATGGTCCCTTGGTGTGATGGAATTTAGTGATAAAGTTAACGCATTTTATGGCAAAGCAACAATTCCCGAAGGCAAAGAAAAGTACACCAAGGAAGGAGATTGTCTGATTACAGGTGAGAAGTGATACTAAGATGAGAAATGGACTCAACCAATTTCATAGCCAAGTCAACCCAGTATTACCAAAATGTTCGCTTCGTTTTTGCTTTAGACAATTATGGAAAGAGATTGCCAACTGGTTTTCCGTTCACTATTAAACGTATGACACACATGAGTACCCACACACACCGTGCATACATATGTATATAAGTACATACATACATACATACATACTACTTTACATACTTGTACATACACACACACTTGCACACTACATTATATATATAGATAGATTGATACAAGGATAGATAGATAGATAGATAGATTAGATAGATAGATAAATATAGATATATTAGATGGATAGATAGATATAGATATAGATACACATAAAGCATACTATCGGTTTACTTTTCCAATGTGTGTACCATTTATCAAAGCAAACTGAACAGTATAAAAGATTTAAAGTCTGGACAAATAAAATGTTACATGTTCTGCCCGTGTCACTCTACTATAAAAAAAAAAAAGAAACATTAACCATTCCAGACAGGCAGCAAAAAAATTGAAATAAGAAAAAAAAAAACATGCAGGGATGACTAACTGGATACGTTACAATATAGCGAAAAAAAAAAAACTTATTTCATATGCACAGTCTGACACATAAGCACGAAAAGCTAATTAACTTCTTCACTACAAGACATCTTGCCAAAAATTAATAAAGTCATTTGGAGTAACAATAACATAACAGGTAAATCGCCCTTGTTATATAGGGCTATTGGATTTTTCTAATCTTTCCTGCTATGGAGATATCTATATATATATTTTAGGCAAACAGCATTCTATTTTACTGAGGCTGACACCAGACATTTTTCTCCACCTGAGAGAAAGACTGTTAGACTAAGAGGGTGAACACATATCTCAACTAGAGTCACTTGGATATTTTATTAGGTAAACACCTTACGATTTTGTTGCGGTGAGAGTAATCTTTGCGCTCATATGATCCTTTCACTGTATGTGGCCTTTTCGGAACTAAATAAAATTGTCTTTGTGTATGAATAATGACACGGTCGCCATCATAATGCAAGGATAAGATAGGCTTACTCAAGCAAAGCATTCAGGTTATTCTCCATTCACACACCTAAACACATTCAGGCATGCAACAAAAGAGGGAGGTAAAAACAGGTGCACAGGAAGTTTCTACGCATAAAAACGCTAAAATCTGCCCTAATATAAAGGAACGCAGAATGGCAAAAAACTCAGTCATACAAATTCACATGAAGTTAGAAGCACTTAGAATTATCCGCACACGAATTAACATAAAAGAAGCCCTCGTGTACTCTGGATGAAACACACACACACACACACACACACACACACACACACACACACACACACACACACACACACACACACACACACAGGAAGCCCTCAGAATAATTTAAAGAAACCAGACACACAGAGGAAGCCCCCAGGATAATTAAAAGAAACTAGACAGTAACTTGTAAGCATGCATTTTCACACGAGCAGACAGACACGTTCACAAAATAATATACAGGAAGCTTTCAACAGTCGGAGAAAGTAAACATAAGCAGGTAAGCTTTCAAACATATAATATACACACACACACACACACACACACACACACACACACACACACACACACACACACACACACAGAGGAAGTCTCCAATCAGTCCAAGGAAGTGGGCATAATAATTTCAGTGCCCGCCGAACAAATATCTGCTTAGTCGATTAAGGTGCTGGGTGGCAGAGGGTGTGGGGGGGAGTGAGGGGGGTTATCATACATTTTTCTCTTTCCTTTCTTCTTTTTTTTGGCTAATGATTGTGTGTCTCCTCAAGCACTGGGCAGAAAGAGAGAGAAAAAAAGAAAAAAATAATACAGTTTATCAGAGAGACATACAGACAGATAGACACATACATAGACAGACAGGCAGATACAAGGACACACACACACACACACACACACACACACACACACACACACAGAAAGAGAGAGAGAGAGAGAGAGAGAGAGCACCATAACTAACCCACACCGAGGAAAGCCGACAAAGGGGAGTGAAAGCGAGAGGAACACCATCGATTTAACTAAGAGACCGTGAAATGGGGAGGAGCAGGACAAAAGAGGGAGGGGGAGCACAGGGGCCGCATAATTGAACAGTCGGGGTCGCCGCTCGGTTCCGGTAGTGTTCCGCCAGACGTCGTAACTCGGAACTAGTCGGCGTTGTTGTTGTGTGTGTGTGTGTGTGTGTGTGTGTGTGTGTGTGTGTGTGTGTGTGTGTGTGTGTGTGTGTGTGTGTGTGTGTGTGTGTGTGTGTGTGTGTGTGTGTGTGTGTGTGTGTGTGTGTGTGTGTGTGTGTGTGTGTGTGTGCCTTTCTTTCTACCCTTATCTGTTTATCTCTCTGTCTGACTCTATCGTAATGTTTGTCTGTCTGTCTGTCGGTTTGTTTCTGTATAATTAATGAATGAGTGTATGTGTGTATGTTTGTGCTTGTATGCATTCTCCTCTCCTCTCTCTCTCTCTTTCTCTCTCTCTCTCTCTCTCTCTCTCTCTCTCTCTCTCTCTCTTTCAGTTGCTTCTTCATCTGTCTGTATACAGTATCTCACTGTTGGTCTCTCCATCGGTCTTTCCCTCGTGAAGATAAGTTTTTTACCAAGTGTGATAACGTTATTCCTAAAGGATGGTCATCAGAGGAGTATAGTGCACTGAAAGAAAAATTTAATAATTAAACAGCAAAATCAGAGCTTATCTTACACGTGCGTCTGACTTTATTTTTTTATTTTTTGGCTTTTTATTAAACTGTAAAATCAGTAATAGGATGAAAAGTAATAAAACCACCCCCTCATAATCTCATTCACGTAACCATTTCCATTTTTTAGTACAATGGTTTGAAATGGCACAAGGAAGTGAAACAATTATTGTGTATTTCCGGTGCTCTTTCCTGCCCCTCAAATCTACGGTCTGATTATGAAGCATTAAATAACATCGCTTGTTCCCATCCGCTACAAGCACGGTCTGTCACATCACCTATTTACTCCTCACCGCCCTCTCATCCTCCCCCCCCCTCTCTCTCTCTCTCTCTCTCTCTCTCTCTCTCTCTCTCTCTCTCTCTCTCTCTCTCACCATCCTACACCACTAATAGATAATACAATACAGTGGTAAGGTTGAATGGAGAGAAAGGCGGAGAAGACGGATTTAAGGGAGAGAGGTGGGTGGGGGAGAGTGTAAAAAGATACATCGGAAACTGGCAGAAAGAAGGAATGACAGTGGGTGGGAGTGAGGAAAGAGAGGAGGGAGGGGTGGGGAGGTAATAAGGTCAAGGCTGGGCTAACAAGCTGTCATTGTTAGCGTTATTGATGTTATTACCGGAAGAACACCACCATTATTACCGTGATTCCGTCTGTCATGTGCCTCTTGTCAGTTATGTCAGTGTTGTCATAGGGTTGTCTTGGGGGCTTCGGTGTTATGTGCGTTCGTGTGTAGTTGTTGTCATATTGAGCTGCTACTTGTGGGTGTTGTCATGCGTAGCTTTTATCATATTTGGTGTTGTGCAGGTAAGTGTGTTTTCATGCGGGTGCTGACATGCGTGGTGTCATGTGTGTCGATTTTGTGCTGTCATGTGTGTGTATTAAGCAAGTATTTTCATGTGTGTTATGTGGGTGTTTCACCTTTTTATTGTCATGTGGGTGTTGTCATGCAAGGATTTCATATGGGTGTTGGCCGCTGTTATTAGTTTGCTTTGGTGAAGAGTATTTGTAATGAATAACTCTCTTTCCAACTGCAAATAAACCAAAATAATCCCACATTTATTTTATTTTGCCACCCCACCTGTTTTTGTAGCTGATTCTTCGGTGAAATACTTACAACTCAATTTTAATCTGTCCATATCTGTCAATATCAGTCTCAAAAATCTGTCCCATCTCCAATGTTGAGGCATGTGCGTACTCAACTAAACAAATAGATTAGTATTCATACAGTATTTTGTATCTTCAATTTCATTATTCTTAATTCATTCTTCCTATCTCCCCATCCACTTCCTGACGGTAAACCGCTCTTACCCATTTTTTTTTATTTCCAATTTTCTTATTCAGTTGCACACACACTGTTATCGTTTACCACACATGCAGCCATGATTTTCTTTAGTAGAGCGTTAAACCATGAGCGATGTGCCTCCACTGCATGGGAGGCATCCTATTTTTCTTTTAATATAGAGCCTTCATTTGTGTCAAGCAGTCTGTGTGAAACTGGTGATCTCCACTTGTGTTAAAGAGTGCCTCTTAATAAAACTGGAGGCCTCCATTTGTCGTTGCACCTTCTAAGGGAAATGGGAGGAGAGATGCTAAAGTTGTCCACGTGCCTTGCAAGTGAAATGAAGAGCCTCTATTTGTGTCATAGGTTGCTTCCTGGGTGGAATGGGGGTTCGGGTACATTCTTTCACGTCGCTGAAAACAGTCGAGGACTCGAGTTCGTATAATATTTCATCCCTTCTACTTCTTTCTTTCCTTCGGTAGTATTAACGCCTAAGTCGACACAGATTTGTTATGGTTCTCTGGCCATAGATGATTCTCCTTGAAATGTGTCACGAAGGACTGTGAAAGACATGCCCTGGGTATGAAATAGATGCAGTGGAACAGTGGTCGAACTTTGCTCCCTGACTGTACCTCCTAAATCAATGAGAGGCGCCCTACACCTTCACTGGTCAAACTTAACCCTAGATAGGTAACCTGGGGTGTTTTCTACCCCAGGACATCTTTTTTTTTTTTTTTTTTTTTGTTTGCCATACCAATGCCACATGTCACCCAGGCCTGGGCCACTCAGTAGCTTCATTGTTCGTCCAGACATCACTGAAGGAGGGGGGGAGGGGAGTCAAGTTGCACCCCCTATAGGTTCCATAGATGTGCCCCCCCTCCCCCTCAGCAGTTTTGGGGTAGAAACTACCCCAGGTTATATACCTATAGTGACTATTTTTTCCCTCTTATCCAGGTTCACTTTTCATCCTTGGGGGTTGTGCTCTGGGCTACAAGAGGTTCCACCCTCCATCTATCTGTGCCACTACAGGGATTGGGCCTATCTCAATTTCAACCTGGTAATAATTTAATTTCAAATTTTTCGAAAATGGATTTTTTCATTTAAAAAAAAATATTTTTAATATTCAATTCATAATAGTTTTAGGAGCAAAACACAGTATAAAGGTGAAAGTTTACTCATGTCTATTTTTACACTGATATATGTAAAAGAACTATTTTTCCACAATGTTTTTCCTTTGTGGGGTTGAATCTACCCTAGGTTACCTGAATAAGGACCGTTTCAGAAGGTTACCTATCTAGGGTTAATGTATTGCAGAAAACCTCAGCTATTTCCTAAAGGGTGATGATTCCCTGCTCCTCACCATGGCTATGTCTTATTTTCCTCCCGCCTATTGCTTCTTGTCAGTACCTTTCAACTTTGTTTTTCTCAGTCCATACTCGTCTCGTTTTGCATCTTCAACAACGATTAGTTTCTCTCTTTTCCACCTTCTCTTGCCATACATCGAATCTAAGCAAACTGAAAACGTTATATTCTTTATGAATGTATATTCGTATGAAATGTGCAAAAATTCTGATCTTATAATGTATACAGTATGTCAAAGTCAACACAATTTTCTTGCTCTTCCACTTATCTATTGAACTGGCTTACCATCACGGGGATACGCGTTTAAGTTTTGCTAATGTACTGAGCCTCACTGCTCGTAAATACACGTCAGTTCAAATTTTCGTGTATCCCTCATTTTACAGAAATTATTACTGAGGAATGAGATACTGTGGTAACTTTGCTGAACAGTCTTTATAATGGGTCAGAGAGATTAGTAGATGTCAGGATCTAGAAGGAACTGCATGCGAAGCCGTATAAGTTATGAGGAATTCCGTAAGAAATATGCTTCACCTTTCTAGTGATTACGTTATATGCTATTCAGGAATATCTGTGCGAGGTTAGTTCTATTTACAGAGAAGATATTTCAAATATCTCTTTTCTGCATAACACGTACACCTACATAACCATATTCACTCCACATGAAATATATAATGATTATTATATTAGAATAAGAAGTAATTCATGTGAGATACAACACTGGTACTCTTATAAACGGCGATTTCAAACTAATGACAAAGAGAAAAAAATATTTATCATAATAATTTTATATTATAATCATCAGCTTTATCATTTTCATCACCATTGTCATCTTCATCATCATCATTATTATTATTAATGTTAATATTAATATTAATATTATTATTATTATTATTATTATCTTTATTATTATTATTATTTTTATTATTATTATTATTATTATTATTATTGTTGTTGTTGTTGCTATACTACTACAACTACTACTACTATTATTATTATTATTATTATTTTTATAATTATAATTATAATAATAATTATAATAATAATAATAATAATTATTATTATTATTATTTTTATTATTATTATTATTAATATAATAATCACTATTTTTTCTAGTATTATTATCACCATTATCAACATAACCAATACAATACCTACTGATCTATCATCATATCGCTTACTGCCACGGTTAGGCTTTTCAGACTTGACATTCAAGGCAAAGATGACGAGCTACTCTTTCCCTGAGCGGCATTTTGTGAGCAAGAAACCATATGTATATAGACTATATGTATACAGACCATATACGTATACACCTCTATATGCATATAGACCACCTTAACCTAGTGGATCATGCAACACAGTAATGATTCTCCGAGATATTGGAAATTATTTGACTCGTTACTCAGTAAGAAGAGACCTGAAGGCAGCACTTCTGTACACTGAGGAAGTGGATGGAGGGAGCTCTCGCCTACCCTCCCTCTCCTCCCCACCCTGAAAATAGTAACAGTTACAACAAAAGCTAAGGTGAAAGTCAGTATATTTTTGTGAGAGCGCTCGGCGCGCGGACACACACACACACACACACACACACACACACACACACACACACACACACACACACACACACACACACACACACACACACACACACACACACACACACACACACACACACACACACACACACACACACACACACACACACACACACACACACACACACACACACACACACACACACACACACACACACACACACACACACACACACACACACACACACACACACACACACACACACACACACACACACACACACACACACACACACACACACACACACACAAAAGCTAAGGTGAAAGTCATTATTTTTTTTGTGAGAGCGCTCGGAGCGCGCACGCACGCACACACACGCGCGCACGCACACGCACACACACACACACACACACACACAGACACACACACACACACACACACACACACACACACACACACACACACGTCACTTTCTAAAGAAAAACACCATGTATAAACAGGTGTTTTCAAGGACTTAAAAAAAAAAAAAATGCGAATAAAAAGGTCCTGACATGGGGAACAAGTCACTACAACAACAGATTACTCATAATCAATAACAGGTAGGCCAACAGAAGGTTCCCGGCCTCTTGCTGTTTGTGTCTTCTGTGAGTAAGCAGACGCTGTGAAAGAGCTTTTTCTAACATTTTTTTGCCTATGATGTAGTCTTCCGTCATATGCCTTTAACTGTTCTTCGTCTTCCTTTTCAACTCGATGTTTGTCCTTTTCACGCTTCTTTGACAGGATATGTGTCTATCAGTCTATCTATCTATCTATCTGTCTATCTACCCATCAATTTCTCTCTATATATAAAACAACACTGCTACCATAAAATTTTGTAAGGCTAACAATATCGATCAGGAAGACAAGAGAGCAAAGTTCCACCAAAGTTACAAGTACTGCTTTTGTGATAATATTTTAAGAAATCTGGGACAACATTAGACAGTTGTGGAATCATCACAAATGATGATGTGTCAGCAAAGTTGGTGTAGTTAATGACACAGTTGTTTTCGGTGCACAAGGTTCCGAAATACAACACATATTTGTATAATTAAACAAGAAAATAATTAATGACACTGTGTGATTTAATCTTGCTAGTATAATGCAGATTTACTCAGCTTAGGGGAGACTTTTAGAACTGTGATAAATGTATATGGTCTTCTGCGTTTGCTATACAATTGAGTATAGATTTTTGTCATGGCAAATAAAGTCTAGAGAAAAGAAGAAAAAATTTAAAAGGCTGCCAGATTAAAGGGGTAATAGCAAGATAATCAATGGGTATGAACAAAACGAAAATGATTTTTAGTACTTTTGCTTAAATCCTACCATTAAAAGTAGGATTTAATAAAAAAGCAAATTAATAAATAAATGCAAACCATGATTTCCTTTCACTCCCCTTCTCTGCCTGTCCGTCTGTCGATGTATGTATTCATCAATCTCTTGCTAATGACATTCCAGTCTCTCTCTCTCTCTCTCTCTCTCTCTCTCTCTCTCTCTCTCTCTGCACTATTCTGTCTTCCTATCCATCTCGTGTCCTACCCTCTCATCTATTCATCAATTTATCTATTTGTCTAACAGTGCGTATGTCGAACAATTAATCCCAATTTAATCATGCATTTTGACTGACATCTTGATATCTATGAAGGGTAAGCCAGTGAACTGTATAATAATTTAATCATAAACTGTAACAAACTTGGAGAATTCGGTCCCAAGTCAGTGCATGACGTTGGCTAAAGGTAAATTCATGATGAGGTCGGTTAAGCCCTGGCTGTTCAGCTCTTAAGTGGGATATCCAGTTCTTGTTAATAAGTTTTTTCTTTTTAACTAATTTAACACGATGTTCCATTATCAATATTGTCTTTTAACTTTCCTTAATTTTGATCTGCTCTTAATAACACCTCATTATTTTGTGACCAGTAAATGGTACATCCCCACGGGATTCGTAAGTTTATGAGAACTGTTTCATATGATGAGCATCTAAAAGTCATTTATGACTGCCTTCATAAAAACTGCATATACTGTTTTATAGGAACTTCCCAAATTTGTAAAGGCATTCAGAATTTTTCACAGTATATTCTCTCTCTCCATGAGGTGTATCATCATAACCAGTGATGCTGGGGTGTGGTTCATACCCTACAACTTTTCTGGTGCCTTATTAGGCTTCTCTCAATTATACGTTTACGGGTCAGTCATCATAATGCCAGCAGTATGAACCTTATTGCTTTTGTAAAGTGAGTGAGTGCTGCGGCTGATCTTTGAATCCGATATCATGTTACGACAGTGCGGTGTTTCGATGCAATCATGAGCGTGACTTCATCATGTTAATATTGTCCTTTGTATATGACATGTCAGGCGCAGGAGAGACGAACAGTGATAGCGGCCACATGCTGGCTCATTTCACGTCGCCTAGCAGAGACCATCTTGGTGACGCTGCACAACTTGATTAAACCAGCGGTACGGTATTGGCGGTACAGAGACGGCAGCCCAGAATTGGCTGTGTGTACTGACGATGTTGTATGAAGGAGTTGTGGCCCCGATGTGTCAAGCAAAAGGTTCTTAGTCTGAGGCATGCAAGAGCGAACTGTGTACGGTAATACTGTTAAGATAATATCCTGGAACAGTATCACTTAAGAAGATTCTGAACAACCCTTTTCTTACCAGGGTATTACTGTATCTGTTACAGTAATATATTTTCCCATGCAATTTTTTTTAAACCAAGGAAGAAGGAACCAAAGGCTAGAAATCCGCAAAACTGTTCCTTCGAAGAAAAAATAAAAACACGAAAACAGAGAACCAACTTCAAGATCCGTTCATTTCCAGATGCCTGGACACATTGCGTTTAAAAGACTAGAGGTCACAGGCGGTAGGAAATATAGACAGAGGAAGTCAGTTCCAGAGCTGACCCGCTGCAAACATGAAAGACTGGGAGTACTGGTTAACTCTTGCATTAGAGAGTTGGACAGAAAAGGAATGAGAGTTTGTTGTTAGACAGGTGCTACGCGCCCGCCGTGCTGGTGGAGAGATGCAAGCGGACAGGTCAGAAGAGCAGTGACCATTGAAGTAGCGGCAAAAAAAGAGATAAAAATGCAGCAGTGTGGTGAAGAGAGAGAGGTTGAGGGGAGACAGTAAGAGGAGGAGAATTAATGAGACAAAAAGCCTTTGATTTCACCGTGTTGAGAAGAAGGGTAGCCTCCCCACACATGAGAGTTGTACTCTACACAGGGGACAATAAAACCCATCTGTAAAGTCAGCAACTGTGCCGTCTATGTCGATACAAAAATATATATAACGTATAAAAGAATAATTAAGCTGTAATATGGAAATTAAATAGCTAGGAAAGAGGTATCGGAAAGCCTCTTTAGCTGACAAGAGCGCAGCATTTGGTGGACATGATAGCGGTATGCTGCTTTACAAATCTGCCTAGCAATCAACCAGCTATTTCTGTTACGTCCTCTTCGTGTAGTTTATGCTGAAAGTTACTTGCTCTGATTAAAAATAATATATATTAACCCTCTGAATAACTTTTCAATTTAATGCAGGTTATCGATTATTGAACTGCTCCTCCTACTAGTAACCGGTATCTTGTGAAGACGTTACTGTCATAGAATTTAAAAAGAAACTTTCTTCTTTAGAATTAACTTCCCTTGTCTCTCACTATTTGGCCTCGTTCTGGTAATTTTCTGGCACAATTTTTTTTTCTTTATATTCATGGCACTTTTCTCTTTCCAATGCTGTATCTTCTTCTGGCACCTTCTTTCTCTTCTCCTTTTAGCTTAGTTCAGCATTAGTGAATCGTGAAAAGACCCTTCTCTCTCCTCGTTATGTTCTTTAATTGTTTCTTCTAACTCTCCGAGGTGTTTTATTTCTTTTTCTTATATCTAAAATTTTTTCTTTTCGTTCTTCTCTGTTTTGCATTGCAACTCTGACACTGAACCTAAGGAACTCTCTATCATTATGCCCGTCATTTATTATAACAGAAATTGCGTTGAGTATATATTTAAGCACAAAAAGAAATTATTAATCTTTCTGCATTTTTACCATTTGGGGTTCCTACCATATTATAAACTTAATTTCTGTGTCCACTTTAAGATCATTCTTTTGCTTCACATCTAGCAGTTCTATACAATTTTAACATCTCATTTCCCTGCTGCCTTAACATCTGCGTCCTGTTTTACATGACACTTCAGCCATATCTACCAAGTTATTGATTCATGTGTTTCTCTCCTCTTCTTAGCTTCCCCGCGACTGATATTGTACCATTTGGCATTCCCGCATCTTATATTCTAACATAATGAACTCACTCTATGTACTAATTGCATCTTTTACTTACCAGTCATTTTCCCCATTTACCCCTACCTTCAACTCATTAACAGGCCTCCATTACACCAAGCTATCATTACCCCATCGTCCCATTCATCCATTAGCACCCATTTCAATCGCCTCTTAATGGTGTGTCGGATCCCCATCCAACGTCCATTCCCGGCCAGAGTCGTCCTCGCCGCGGTAAAAGGGCAATTTATATGCAAAAAAGGAAGCGGAGTCTTTGAGAAGGTCAGCGACACTGGGAGAGTGGCCGAGTGGACGGAGCGGAGACAATGAAGAAAGTGGGGTGGGTGGGATGTGATGGGTGGGTGGGGTGGGGAACAGACGAGTTTACTGCTAGGAGAAGAATGTATGGATGGGTATGGTTAGGTTGACGGATGTGAAGAGGAAGAAATGGGTGGGAGGGTTGGTGAGAGATGAAGTAATGAGTGGCAGGGTGGATGGGTGGGTGGAAGAGGAAGATACAGGTGAGTGGATGGTTGAGGATAAGAAGTGATGGGCAAGAGGGTGCGTGGGAAGAAGAAATGGGAGAGAAGGTGGGTGGGAGAAAAAGACATAGTTGAGCGGTTGGGTGGCTAAGGGGAGAAAGGTAAGCGTAGGTGGGAAGGTGGAGATAGGAACCAATGGGTGGAAAAGGTGGGAGAGAGGAGGGCTGTATAGACTGGCGCACAGCAACAAAAACAGGATGATAAGGGAAGAAAGATGGAGACTGGGGGATACTATAGGGTGGATGCTAGAAGAGACAGGGTAATGGATGGGAAGTGCTGATACGAGAGTGGGAAAGTGAGAGGCGGTGGGATCTGAAGAGGGCGAGAGGGTTGGCTGTACAGGTAGAAATGAATGAAAGATTAATGATTTCATGGGATAAAAAAAAAAAGGGGGGAGGGGGAGGGAAAGGACTCTGGAGACGCAAGTGGTTGATCTGGTTATAAACCGGATGGAAAGATATAAATAATGTGAGAAAATGTTACATCCTTGAAGGTTGAGATGGGGAATGAGACAGAGTACAACATTAGGGTGGGGGAAGTGACAAGTAAAGGAAGCAGGGAAAAGAACAGAGGGTAGAACGAATGAGACTTTATAAAAGAGAACAAGAAAAAAAATGTGGAATGCTTTAGCATATGTGCTTACAAAAGGGCTGAGAATGACTAGCCTGAGCAAGGGAAGAGAGATATGAATCAAATGGAAGAGAGGGGAACCAGGGATATGAGGGCAAGAAAGTAAGAGAGCATCTGACTGCAGTAAGGAAAATAATAATGAATGGAAACAGGAGGGAAAAGAATTAATCAAACGTAACAGTAACAGAACACCGAACACATTGTCTTAAAAATAGACTAGCAATCCAAGCAGTGATACATGTAATCCTCTCTTGTAATTCTAGAACTGAAACTCATTTTGCAGAGCCGGTATGCATGCGGCTTACGTCTCGCCCTTCTCTCGCTTAATCCAAAGACCAACTTAGAGGTACAACAGAAAAAGAAAGATGGGAAGAAAAATGAAACTTATGGCAAATTATAGCAGTTACGTCTGAGAGACTTCGACGGGACACTATACAGTGATCCAAAGAATGGCTGTGAGATTTTAACGAGGTATTGTAAGTTTGTAAGTATAGCCTTGATATAGCTTTTTCTGTATGTTTTCTTATTGCATGCTTAGTTTATTAATCATATCACTCAATGTTTCATCTCAAATTTCCTGAAGAGAACATGGGAAGAGAAAGAATGAAGGTTGATGAATACAGAGAAGGGATGGTGTGAACAACGACACAAGAAGTGTGAGATTTTATGTAATTTCAATGAGAGGAAAACAAGAAATATAAGGGAGGAAATATGATAACTAAGGAATTGAGGTGGTAATGTCGAAGTCGGAGGTTTAGCGAGGACAGTAAGCAAAGATTCATGGCGGGAAAAAAACGCAGGCTTGCTATGACCTGAGCACAGTTAAAAGGCTAGCGTTCATGTTGAAATGACCTTCATTATTCATGTTGCTACATTTTCCACGCCTCAGGAAAGAAATAACAGCCGGAAAAGTACAAAAAAAAAAAAAAAAAGGTGACGGGAGTGGAATAGGGTGAGTGGTGGTAGGGAGCGTGGTGAGGAGGCTGGGTACGAAGTAAACTAGTGGGTGATTATAAGGAGATGGTAAGTAATGATCACATCTGCATCTGGTCATAAACTGGATTTCCCATTTATGCATTATAATTGAAGCTTTGTGGTGTCTCGTACGATCATTTATAGGACAATAATAGTTCTATAATCCGCGGTCGGCCTTCTAGCCCAAAATTAAGTCTTCCCTCTCATTTTTTTTCTTTTTTTCCCCTAGGGTCCTCTTCATGTCAGTCATTATCTTTATTTTTCTTTCCTTCTACTTGCACCCCACTCAGCACCACTCACTCATCTTATCGTCCTCTCTCTCTCTCTCTCTCTCTCTCTGTTTATCTCTCTTCCTTTGTTCTTGTGTCTTCTTTTATTATTCTTCCATTCCTTCATGATCCTCTTTTGCCGTTATTTATGAGTTGCTCCGTATCACCATATTTCCAAATTATTTTCTCTCTCAATATATCTGCGCCTCTCTCTCTCTCTCTCTCTCTCTCTCTCTCTCTCTCTCTCTCTCTCTCTCTCTCTCTCTCTCTCTCTCTCTCTCTCCAACATCCTTCGTTCATTCTACCTAAACTCCTTCCAGTCTAGACTCTCTTTTCAACTACACATCTCTCCTTTCAAAACATTCTCCTTTCTGATCTCCTTTCCATCCCATACCCCTTCGCGTTCAAGTCTTTATTTCATCTTTCCTTCAGTTCATATCCTGCCCTAATTTTACTTCACACTCTCCCCTGATTTCACGTCTCTCATTTCCGTTAGCTCTCCATACCATCCTTTCCTCTTAATTTACATCACCTTTCACATCATCTTCCCTCTCCCATTTCCCTTGGTCCTCCACTATATCTTCTTATCCTTTCAGATTACATCCCCATCACTTCATCTTTCCTATCCCATTCCCATTAGATATCGTTTATATCTTCCTCTCTCCACAGCTACATACCTTTCCCCACACTTCATCTCCCTTTTTCCATTTACCTTTCCTCTCCCCCTCCTTCAATCTACCTCTTACCCCCCTCACTGCCCTCCCACTGAACGATGACTCTCTGCTTCCTTGTCCGAACCCCACCACCTCCCTCTTTCAATCAGGTCCCGGGATATGATAGCAATCGCTAATTAACATTAAAGAATTAACGAAGGTCCGCATAAAAAAGGGGTTCTATTAAAACACTTCCAACCCCTTGAAGCAAAACAGGTTACATCAATGCCAACGGGTAAACTAGTTGAAGCAAAGGCTAAATATATATATATATATATATATATATATATATATATATATATATATATATATATATATATATATATATATATATATATATATATATATATATATATATATATATATATTATATATTATATATTATATATTATATATATATATATATATATATATATATATATATATATATATATATATATATATATATAACCAATGCAGCTAACATAAAACTGAAAGCTTTAAATAACCTATCAAAACACACGATATAGGAAAGAAATAGTGATGAAGACTCGAATTCCAAAAGAAATATGATAAGAAAAAGAAATAATGATGCAATTCAAAACTCATACACGTGTAGGTATTTTATGAATTTTTTCCCTCAAATTATTGGCTGTGCACTCATTCAATTTTTAACCCGTCGCTGATCAGAGTGTTGGTTCAGGAAGACCTCAAAGTGGCCTCGATTATTTATATTAATTTTATTTTCGTTATCAATTTTTATTCTCATCCAGCTCTCGGCCTGCTGACCTCTCTCTCCTTAATGGTGGTTTTGCACTGTCATAAAATCAATATATGATGTTGAGTAAGAAGAGAGAGAAAGACGCTTGAGTGGAGAGGCTGAAATATAGGGGTATTGAGAAAGTAAATAATAGGGAGATATGGTGATATGAAACAACTGATGAGTAACTGTGAAAGAGGATCACGAAGGAATGCAAGAATAATGAAAGAAGTCGCAGGAACAAAGGCAGAAGGTTAAAAACAGTGAGGTAGGTGATTTATGAAGAAGGGAGGAGGTAATAAAAAGGAGGGAGAAAATAGAGGAAGACAAAGTGCATAAGAAAAAAGGTGATAAAGATAAAAATACACTGGGAAATGTTAAAGAAAAAATGTTTTACAACGGGGAAATAATAGGAAAATGGAGAGAGAAAAAGAAAACGATAAAGGAGAAACAAGAGCAAAGAAAAAAAAAAGAAAGTGGAATTGTAGTTCATAAAGGAAGTGTGTGTGTGTGTGTGTGTGTGTGTGTGTGTGTGTGTGTGTGTGTGTGTGTGTGTGTGTGTGTGTGTGTGTGTGTGTGTGTGTGTGTGTGTGTGTGTGTGTGTGTGTGTGTGTGTGTGTGTGTGTGTGTGTGTGTGTGTGTGTGTGTGTGTGTGTGTGTGTGTGTGTGTTTAAATGGGTAAGGGGGGCAATAGTGGAGTGAGGAGAGATAAATCAATATAAGCTGTTGGGCTGGATAGACAGGTGATCTGCTTTTTGTGTACTGATGAGAGAGAGAGAGAGAGAGAGAGAGAGAGAGAGAGAGAATCTTAGCTGAACATAATCGTCTGAAAACAGCAAGAGTATAATGGTCAAAGACAACCAGTTTCAGGAGCCTAAACTGCATCTGATCAATATTTCTTCATTATTATTTTGCATGGCAGTTAGAACTAAATAATGATCCAGTCTGAGTCTAAATGATTCTTCTTTAGTGAGAGGGAGAATGTAATGAACTAAATGGTTATCTAAACAGAACAAATAGTGCAGTAGTTTAAAATTCTTCGTCCCGTGCTAGAAAATGTAAAGGACAGCAGAAGGTTCACACATTTTTCATTGAGATGATTGTGAAGGTAACAAGAAATTCACTTTATAAATGCCATGCGATGCTCAATCTGGATATTTACTTTGATGTAAATAACTCCCTATCATATGACAAAAGACACTGCTTTGTTTAGTTCTCCTTCTATCCTGCTGCTCTCCTGGTAGATGCCATTCTTTCTTGTCTACATCATATATATCTTTCATCGTTTCTGATGGTCTTCCTTCTTTCGATTCACACTGTGTTATTGACAAATTCTTGTAATTCCCTTTTACCGCCTTCTACATCTCTCTCTCTCTCTCTCTCTCTCTCTCTCTCTCTCTCTCTCTCTCTCTCTCTACACACACACACACACACACACACACACACACACACACACTTCACATAGTATCACACCTCTCGCTATGACTTATTACTCTCTTCGTCATCTTACCTCTTCGTCCACTGGTGTCTCTCTCTCGTTTCTTTATACTATTTCTTTTCTTCACGTTCCATACCACCCTCCACTCCGCATGCCAAATTACCTTACTATATGGAAGCACGATGGAAAACACACACACACACACACACACACACACACACACACACACACACGTAGGCAGAGAGAGAGAGAGAGAGAGAGAGAGAGAGAGAGAGAATGAAACCACTGAAAAAAAAAAAAAAAGCATTATCTTTTTTATTCGATTTTTCTTAAGACAAAAACATTTTACCATTTGCCATTATTTATGAATTTGTTTATTTCTGCGTCTCGGTGCACAGACAGAAAGAAAAATCATTTATATATATTCACCTGATACTTTTCGACACGTTACTGAAGGGAGTGGTGGCTGAATTTTGACAAATGTTTTTATGCACGAAATTTACTTTTGGGTGTGGGTGGGTCACCAGGGGATTGTGGTCTCTCCGTGGAAGTCGGCTTGTTGTCAGTACAGTTATATACTCGTGTGTGTGTGTATATATATATATATATATATATATATATATATATATATATATATATATATATATATATATATATATATATATATATAATAAGTAAATTATATATATATATATATATATATATATATATATATATATATATATATATATAAGGCTGAGAGGAAGACCACGACTAGGAGGGATGGACAATGTGAAGAGAACGTTGGATATATATATATATATATATATATATATATATATATATATATATATATATATATATATATATATATATAATTATCATCATCCAAACCTCTTTTCCCACTTTCGGAAGGGGTGAGGCAGGGTACAGAGAGCAAGAGAAATGACAAAGCAGACATTAACCAAAAGTATGCCCAGCTGAATAAGTCCCACTCATTCACACACCATTCAAGCGCTCGGAATCCCGACTCAACATCACAGGCTCAAATATACAATATCTCCCAAGTACAGTATAACTGCAAAACCACCATACCAACACATCCACTACTAGCACCACCACCACCAACAATACTCATAAGAAGGTACAAAGATTTTGTCAATGGACTATGACATCATATGATCTCTTCCGTTCATGGAGTAGATGGTGAATCAAGACATTAGAAATAAACATGGATAATGAGAGTCGCAAAAGTAGGTTCTACTGAAAATTATATAGAAATGAAGCACAAATCACAGCGAACATACGTTCTATAAAACAACACAAACTGATATAACAAGTGTAGAGGGAAGCATATGTAAATTGCACAAGTGAGTGTCGGAATAACATATCCTGAAAGTCGAGGATGTTTGTTGGCAGTAAGAAAAATAATGGTGTGAATTAACACTGACAATAACTTATAATGATGCAAGAAGGAAAACCATGCTAACCCAACACTCCGCAACGAGAATAAGTGAACATAATTTATTTTAATAGCAAAAACAAGAAAAGGTAAGGGTCATAATGGATACGGATAAACAAACAATTTAATCCATCCATCATCCAATCCTACGTTGCCCCATGAGAAGCGTAGGAGCCCGCGGCTAGGAAACTTGGTCCTTACATTTAAGATGAGAGTGACCAGCCTCACTCATCCCTGAGTGGCATTACATGAGCAATAAACCCCAACCATTCCTTGGATATAAACCTTCACCGGCTCAATCTGACTGGGGCGCCGTAATTGCCCAATAAACCACCAGGCTTCCAAATTTGGTTATATGGTTACCACCCAGCGTAGTAAATGGTTTCCTGGTGTATAAGAAACCACTTGGCTTGTCACTCAGTGTACAGTCACCCACAGGCAGAAGGAAGAGGAAAGAATGAAGGAAAGACAGATGAGGGAGTGTAAAGTCGCCCGTAGGCAGAAGAACGAGGAAAGAATGGAGGAAAGAAAGACAGAAGAGGATGGAAGGAAAGAAGAATGGAGGAGAGGAAAGGGCAGACACCCCGAGAGCAGCACTACATCGAGTGAGTGGATGGTGAGCGCCCCCACCTACCACAACAAACAATTTAAAACACTGTATATAAATCAGATATGTTTAGAAGTTTGCCAAAGTAAATGATGAAAGGAACACTATGATTTAAGATTAGGGGGGAAAGGACAACAAGAAATTTGCCATAGTAAAAGAGGAAAAGAACTAGATATGGTTTAAGATTCAGTGGGAAAATATAATTAGATGAAAAGTGCCCAAATAGATAAGCAACATCTCACCCAAAGGTTGACTTCGACCTGTGACCTTGACCTTTGATCGATCTGCTGCAAAATCCAATCACTTCTTCCCAGACCCACTCACAGTTTATGTACCAGTTTTGATGTATATCAGATCAGGTATGCATGAGAATTTTTAACCATACATATATACGAGTACATACACAAAAAACTAGACTCGATCAAAATAGATACTCCTTCCCCGTCACTAATCACCAATATACTGCATCTATATAAAAGGACATCGATAAGTACGAGAGAGAAAACAAGCCAAAGTGATAAAGGAAAAAGACAAGCATGCAAGCACACTTTCATGCACGTAATGTATAAAACAAATCGCTACGGAAGAAGTATTACGAAGTCTCCTGTACCATGAAGCATACGACCCAGTGGCATGACTATATATGTGTATGAATGGATGCACTACTCCATATTCTCTGGTTTTACGAAGTCGTTTACCTTCGCGGGTTCGTACCTGGGGAGGTTAACTAGACAAAACCATCGGAGCGTCTCTATCAACGCCTAATGCGATAATGGTGACTGAGTACATATTTGGGAGACTGAATGTGTAATTGGCTTGACTGAGTACACAGAGAAATAACTGAGTGAGTGAACTCTTTAGTTTATGAATGGATGGCTCTGTAGGGTAGTAGTTTCTCTTCACTAAGATGTTTCATTTTGTATTTCATTTTTCTAGCTATTGAGCTTTGGAGTGATCTGCCGTAGTAAGAGGGTTAGAAAACTATATTGATTTACACAATCATTCCGTGAGGTCTAACCACTGCTAAATAAAATGCTGATGCAGTAGTAGAGAGAGAGAGAGAGAGAGAGAGAGAGAGAGGTCACCGTACCGAAGTGGTTAAACACAGCTCACTGTAAACGAAAATTAGTACTTGACTGCAAAGATGAAACAAAAACATGGTGTAGAGGTAAAATCCATGAGTATGTAATGGAATCTGGAGTGTCGTGGTGAATGAATGTCGTTCATTTGCAGGAGAGAAAATGCTTGGAAGTTCCTTTATTGATGTCGCCCCTCACAGGATGCTGCATTACAGAGGACAGAAAGGCAGGTAGATTGACAGATGAAAAGTAAGTGGTAAATGAATGACAATGCAGAGCTGGGAAAGTAAATCACAGTGTGACTGGAACAATATTTATAATGAATGACTGTGTGAACGGTATTTCAGAGTCAGCTAAAATGGACATATACACACGATGGCGTACAAATAAACAGAAAGAACATCAATAAAACAAGTAGATTACATAAGAACGACGATCTATGGGAAGTTATAGAGAAGTAGGTAACGAGGTATACAAGGAACCATTGACGGGACTTGCAAACTTTGTAAATGAAAGTAAATACGTAGGTACGACGATGAACAATAATACCAAACTCTTTAAAACCAGGTCGGGTACGAGCAAGTAATGGTAAGATGCTGATGAAAAAGAAAGAAGCTATACAATCAACGATGTAACCAGATACACAAATCGGTACAAGAGCTAATGGATACGCAGAAGCGATTATAAACAACTAATCAGTACAACATTGGTGAGGTAAGTAAAGCAACAAGCGGTGAGAGGTTACTTAGAAACAGGCAAGGAATCATACAATAAAACATGTAAACTAGGAGTACAAACTGGCTTATTGAAAAAGTACGCCCGTAGAGAATCTAATGGACAAATAATACAAAACAATGATAAAACAAGTAGGGTTAAAACTGAAACTAGCTGAAGTTAATGAGAATTAAGTATGAACATATACGGTAAACATAGTAACCGGAAATGCTGAGGCCAAGTAAGAAGGTGGACGGCAATGTGTAAATAGGTAGTTTAGATATTGGGAAGTGGAGGAAGACAGTTAGCTAGATAAACTGACGTGTAGATGGGCAACTGGTTCTCTAATTAGGTACAGAGTAAAGCTGTGAAAGGTTGTAAATTAGCTCAACAGCTCTGCGGTTCGGTTACGACCACTGAAAGTGAGGTCTGGATTTACCGAACTGGAATGGATGGAGAGATGAAGGGAGAAGAGCAATTGAAGGAAGATAAAGAACCAAAGGAGACAGATCAAGAAACAGGGAAAATGGGGAAGGGGAAGGTGGGAGGAGCGTGGAGTGGGAGGTAGTAGTACTCTGGTGAGGGTAGATTTTGAAAGACATGAAGTAGAGATGGAGGCAGAAAAAACAAAATAAACTACGTACTGTGGGAAAAAAGTGTTAGGAATGAAGGCAGGGTGATTGATGTGAACTTAATGACAAAGGTGGAAAAATATGGCAAGTCTAAACAGAGAAAAGCTAAGGTAAAGAAGGGATGTGGAGGTGAAAGGAGGGATGTAGAAGTGAAAAGATGTACAGGTAGGAGCAAGTGGAAAAGAAGAAAAGGGGATAGAAATGGATGAAGGGAAAGGTGGAGGGGGGGTAGAAGTTGAAGGGATAAGGGAGACGGAGGTGAAAGAAGACAAACGTGTAGAGAGGTAGAGGCAGAGGGATGTATAACTGAGAGAGGTTAAAGATGAATGGATGTACAAGTGAAGACGGCAGATATGGAAGGAGGTAGAGAGGAAGAAAGGCAAAGATATTCGACGCAAAAGGCAGAGGATGGAGGTAAGGGGAGGCAGAGGTAGATAGATGTAGAGGCAGCGGTGGAGGAAGGCAGAGGGAGATAGCTGAGGCTGGGGATGGCGGGAATAAGGGAGGAATTAGGAAAAACTTAGATATTATGTGAGTGGAGGCTAATATAAAAGGACATATAATGATTAGAGATCTCTTGAGAGACGAGCAAAATGGAAAAGAGCACGGTGAAAGGACTTAACTTATGAGGAAGGAGGCATGTTAAAAGACGAGACAGTTTAATATAAAGGAATAAGTGAGGACATGTAAGGACAAAATAAAAATAATTAAGCACGTCAAGTATCAGAGAAGGAATGAGGGGATTGCTTGAGAACAATGGGAATGTGCTAATGTGCAGAACCTCCACGACGTTACACTAGGATACAGAGTCCAGGGAAATTGAGAAAAAAGAAAAAAAGTAAGAAAACAACACAAATGTCAACGTACTATAAAAGCTAAAGGTCTTTTGCAGAAAGATAATCACAAACACGTTGATGTTTCAAATACTGTGTTACATTTACGGTACCTTCACAACACAGTCCACCAAATACCAACAACAAGACTCACATTCGTCAAGGTTAAGAAACACCACCTGGCCTAAGTGAGAATAAAGAAAATATCTCAGTCACTCTGCCAAAATGAGCCTGAGAGATATTAATGAGCGTTCGAACTGACAATGACGCCAGTATCGAGTTCAAATAACTGACGTCAGATGTAAAATCACTGCTTGATTATTATGGGAGTTATATATCTTCGTGTTTCATCAAAGTGCGTCTGCATACTGTATGTTTTGAATTTTAGATAGTTCATGAAGGACTGCAAAAATTCTTAAAAGTAATAAGAGTACAGTTTCACCAGAATATGTGTGTGTGTATATATATATATATATATATATATATATATATATATATATATATATATATATATATATATATATATATCCAAAGCCATTACAATACTACAATTACACTTACAAGCACTTCTCACCCTACATACAATCTCTACCAGACAGCCTAAGCTTCTTGGTAGAGATAATTGGCTGTATCGTCCCCACTTCTGTAGGGATAGGCCGGTCCTGCAATGGACACTCAAACGGCTGATGAGATGAGATGAGATGAGATGAGATGAGATAGAGATAGAGATAGAGATAGAGATAGAGATAGAGAAAGAGATAGAGAGAGATAGAGAGAGAGAGAGAGACACACACACACACACACACACACACACACACACACACACACACACACACACACACACACACACACACACACACACACACACACAGTGCTACCTGGCGCGTCCCTGGGTGGCGGATTGGGAAAGGCCATGCAGATATATGAAGCACCGTGTTTAGGCGGCTTGGACCATGGGACCCCCTATAAATGTACAGGGTTCCACCGAACATACTGAATAAGGTGGCACAAAAATTACATCTCGCCAGAAACAATCGGGCGGGAAAATGAAATAATTTGCCAGAATCCTCAGTCATGAATTCTACTGATAATTATTTGACGGGCTCTCCTGTTGGATCATCGTTTACCAAAGGTCCAGCCGCACTGCCCCCTGTGCTTACGGGCAGTGTGCCACCAAAAGTGAGTAGGCACTGTCTCGGCAAATCACAGACCGGGACATTAAACAAACTGAATTCCATAAGGATCTATATGTACAATGTAAGAAGCCTCACAGAAGATTACAAACTTGATAACTTAATGACTGAATTAGAAAACACTGGTTGAGATGTTGTGGGTTTGAGTGAGATCCACAAAAAAGAAGAAAAATTCATTCAGCTCGAAGTCAGCAACCACCTATTTTACTACAGAGGAAGGCAGAATAAAGGAGTTAGTGGTGTTGGATTTCTAATTAACAGAAATACTGCAGACAACATTATTAAATTCAGCAGTGTACGTGAAAGAGTAGCATGGATTATAATCAGACTATGCAAAGATATATACACCCTCAAAGTAATAGAAGTATATACACCGACTACTCAAAGCTCAGATGAAGAAACAGAAACATTCTATGGCAATATCACCCAGATTATGGAAGAAGGAAAAACCACACATACTATGCTCATGGGAGACTTCAATGCAAAAGTTCGGAAATCGAAAAATGGAGAAGCATTTATAGGAAAATTTGGAGTTAGAGAAAGGAATGAAAGAGGAGAAACGGTGGTAAATTTTGCTGAAATATATATCATGAGAATAATGAACACATTCTTTCACAAAAGAACAGAGAGAAAATGGACTTGGAGAAGTTCGTATGGAGAAACAAAGAATGAAATCGACTTCATTATACCACATAAGAATAACATGATAAAAAATGTCACAGTTATCAACAACGTAAATATAGGAAGTGACCACAGAATGGTGGGTTGCACAACCAGATTAGTTTCAGAAATGAAAGAAAGAAGCTGATGAAAAATAAAAAGATATTCCCAATAAAAAGTAAGCGAAAACAAAGCATCATTTCAGTTAGAAATAAAGAACAGATTTCAAGTTATACTGAGTGTGACACGATAAGCTGATTGACAGACCAAGAGAAGTGCTGAGAGAATCAGCGGAGGTAGTAGGGAAAGCTAATAAAACCAAAGCCAACATGTATTCAAAAATGACACTCGAGCTCATGAAAAAAAGAAAAAAGGGAATGAAAGTTAAAAAAAAAAAAAAAAAAATCCATGCACCCATCCATCATCCAATCCTACATTTCCCCATGAGGAGCTTAGGAGCCCGGGGCTAGGCAGTTGGTTCCGACATTTAAGATGAGAGTGAAAAAGAAAGAAAAATGAAAAAGAAATAACAGAATTAGATAAACTTGTCAACAAGAAACTGAAAGAAGAAAAAAGAAAGAGAAACATGGATCAGATCAAAAAACATCAAGAATGGAAAACGTCTCAAACAGTTCCGAAGTAATATGGCACTCGGAAAACAACAAGTTATATCACTGAAAGACAAAACTTGTAAAGTCACTGTATGCAGAGATAGGATGGTGAAGAGAGTTCAAGAATTTTATAGAGAACTATAATTATGCATAAAAGATAATAGTACCACCAGCTAACTTTTCAGTGGACACAAGTGAAAAACATGAGGTAACACCAGTAGAAGTAAACATTTCTCTTAAAAGTACGAACAGAGGGAAGGCCCCAAAAGATTAAATTGTAGCAGATTTACTGTCGGATGTAGAAACAGAAGCACAAAACAGCTTCGCCCACTTATTTACTCAAAGTATAAAAAAGAAGAAAATTCCCTAAACATGTGTAATCAATAGTTATTTTGCTTTACAAAAGTCGACTCAAAAGATCTTAGTAACTATCGACCTATTAGCATATCATCAGTTATTTACAAACTCTTCACTAAAGTCCTTAAGAAGAAAATACAGTAAATTTAGAAGAAAATCAACCTCGTGAACAGGCAGAATTCCGAAGCGCGTAGTCGACTACTGATGATCTACAGACAGTGAATCGGCTAAATGAGAAAACTACTTTATATAATAAACCAGTGTGCTTAGGTATTACTGATTATGAAATAGTTCGACTCAGTGGAGCAAATAGCAATTAAATACTGTATTCACTGAAGGAACAAAGAGTAAATAAGAGAACTGTAAAACTGCTCGAAAACATAAAGAGGAAACTGCTGCATTTAAGTTACACAAAGAGTCGGACAAAATTAAGACTGAGAAGGACGTGGGTCAGGGAGATACAGCTTCACCAAAGCATGCATAGAACATATTTTCAGGAAGTTAGACTGGGAACACAAAGGAGTAAACATAGAATGAGAAAAGCTAAACCAATGAAGAATTGCAAATGAAATTGTCCTAATCTCAAAAACAGCAGAAACACTGCAAAGAAATGTTAAATAACCTAAATACGGTACCAAAGTTGGGCTAAAGATAAACAGGAGCAAAACTAAAGAAATGTTTAATCCAAATACACCACAGAGCTTCATCAGAATAAGCGAATAAAGTTTTGAAGAAGTCAAGGAGTACAATTACTTGGGGCAAATACTAAGACTAAACGAAAGACCATGATAGCGAAATAATAAGACGCATCACTTTCTTTTTTTTAAATGCTAGGAAGAAGGAACCAAAGGCCACGAGCCCGCAAACTGTTCCAAGAAAAAAAAATACGAGAGAGTCAAATTCAAGATCCGATCATTTCGAGATGCCTGGACACACTGCGTTTGAAAGACTGGAGATCATGGCTAGCAGGAAATACAGACAGAGGGAGACAGTTCAGAGTTGACCTCTTGCATAAATGAAGGAGTGGGAGCAACGGTTAACTCTTGCATTAGAGAGTTGGACAGAAAAGAGACGAGAGTTTGCTGCCAGACGGGTGTTACGTGCCCGTCGTAGAGGTGGAGGGATGCAAGCAGACAGTTCAGAGGAGCAGTGACCATTAAAGTAGCGATAG
>NC_137004.1:16293025-16338025 GCF_032717465.1 Coenobita brevimanus | reverse complement strand
AATCAGGATGACGGTCTTGGGCTGCAGGGATGAAGAAGATTAAAGTGTTGGAGTTAATGATACTGTACACCAGCTCAGTACAACTAGTTATCCGATATATTCCCTAACCCACCTGAGGCAAGGTACACGCACAACACAAACTATGGACTCCCCTGGGCGTTTTCATGGCAGTTAGGATCCATACTCTTGTTTGCAAAAGACTTCGCACAACATTTTCTTGCGTGACAGTTTCCATATTGCACCCTAACCCCTTTAGTGCGAGTGCGATCTATTATTATTACCTCCGCCAAGGAGGTTATGTTTTCACCCCTGTCCGTTTGTTTGTTTGTTGGTTGGTTTGTTCGTGAGCAAGATTACACAAAAACTACTGGACGGATTTCCACGAAACTTTGTAGAAAAATGGGCCTTGGCCCAGAATAGACTCTATTAATTTTGGTGCGGATCAGGATAATGGTGCGGATCCAGGAATTTTTATTTCTTCACTTTCTTTAACATTGCGAGATAAGGAGTTTTTCGAAATTTTCGTAAATTTTTCAGTGAATATTGCATCGATGTTGATAGCGGAGGAATGCGCTCTATTGAGTGCCATTCTAGTTATCATTATTATTATTATTATTATTATTATTATTATTATTATAAATAATAATAATAATAATACTCATCATCATCATCATCATCATCAACATCCGGACCACCTTTCCCACCCTAGGGCAGGGTAAGGAATAGCAATGTCCAGACAGCCCAGAACTGCCCAGTCCAATGGGCCATGCTTCCATTTACTCATCATTCAAGCCCTCGGAATCATGGCTCTATCTGATACGCCAAAAACATTCACCACGTTTTGTAGCTTCAATTAAGCGTATCCGATAGAGTCAATCCGGACGCTGCCACGTAAAAAATGGGTGCCAATCCATGATCATGAACTTCTCACAACATTCATCCAGCCAGCTCGATCTCTTGTCAGTTCCCTAGCCTCACAGACTTCCAAACCTCTCTTCCTCCCACACTCATCCACCATATCTCTCCATCTTCTTGGCCTACCTCGCCTCCTCCCTCCTTCAAATTCTCTCAGATATACCTTTTTCACCACTCTATTGTTATCCATTCTCCCCACATGACCATACCATTTCAGTACACTCTCTTCGATTCTGGTGTCCACCGACTTCCTCACTCCACATCTTTCACGAATCACATTATTTCGTATCCTATCCACCCTCTGTACTCCACTTACATTTCTCAGCAGTCCCATCTCCACCGCTCTTACTCTTGACTTTTCATTTTCATGCCACACCATAGTCTCACATCCTTATGTTCAAGTTGGCACTAACACTCCTTCATGTGGGCCTCGTGCAGCTGCAACACTCCCACCTCCTAAACTATGCATAACATTCAATCCTCTGTTTCTTACCAAGGCCTTCATTGAACCAGCTACTTTTCTTCCTTGTGTCACTCTACTTTCAACTTCTTTTGCACATTTTCCTCTCTTTTCTATCACTGTACCCAGGTATTTGAACTCTCTCACCAACTCCAGTCTCCCTTCATTCATTGTAACATCGCACTGGGAGTCACCTTCTCTCTTAGTAACCATCACCTTACTCTTTACATTTACTCTCAAGGCACGACGCTCACAGACATCAGCAAAACTCTGCACTAGCATACCAAGTTCTTGTCCGGTATTTGCAAGCAGTACTGCATCATCAGCATACAACAAATTTGAGATATTTCATCCAACACCATCCATTACCAACGCCATCCCTCTCACCATTACTCGTGTTTTTACTTCTCTCATCACCCCATCAATATATATTGTTATTAGTTATTATTAGTATCCGTGTTACTATAAAAAATAAAATAGCTTTAGTAGTAGTCGTAATAATTAAAAATAATAATGATAAAAATAATAATAATAATAATAATAATAACTATTATTATTATCATTATTATTGTTGTTATTATTATTACTAATATGATTATCGTTTACCCACCTTAGAGTGAATGGGTCAATGAACAACTGTAGTCTTTTATTCAAGCTAAGGTTAAACGATTTTATTCACTTGAAAGTGATAAGAAATGGTAGAGAGAGGGGAAAAAATGAAAAGTGGCGATTGCAAGATGTGATGAAAATAACACGAAATATAATAAAAAAAAGAAACAGGAGTAAAGTCTACAAAATAAAGATGAGAAAATACAATAATATGAAAACCCTCAAGCATTTTATCAGGTGACGTAAAAGAGAATTTAAAAATTACTGTGAAGTGGAGAATGCAAAGAACTGAAGGAGAAGCGAGACCACAAAAATAAGACAGGACTGGGGAACGGAACGATGTGATGGATAACACAGAATTAACAGAAGGGAAAATATGTTGAGAAATAATGAAAACAGAAGACAGGAAAATAACAGATAAGCATGACATATTAGAACGAAGGAAAAAAAATAGTGAGATATAGTAAGAAAACGCGAAAAAAAAGCATTATAAAAAGTAAGAGAAGTGAGGTATGCACGAAATTATGGAGATGAGAAAATACGATAATAAGTGAGGGCTGACAGGCATGTTAAGAAACGAGGGAGAACAGAAAAAGAGATAATGTAAGACAACGCAGGAGGGAAAATGAGTAACAGGGAAATCGCCGCACGCCGCAAGTGAAGAGGGGGAGAGATAAAGACAAAAATGACTAAAGAGAGAGGGGAAAAAAGTCTGCCAGCGGGTACACAACTTAACGGAGACAGACGGGTAAGGTTAGTGGCACTTTTCCCTCCTCCTCGTGCTGTGCCTAGTTTTTTTTCTTTACCCTCCATTACACTTCCTTTTTTCTGCCTCCTCCTGTAAACCTTGCTCCTTTTCAAAATAAACCTGGGTGAGTAATTTGTGGGGTCAGTCCTTCGGTCTCGAGTGGCATAGAAGGTTTCGTCGTTCTTGATTTTTGGCGATTTATTTTGCATACTTCGCTTTAACGCTGCATCCAGGAAGACTATGAGATGTAATGCACAGAATAAATCGCTAAAGAAGCAACGTAACGACAGATCTCTAAGCCACTTAAAATACGGGTCTATGGATATCCGGTAATCCATATAGCCAGCCTTTCACTCGATGACCTGTATTGTAGCATATTCGTGCTATCTTCAGATGACTGGTGTCAACTTTTGCACTGACTCGTTTACTAAAGCAATTAATTTAAGCTAAATATAACTCCTCCAGACCGATATCTATATACTGAAGTGAATAAAATTTTCTGGAGCTTCAAAAAACATAAAAAATGTCATCGTAGTGAAAAGAATTAATAAAAACTATAGATACATTGGGCTGGTCACTGGCATCTGATGGGTTGATCCCCATCATCTCCACACACACACACACACACACACACACACACACACACACACACACACACACACACACACACACACATACTTTTCATCTCAGGGGAAACTATTTAAACCGGGTGGATTGAACAAAGCTTTGCACAACTCTTCCACCGCTTGATATCCCACCAATGACGAAAAACATTCTCTGGTAATAGTGTGATTAAAGTTATGAGCATCGTCATCGTACTAAAAGTTAAAATAAAGCACTATATCCTCCCACCTCCTAAACTATGCATAACATTCATTCTCTCCAGTACCACTGTCATCCAACCAAACCTGATTGCTGGGGACACTTCATTATCTTTTTATCCCAGTAAAGCCATCATTTGACCAAATTGCTTTTCCTTACATCCGAATTTCAAACAGGGCCACCTAGTCATCCCCCTTATCATTATTTTTCCCTAGCTACAGAAAAATGTGGACACTGTGGAGGCCGCAAGCTTAAAACTTCAGTCGCATAACAGAAGAAAAGACTTAATTATTTGACATATTGATAGGACACAATTGGGCATTATTTTCAATTAGGATGCATCCCATATTGGTGAGTGTAGTCATCAGTAATAATATGCAAAGCCCAGACACGTTCTGTTTGTCAAGCGCTTCAGAAAATATCTCCCAGGGTTTGCCCACTGTTTTCTCCCTTGTGATTTAAGTGTACTTGCAGTCTTTTGAAATATAATGAGAACCTTCCTTACCTTTATTACGATGACGTATTTATTATGGCTTGTTTTCTGGCCTCCAAACAAACTCTTCCATATAAATTAGTAAGACATCTAATACTCAACAGGTAAATGGTCATAAGTACACCCCCAATTCGAAAAACATCCAGGCTGAGTAAAGTCGTCTGAAGGTAGCAAGAGGTCACTAATAATACACCTCGCCATTCTGAAAGCGTTGAATTTTTGCAACGTCTTTTTCCAAATGGCATTTCTCTGAAGTCACAAGCACCTACTCAAGGAACATGGAGTCAATACTCAGCTAATCCGTACTTATAATATGATTTATGAACTCCAATAAGACGGTTGCAGTTGCTGTAGGTTATGGACGACCAAAATTTACGCTGACTTTCAAAATCTTCTTTTGGGTCTATTATTACGATTTAAGAAGGCAGATTCTCATTTAGATATTTCATTCGGGTTGCCCCCACACAGTTTTAAGATTATTAATATATGAATAAAATTGTCTGGGGGACGTTAACTAGATATATGGAGCATAATATTAATTAGCAGACCATTTCACTGACATCTGCTTAATCTGACTAGTTATTCAAGAGAAACTGCATGGGAGCTCTTTCTCTGTATTTTTTGAAGCATAACCACGATTAAAGGAACTTATATAGAATAGCACTTAAGCCATGGACACCAACTAATAGACTAAGACCACATCGAAGGGTGACGTACCGTACAATATCTGCAACTTGGGTAGGTACAACTAAGGATTCTTACACCAAGTATTTGTATAATTTTACAATTCATAGGACAAAGAAATATGAACGGATTTATTAGCTTCTATATATCTGAGTGGTATGTAACGTCGAAGGGTGGTAATGTGCTTTCCAGTCTGTTGATTGTGTTCCAATCGAAAACAAGATAAGCTCATGCACATGCGGTAGCTCAAGCTGGACAAACTGATTAAGAAATGCAAGTTCATGAATTTGATATCCTTTTATTAATCCTTACAAGACTCAACACGAAGGAACCATTCCGTATCTGGCATTCCACCTTGGTATACACTCCTCACAAGGGAACCAATTGAAATAAGCACCCGGGGTCTCTGTGTGCCGCTGAATAAACCTAAGCAGTCTCCCATACGCGTAAATCAAACCCGCCATAAAAAACGACTGTGGCCATTTGGTTTTCATTCATATTCATAAACCAGGAGCGCATAAAGCTTTTCACGACCTCATTGGAAATCAGGGGATGGGAACTCGCCGCCAAATTGCGTACGTTGTAAATTGCGCGCATAATGCAAGGGTACTTACTGCGATGAGATAAGACCTCCCGATAACTCAGATTTTATTTACATACAAACGACGCAGCTTGGGTGTGTTTGATACGCTAGCAGTGGGACGATCTCAGTCCGGTTAAAGGGTATGATTCTGATGGTGTTACATAAGTTACGGTACTCATACTTTGTTTCGCTGCTGCCTCCTCTAGAAACCCCTTGGACCACGCTGGGTTTGTGTCAGTAACTAGAAAGAAGTGTAGTTCTTATAACCTTTTCAGTACGATAGAAAGAAGTGTTGTATTCTAACCTTTTCATCGCGATTACGCCTTTGTGTTATTCTTTCTGTCTCCAGCTTTATTCGGTTTGGGAGAAACTTTAGTGGCTCGAGAGGGCAAATGTCGCCCCCATGAATGCCTTCCCAATTAATAAGGTCTTCTAAGTTTAATAAAATAATCCGCCATAGAACAAAATGAAAGCGTTTTCCGGACGGTTTGTAGCATACCATAACAACACGGCTAGATTACTACGATATCCATGTAGCATTATAATAATCTGTATATCTACTATCTTAGTAAAGAAAATTGTGAAAGTGGAAATTTATCTTGAAGACTAATTTTCCTCTCTGACATGAAACCGATAATCACACATGGAACATTTCTCATCAGGTATCAGTTAAGTAACAGACCAGCTACGACCTACTTAACGTCTTCCCCTGCCTTATCTTTATTGCTTTACTTAAGACAGAAATAGACCAGGTTAATAAATTATGAAAGGTCGTAATTAAGCAACTGTATACTGTAAGTGCCGTAGGATCGTTTGACGGTCATTTTCATCTTGAAAGACAAACACGCTCATTTATATATGGCATGTATATAAAGAGGTTAAGCTAGTGTATCAACTCATAAATAATCGAGGAAAACACTCAGAGAGTGCATACCTTCGCCAATGCCAATAAAAAGGATCTGGATCTGAATCCGTGGGGATATTGTGTGGAATACACAGGATCCGGATCTGCCGCCAAATTTAATCAATTGTCCCTTGACCCAAGGCCCACTCTTCCACAAAATTTTATTGAAATTCATTGAGAACTTTTCGAGATATTGTGCGGGATGCAAAGGATCCGATCCCCCCTCCCCCCATGTAAACAATTCTTTCTTAGCACATGGTCAACCGTTTCGTTTCGTTTAGTTTCGTTTTTAAAGGCTCCAACATGCTTTCATGCGTCGGCCTTGATCACCTAATGGCGGCTCTCCATGCTGCATGATCTATTGCAGCCTCCCTGTTCAGTCCCTTAACCCTGAGGTCACACTTAATGACCTCGTCCCATGTCTTTCTCGGTCTACCCCTCATAACCCCATCCTCAGTATTAACACTTCTCACCTTCCTCACCCAATTATCATCCTCCATCCTCAGTATTAACACTTCTCACCTTCCTCACCCAATTATCATCCCCCATCCTCTCCACATGGCCAAACCATCTCAATCTACCTCTCCTCATCACAACACCAATACACTCCAGTCCCATCCTACCTCTCAACTCTTCCATCGTAAACCCAGCCCCCCCAGACCTTGGACACAGGAACACAATACACATCAACCTAATCATTGTCATTTCTGTACGTCTGAGCCTGCGAATATCCTCCTCCCTTACTGTACAGGTCTCACTACCATACAGCATTACACTCCTAACACATGCTGCATACATAGATCCCTTAGCAGGAGAGGCAAGAGCTCCCTGAACTTCTTCCAACCACTTCTCACCCTAGCCACAGAGCTAGCTCCGGTCCCACCTCCAGCACACAACATGTCTCCCAAATAACAAAACTCTTCCACACACTCAAGAGATTCACCACCAAGTTCAATCCTTTCACGCCTAACAATCTCCATCTGCTCTCCCCGACACGCCGCACACATAAAACCAGCATTATCTCGCAGCCTACCTCTGATACCACTACATCTCTTGTGCACCCATTTATCACAAACACCGCACAAGATGAAATTACTTCCCCCGCCCTTGTGGCAAACTGCACATGGCCACTCTCCCTCGTCTTTGACAGTATCGCCACCAACCCTAGATATCATCACTTTTGTTTTATCTGCATTTACCCTTAAGCCCTTGTGCCCCATACCATCTCTCCACTTCCTAAACCTTTCCTCCGCCTCCCTTTTGTTCTCTGCAGTCAACACCAAGTCATCAGCATACAACATCTCCCACGGGAGTCCGTTTCTGAAGTCACGTGAGAGGGCTTCAAGTACCATGATAAACAACATGGAACTCAAAACTGACCCCTGATGCACACCAACGTTCTCGGAAAACTCATCACTCAAATCTCCATTCACTCTTACCTCGGTGCGAGCACCCACATACATAGCCATAACCACCCTAACAAGCCACTCCTCCAAGCCAAGCGTTCTCATTGCCCACTTGACCACCTCTCTAAGGACTCTGTCAAAGGCCTTTTCCAAATCAACACGAACAAAATACAGATCCCTTTTTTTACCAATATATTTTTCCTGAAGCTGTTGAACAATGAATATGGCATCAGTGGTCCCCGTACCTGCCATAAACCGAAACTGCATCTCTTTTATATTCACTCTTTCTCTAATCATACCTTCTAAAACACTCTCCATTACCGTCATTATATGATCTAAAAGCTTTATACCCCCATAATTTCCTTTTTCCAGGGCATCACCCTTCCCTTTATACACATTTACAATTACACTCTTCAGCCAATCATCTGGGACAACACACTCATAAATAATCATATTTATCAGGTCAGTGACTAACCTCACCCCTGTATCTCCTGAGGCCTTCAACATTTCGGCAGTCACCCTTCCACCATATTTCATTAAAATTTACTGAGAACTTTTGGAGATATTGTGCGGTAGGATCCGGATCCGCACCTAATTATAATAAATTCTTCCTTGCCCCATGGCCCACCCTTCCACAAAGCTTCATTGAAATTCATTGAGAACTTTTGGAGATATCATGTGGACAGACAAACAAACAGACAAACATAGGTGAGTACATAACCTCCAACTTCGTTGGCGGAGGTAATGAAAAAACTAAACGCCACACCCAAACATAAACATTTCATCTACAACGCATCCCTCATATACGCACATTAGCACAATAGAGATAGTTGGTCGAATTTACTCCAGATACAACAGATATAAATAAATCACACACACACACACACACACACACACACACACAAGGATATCCAGAACCGCACAAACATACAAAATAATGCGCACACAAGCACAGACACTAACACCGATGCAAACGCACAAACAAGCCCAAAAATTCAAGGCGGTATTCACATCAAGACTATATATCTTGTTAATTCCAATTATGTATATATGCACGTATGTACGTGATGGGCGCTGGTGTCTGCCTACGGATGAATTCGTAGATTAATTTAACTAAATTTTACGATAAATAAGTCTACACAGAAGTGAAATTCCAGTATAATGGTCAGAAACTGCTTTGCCATTTTCTTTCACATTAACATTCACTTTATTTTGACTGAGAAATGTTGGTTGTGGATGAGTGACGTGAAACGCATATGCAAACAATGTAATACAGAACTTAATTCCTTCAGTATGGGGACATTTTATTATATTCCTGATGTTACCAGATGATTTTATGCATCTTAACAGGGCACCTTAATAGTGAAAGACCTAATGAACACTACATCCAAACCCTATAATCCTAAAACTCCCTCCCAAGCTGGATGAGAGTGTCTGAATATATGAAGAATAATATCCACTACACTTCCTCCAACATACAGTAGAGCTAAAAAAAAAAAAAAATCGGGGACTACATAAAAAACCTTTGTGAACTTGGTGAATGCTTAAGAATCTCTATGAATATGCTGCACCGCTTGGGGAAAGGAGCCGGACGATCAGATAAAGGTTGAAAAGCAATCATGGGTGAGAGACCTGAACGGAGGCGAGAGAAAAATTTATAGCAAACGAGGGACTTGAAATCTGATAAGAGTTTCAGGTGCCAAAGCCCGAAAATTGAACCGCACTCTAAGGTGGTAATTTATTGGCAGCGAGTTTTAGTGTGTGTGTGTGTGTGTGTGTGTGTGTGTGTGTGTGTGTGTGTGTGTGAGAGAGAGAGAGAGAGAGAGAGAGAGAGAGAGAGAGAGAGAGAGAATTTTGGAAGTATGAGGGTAAGCTGGAAATACGAAAAGGACCAGGGAGGTTTGAGGGTTAGCTGGGAGTGCGAGAAGGGCTTGGGTTGTGAGAGAGGGATTTTTGTGCAGGTGTAAGAGCTTGGGTGTCAGAGAGAGAAACAGGTGTCAAATAGAAGGATGTGACACAGCTTTGGGGTGTAGATGTGAGCGGGAGTTGGGGCTGTTAAAAAAAAGTTATCAGACCGAGAGAGAATGAAATTTAAGTGCTTCGTGCGAGAGAGAGTAATAAGGGAGTGAAGGGATCGGGATGAGGGGGAGAGTAAGTGAGTTAAGAGATTACGTGACAAAGGTACAGAGAATTGATGTTGAAAGGAGCAGCAAGGGAAATAATTAGAAGTATGACAGAGGGCAATAAGTTAAAGAACATGAGTAGAGATAATTTAAAGGGCTGAGAGAGGCGAAAACAAGAGAGTTGAGAGGTGCCAGAAAGAGAAATGATTAATGGACAGTGAGTGAAGACAGGCTGAAAAACCAGGGTTAAAAGTAATATGAGGAAGATAATGGGGTGAGAGAGTAAGGGATACGGGGCTTACGAGTAATGATGAATTATGTGATGACTGGAGAGAAGAAATGTAAGGACTGAAAAAAAAAAAGATGACCACGGGATGTAAGAAAAAAAAAAGAGTAAAATTAGAAGAAGCAAGAGAGATAATTGGGAAGAAGAGAATAAAAGACATTTGAGGTGTGATTTAAACAGAAATCCTATGAGGTGTGAAAGAATAGGAAGAAAAGATAGGGATGCGATAAGGGAAAAAGATGTGTGTGTGTGTGTGTGTGTGTGTGTGTGTGTGTGTGTGTGTGTGTGTGTGTGTGTGTGTGTGTGTGTGTGTGTGTGTGTGTGTGTGTGTGTGTGTGTGTGTGTGTGTGTGTGTGTGTGTGTGTGTGTGTGTGTGTGTGTGTGTGTGTGTGTGTGTGTGTGTGTGTGTGTGTGTGTGTGTGAGAGAGAGAGAGAGAGAGAGAGAGAGAGAGAGAGAGAGAGAATTTACAAGTGAGAGAAAAAGTTAGAGTTACTGCAAGAGAAGAGATTTATTAATGACGAGAACCTAGAGTACGAGGGAGATAATCAGAGGTGCAAGGAGAAGAGTTAATGGTGAAGGGAGAGATCTAAGGATAACAGGAGAGTAACGAAGGTGTGAGGGAGAGGTGTGGGTGTGGGATGCAGGGTCAGGGTGCAGTAGGAAGAGTCAGGAATGTACGAGCCAGTAACAGGGATGGGAGCAAGAGAGTAAAATTGTAAAAAGCAGAATGCAAATATAAGAGGGAGTGCCATGTGTGCAGACGAGGAGCTAACTATGTGTGAGAAGGAGGGCAAACGGTGTCGGAAATCTGAAAGTCAAATATAATTACGAAAAGTCTAAAGAACAAAAGAGAGTTCCAGATGCAGTGGTGACTTGTTTATAAAGAACACATCTACCTCTTGCCAGGCGTATGTAGATACTGTATATAATAAGACGGGAAATAAGCAAGAGACACTTGGGTGTTGAAAATGGAGAGAAATTCCTCTGAGACGTTGAAACCGGTGAGTGAGTCAGATGCGTGAAAGGGAGAGTGAGGTATATTTGGATGGATCTGCGTCAAGGGTGAGAGGGACAGAAACCGTCAAAAATAGCTTGTGGTTTTAAATACAGAATCATCAGCATTAAATGAATGATTGAACTATGATTATTCTTCACGTTCGATGACAGTTTCACTAGATAACGCACTAGAAAGCTGAGTGGAGAAAGGCATAAACTGTCTTTTATATTTTTCCCATTGAACTCTTATTTTCCGACGGTAAACTGTGCTTTAAATTTATTAAATTGAATACATATGAAATTATTTTGATAATGTCCTGTATCAAGAAGGATTCTAGGAGTATATATTGACTCATTCATGAATATTTTCTGAAAGGCTCATGTAAGTTCATCTAAGAACAAAAAAAAAAAAAAATGATCTGAACTGTAAAGCATGCATCCAAATTACTCTTGAATATAATAGTTGTTTGTGGTATGTGGGGGCGCTCACCATCCACTCACTCGATGTAGTGCTGCTATCGGGTGTCTGCCCTTTCCTCTCCTCCATCCTTCTTTCCTTCCATCCTCTTCTGTCTTTCTTTCCTTCAGTCTTTCCTCGTCCATCTGCCTACGGGCGACTTTACACTCCCTCTTATGTCTTTCTTTCCTTCATTCTTTCCTCTTCCTTCTGCCTGTGGGTGTCTCTACACTGAGTGGCAAGCCAAATGGTTTCCTGTACACCAGGAAACCATTTACTACCCTGGGTGGTAACCATATAATCAAATTTGGCGCCTGGTGATTTAGTGGGTAATCATTGCGCTCTAGTCGGATTGAGCCGCTGAAGGTTTATATCCAAGGGATGGTTGGGGTTTATTGCTCACGTACTGCCACTCATGGGATAGTGAGACTGGTCACTCATCTTAAATGTCTGGATCAACTGCCTAGCCCCGGGCTCCTACGCTCCTCATGGGGCAACGTAGGATTGGATGATGGATGGATGGATGAATATTTCCAAAAATGAATAACAGGGCATTAAATGCACACGTTAAAGTGCCATTAATATTAGAAAGACGGCCTACTTGGCGATTCTACTATTTTCGGATATTTATGACTGGAATCAATATCCGAGAAAAATATTTTTGTTTCTCGAATTCATGATAAGGAGAAGGTGATGATAAAACAGAAGGATGGTATGATAACAGAAGCTTGTGATGACAGGTAGGGGCTGACAGCAGAAGGTGTGATGATAGGGAGATCTTCAGGGGCTGTATATGGGATAAGGTATGAAGGGCAAAAGATTCTGGATAAATAATACAACAAAGTCCTGCAGATTCAGTGACAAACGTAAACATACAAATCTAGGGAGTGCATGTTTATAAGGCCAGAGGGATTTTGTTGATACACATTTTGGAATATCTTATGAAGCCATCCTGTAAAGAGATACAAGAATTATATGTATAAAAGTGAGAGTAGTGTGTGCTGGGAGGGAGGTCGTCACTGAGTAGGAACAGAAATGCACTGAGGAGCTAAAGTCGAAGCTACCTCCTAAAATGATGCGAATAAAAAAAAAACGCATACGAAAATAATTTAGCAGAAAAAAAAAAAAAATCCCTGTCCAATGGAAATAATGCATGCACTCATGCATGCATGCACAAACACGAACACAAGCACAAACGTAAACAAACACACACACACACACACACACACACACACACACACACACACACACACACACACACACACACACACACACACACACACACACTTACATATAGAACAGGGTGGAGTCGGTCGCATCCATTTGCCTAGCTGTCTTGTCCTTCGTCTTCTTTAGCTTTGTCAAGGGAGTTAGCTGGGTCTGAAGCTCGGAGATTTTAGCTTTCTCGGCCGATTCGTCTGCCTCCTCGGGGTTAACAAAGCTCTGTGGGAATAATAAATTGAATCTTGATACGAGATTCGGAATGTGTTCGACGATAAACTAGCTAACTAATTGTCTAAGATTTAAGGTGAGGTTAAGAGGTATTTATAGTCAAATATTTATTCTGTTATCTCTTTTTATTTAGTTTGTTCCCCTAACTGTTTACACTCATATCTGACTTAAATATTATACAGTGCCTTACGATACAAGAGATTGGCAGTTTATTATTTTGGGTTGTGTCAATCTTAAACGGCGTCTGCATACATCCTATACGTCACATAATTCGCTCGTGCATTTATATATAGTATCGTTGTTTTATTTTTTTGCAAAAAGTGTTCAGGCGCTTTATCGAGGTTGCCCATGGTTTCAACTGATATTTTGAAGGTTCCACTAAAAGAAGAATGCACAGATTTCTACGTAACACCTTTAAACCGAGGACATCCTTTCTTTGTTCGTTTATGTATTTATTTTTTTATTATTATTGCTCCTCCATACAGATTTTTTTTTCTCGTTTAGAGGTGATGTCCAGCAGTGAAGGAAATATGAAAGGCTATAGTTAACCATTCCATTTTCAGAGGTTTGTCTTACATTAATTAAAAGTGTCAAGATATGAAGAATATAATAAAGAATATGGGAAGGGGCTGAAGGTGTTAGAAGACTGTCAAACATAATACTACATATCCAGTTAAAGTCACCAAAGATTTAATTACACTTATCCCGCTCAAAATAGTTACAGACTCAGTTTTCCACAAATCCAGGTTATATCCCGAGAAAAAACTGCTAATTCCCCACTTAAAATCTCTCGACTATTGTTCCTGATAAAATAAAGGCTTTCACCGTATATTGGCCGATTAAATAAAAAGCAGCGCCTTCTTAACATCCCCTGACAGACGGGCAGACCAGGTGACTTGGTGTTTAACTCACCCTTGGGAACCTTATTTTGCTCTGGCAGTTGAGGGAAAAGAATTGTGGAATAGGAAAATTTAATTACTTTCTGGATAAGATAAGAAATTTCCGAAGACGCTAGTTATTAAAGAGAATCTGGAATTTGCCTGACACTTCTGGTATTTCTAGACATGAGTTGCCCATTTTAACACTGCGACATTACGAAGAAATAAGCTAACTAAAAGCGATTATGTCATATATACAAACTCCAGCACAAGTACTAATAACAAAAAATAATAATAATAGTAATAATAATACTGTAATAATAATAATAATAATAATAATAATAATAATAATAATAATAATAATAATAATAATAATAATCTATCTATCTATCTATTGCCAGACGCCTCAATCCCGTTTGGGGTGGCCACAAACAAATCGCCTCCAAGTCGCCCTGTCCCCCGCCATTTCACTCCCCTGCTCCCAACTCACACCCCCCTCTCTCATATACCTCTCCACCCCATCTCTCCATCTCATCCTCGGCCTCCCCCTCCCTCTTTCCCCCTCCACCTCACTCACATACACTCTCTTCGTCAGTCTTTCACCCTCCATCCTCTCCACATGGCCAAACCACCTCAGTGTGTTCCTCATAACGCTTCCTATCACATCCACATCAACACCACAACGCTCCTTTATATCCTCATTCGTCAGCCTGTCTCTCCATGTGACTCCACAGGCTCCTCTTAAATAACTCATTTCCACTGCTCTCACTCTTGACTTGTGTCCTTCCAACAACGTCCAAGCTTCACTTCCGTACGTTAGAGTTGGTATCACAATACTGTCATGTAGTAACTTTTTCACTTCCATGCTCACTTCCCTGTTTCTTATCACTGCTTTCAAAGAACCAGCAACCTTTCTACCCTGCTGTACCCTTTCAAGCACTTCACCCTCCAAACCTTCATCCTTACTCATCACACTACCCAAGTACTTAAACGTACTCACATTTTCCAATTCCTCACCATCCAACCTCGCTGTACATTCACTGACTTCACCTCTTTCAAAGACCATCACTTTACTCTTCCCTACATTCACCTTTAGATTCCGTTTCTTACACACTCTCTCAAACTCATCCACCAAGCCTTGCAGCTCCCCTTCGTCTTCACTCAACAACACGGTATCATCTGCAAACAACAGTACAGGGAGTTTCCAAACACTATCCTCTCTCACCAGGGCCACTCCAACATCCACCACCCTACCTTGTACCTCTTTTATTACCCCATCCATGTACAGATTGAACAACCATGGAGACATGACACATCCGTTTCAACCCAACTTTCAAAGAGAAAAATTCACTTAGTTCACCATCCACACGCACTGCAGCCTTCGCACCATCGTACATACTCTTCACAGCATTCAACAACTTCCCATCTACTCCATATATTCTTAACACTTTCCACAATCCTAGTCTATCCACCCTGTCATATGCTTTCTCCAAATCCATGAAAGCCGCATACAACTTCTTTCCCTTCTCTAGAAACTTTTCCACTAAAGATCTGAGAATGAATATCTGATCTACACAACCTCTTCCCTTCCTAAAGCCTCCCTGTTCTTCTCCAACTAATTTCTCTGTTCTTTCTCTAGCTCTGTCAATAAGTATCCTACCATACACTTTTCCTATTATACTAAGAAGACAAATGCCCCTATGATTACCACACACTTCTTTTTCCCCTTTTCCTTTGTACAAGGGAATAATTATACCTGACTTCCAATCCTCCGGGACTCTACCTTCCTCCCAGGCCAATCTGCACATCTTCCACATCCATTCTACTACTAGCTCTCCCCCATGCTTCAACATTTCACCACACACTCCATCAATTCCTGGGGCTTTCCCTGATTTAACTTTCTTCATTGCTTCCACAACTTCTATCCTACTGATTTCTTCCTGTCTTCTCACCTCCCTCCTTCTCCCAGCCATTCCCCAGCCACTTATACTCGCATTACTTCCATCCTCCACGTTCAACAATTCCTTAAAGTGTTCTCTCCATCTGCTCACTTTTTCTCCCTTCTCCACTAGTAATCTACCATTTTTATCTTTCACTCCCCTGCTAACTTCACTTCCACCCTGTCTTACTCTTTTCACCTCTTTCCGGAACATTTTCTTACAGTCCCTCCACTTTACACTCAAATTCCTTCCAAATTCCTCATCCACTCTCTTCTTACTCTCTCTTACTAATATTTTCACCTCTCTCTTTCTTTCTACATATAACTCTCTCTTCCGCCTCTCAACTTCTTCCACGCCCCTATTTCTCATCCATTCATTGTATGCTTTCTTCTTTTGTGCCACAGCCTGTTTCACCTCTTCAGTCCACCACGCTGTTCCTTGCACCCCCCTCCGTCTTCTCTTCCTTCCACACACCACATCACATGCTGCACATATTTCTTCTGTAAATATTCTACACACCGTAATACTGTTCAAGGACAATAGTATTTTGATAAAAACTTCCCACAGCCATAACCGCTAGAAGCCGAGCTATAAATAATAATAATAATAATAATACCGTAAAACTGTCCAAGGACAATATTATTTTGATAAAAACTTCCCACGGCCATTGCCTCTAGAAGTCGAGCTATAAAGGGACCTTGAGGTCAAGGTCACTGATCTTGTGCATGTCACCTTTGGTCATCATAATCTGAAAGTCAACCAAGTTCGGTGGCTTCTTCACAGAAAATTAGGTGACATGCCGAATATCCGGAAAAGTCCCAAATTTGACCCCAGGCAATCTCAAGAAAACAAGCAACCGATTATATCCATACTCCTTTCCTCAATGCGCCCGTCTTAAGGCTATATTACCGTAAATTTCAGCTTCCTGGCTTGAGCACTTCTTGAAATAACGTGGCTGACTCACTTTTCTGTGTTCCAGATAATATCCGGAAGTTCTGGTTGACGGACTGTCACCATATTTGACCAGAAGAAGCGGACAGCTGTACGACGATGTTGACCAAGTCTGAAGGCTCTAGGTAAAACAGCCTTTTAAATATCGCAGCTCTAAAATAAGAAATAATAATAATAATAATAATAATAATAATAATAATAATAATAATAATAATAATAATAACAATAATAATAAAATAATAATAATAATAATAATAATAATAATAATAATAATAATAATAATAATAATAATAATGATAATATCATTACCATCCGGACCTCCTTTCCCTCCTTAAGGCAGGGTGAGGAGTAGCAATGTCCAGACAGCCCAAATTTGCCCAATCCAATGGGCCACGCTTCCATTCACACACCGTTCCAGCCCCCCGGAATCCTGGCTCTGTCTCATACGCCAAAAACATTCACCACGTTCTGTAGCTTCACATAAACATATCTGATAATAACAATAATAATAATAATAGTAAAAATAATAATAATAATAATAATATTATTATTATTATTATCATTTTTTTTTATTATTATTATTATATTGCGGAAGGTGGGGGTGCTCACCATCCATTCACTCGATGTAGTGCTGCTGTCGGGTGTCTGCCCTTTCCTCTCCTCCATCCTTCTTTCCTTCCATTCTCTTCTGTCTTTCTTTCCTTCATTCTTTCCTTGTCCTTCTGCCTACGGGTAACTTTACACTCCCCCTTCTATCTTTCTTTCCTTCATTCTTTCCTCTTCCTTTTGCCTGTGGGTGACTCTACACTGAGTGACAAGCCAAATGGTTTCCTGTACACCAGGAAACCGTTTACTACGTTGGGTGGTAACCATATAACCAAATTTTGGCGCCTGGTGGTTTTTTTAGTGGGTAATCATTGAGCTCCAATCAGATTAAGCCGGTGAAGGTTTATATCCAAAGGGTGATTGGGGTTGGTTGCTCATGTGGTGCCACTCAGGGATGAGTGAGGCTGGTCACTCTCATCTTAAATGTCGGGACCAACTGCCTGGCCCCGGGCTCCTGCGCTCCTCATGGGGCAATGTAGGGTTGGATGATGGATGGATGGATTATTATTATTATTATTATTATTATTATTATCAATTTAAAGTATGAAAGAAATACAGTAAATCATTTCTTGATGCTTATTTCAGCCATGGTAACTCTTATTAGCTGTTTCGCAGTTTTGTACGTACATTTTCAATAGTAAATAAGGTAGAAGTAAATTTATGCAGACATAGTTGGCCAGAGTTTTATATAAACGTTAACTCTTTTTACACAGTCTGGACAGATAAACAAGTAAGAAAGGAAACCCGCTCTTGTCGGTGATAACCACAAAGCAATTTATTAAATGCATAGATACTGTATAAACAGGTTAGGGAATGACTTTGATTATAGCAAAAAAACAAAAAAATAAGCACACAAATTATCCAACAGGTTGTTGCTGTTGCTGATCAACCAAAGCCTGTCTGGCTGAGCAGACCAATCAACTGCAGGCAAGTAACCGCCCCTGCAGGGCCGTCCAGTGCAGTGAACCGATGTTTCCTTGCGGCTGAAAGCTCCTCACCACAGCTAGGTACTGGGAAATGTGCGGAGGTTTGGGCCCCGGATGGTTGCCGCATTTGCGTCTCTTTATCCAGGTAACAGGGGCACCAAAGCAGGCTCCATTTCGCCACGTAATGTGGTTTTACGGTTACCAGCTAGAGTTGTAAATGACTTCCTGGGTTACAGAAAACCACTTGGCTTGTTACTCAGTGTAGAGCCACCTGAAGTGGAAAGAAGGGTACTAAAATGGGACAGGAAAGAAAGGGAAATGCAGGAAGAAAGGAGGGTTGACACGGAGATAGAAAAGGGAAGGAAGAAGTAGGTAGCACTACATCAAGTGAATGGATGATGGTCACTACCATCTACCACCTGAACTCGAGGTAAATAAATGAATGAGAAGATGAAGAGAATGTCAGACCCTTGTAGTATGAAGCATGACTAAGTAACAATACGTTTCTCTCCGCACATTTTTTTTTCCTTAGTTTTAACCCATTCGGTACAATGACTCCTTTTTCATTTAATATTTAGTATCGCCAGACAATTTTATGCAGCTGAGGAAAGACGTTTGGAGGTCATATTAACATTTTTTTTCCCTACGAGACACCACTCCTTCGCTCAGTGTTAATCGTCTAGCAGCAGCAGGAAAAAAAAAAAATCGTGCTTGTTTGTTCTTGGTGTAGCTCAAACCTCGTCTGAATAACAACCCGGTGGACTGCAGTTTGGAGTTGCCCTTCTGCAGTCCACCATCGTCATTTCGTAGGAGGGGGAGGGTATTGTGGGATGTCTGTGTAACGGGGCAGCAGAACCAACCAGCTGTATCGGTGCCACCACGTGAAGACATCCCTCTTCTGTCACTGAAATGAGAGGATCAGTGAGGCTTTCTATTTATTTTCTCCTTTAGTTCTCACTTTATCTTTCATTAATTTGTTTTTCAGTGTTAGCAGTTCTTCATATCCTATCTAAGTTTCTTCAGACTTTCTCTCTCTCTCTCTCTCTCTCTCTCTCTCTCTCACACACACACACACACACACACACACACACACACACACACACACACACACACACACGCACACGCACGCACACAAAGCCAATACAAGGTCTCCCTCCAGCCAAGCAAAATGTAAACAAACACGGATACAGAGGTCAAAAAAAAAAAAAAAAAACAGACAAGCATTCATTTATTTCTTGATTGTTCGTTGCTAGGTCTAGTGTGGGTTAGCATTATCTCACTCTACACACTCCAAGGACTCTGGCTGCATCAATCACGCTGCTTAAACGGGCCCTTGGATCTAGTGAGTCCTATTCATAAGCACAGATACATTACTATAATATACACGCACATTTACTTTCATATATTTTAAGAGACTGATGCTTTCCCTACCTCTGTCTGTCTGTCTGTCTGTCCCTCTCTGTCTCTGTCTGTCTGTCTGTCTGTCTGTCTGTCTCTCTCTCTCTCTCTCTCTCTCTCTCCAGCACAAGCATTCACACAAAAAGCACCACATACTAAACTCATTTCACATATAGATATGCTTAAACAGACACAAATTGATGCTTTTGCTTCGATAATTATGACCTATCAACAATCCAAAATAATTCTCAAACCCCCCTGCCACCGCCCCCCCTCCACACACACACACACACACACACACACACACACACACACACACACACACACACACACACACACACACACACACACACACACACACACACAAACGGCCTCAAACAAACCACTAACAACAGTGATACACTTTGAAAGTTAAGACATGCAGACATTGATAAATTTGCTTCCATTCATTTAGATGCAAAGTAAAACACACACACACACACACACACACACACACACACACACACACACACACACACACTCACACACTCAACAGACACAGCACAAGCATAAACACACACAACAAATACGTACACACACCTACACCCCCTTGCAAGACACACAGAGGCGCCTGTACGTCTGAACAATATATTTAACTAACACTGATAACCTCCCGTGTACAGAGTCACAGTGGGATGGCGGTCCAGTATATGCCCTGCCTTGTGGGGCCCAGGGGTTGACACAGGCCAGCCATACTAACAGGGCATATAGGGTGAGAGTGGGAGAGATAGTAACGGAGTAACCTAAGTAACGGGTCCGTAGGGTGAAAGTGGGGGAGATAGTAACGGAGTAACCACAGTAACGGGGTATGTAGGGTGAGAGTGGGAGAGATAGGAAAGGTGCAATCACAGTAACGGGGTATGTAGGGTGACGGACGGTAGACACAATAGCGTCACAATAACGGTAAAAGATAGGGAAGAAATGCAGTAAGGACAAGAGACATAGGGTGATATACAGTAACTGGGAATGCAAAATGAAGGTAAAGGAGATTGATATACAGTAACTGGGAATGCAAAATGAAGGTAGAGGAGATAATAACTAGGCAAGAAAGCGTGAAAGATTTAATAACGGAAAATGGACACAATATGAGAAAGACACAGTGAGACGGCGGCTTACTACAGTATATGCCCTATATTGTGGGGCCAAATTAGTGACACGGGCAGGCCTTAATAACAGGATATGTGTCGAGTAATAATAACAGGATATGAAGGGTGAAAAACTGTAACGAGGCTTGCTGTGTGAAATATTATAATGGGGTTTGAAGGATGATGGTGCGTGATATTAACGGCGTATGTAGCACGAGTGTGGGCAACGGAACTTTAGTGTGAAGGTGGGAGAGATAGTGAAGGGGCATCCACATTAACGGGACACGTAGGATGAGGGTGGGAGAGTTACTAACGGGACGTGGAAAGGAGATATACTGTAGTAACGGTTCTGAGGTGAGAATGACGCTGTGACAGAGAGAAAATGCAGTGAAGGGAAATGACATAGGGTGACGGACAGTAACGGGACAGGTAGGATGAAGATGGCAGAGATGGTAACGAAACAAGCAAGGGAGAAAGATTTGGTATCGGAAGACAAACGGAAGACACACAAGAGAAGAGAGACAGTGGGATGACAGATAATGGTTTCTGGGGCCAAGAAGGTAACCCAGCCATCGTAACGGGGCGTGGAGGGTGACGATGGGAGAGTGAATAACGAAGGGCAAGGGAAATAGTAATTGTACCTGCATAGTAACGGGACAAATAAGGTACGGGTCTGAGTAATGGAACACACATGTTGTAACACAGTATCAGGCCACAGGCAAATGAGTGACAAACATAACAAGTAAATGAAGTATTGCCATGTAGTACAAAGTCCCCTACCAGATGATAGCCATACATATGTGGTATAGGTGTTAAGTTGTCAGGACACTAAAATATCATAACACAATACATAACTGCTATTAACAATATGTTACTAGCTATTATGTAGTGTGTTATGTTTTAGTGTCCTGACAAAGTATGACAGCACCCTCCCTTGTTTGAGTTCCAAGTGTGACCTTGACCTTGGAAGTAGATGGCTGACTGCTTCGCACGACACACCGTCATGGCATGGGGAACAACTGTGTGAACTTATATCAAAATATGTCGGTGCATGTGGAAGTTACAGAGCGGACACGAAATTGCGGACGGACTGACGGACGTACTGATGTACTGACGGAACCGCGCAAACCTATAGTCCCCGACCGGTTTGACAGGTAGGGGACCAATAACGGGCCATCTAAGAGGATATACATAGCAACGCAGCATTTAGGATGAGAGACACAGTAACGGGGAACACACACACACTGTCCTGGAGCATACAGAGTAAGACAAGAACAATACAGGGTAAGGAACAGAATAAATGAACACATACGAAGGGGAACAATATAAAACAACACATAAGCTGATGGGTACAATAAATAAGTATTTAATATAGGAGATAATGTAACAGTGCACACAGGGTAAATGACACATGTAGTAACAGGATACGTAGGGTAACAGACACAAGGCAAAAACACTGTAACAAAGCACACAGGGTAAAAGACAATTACGAAACACAAGAGATGCCACTGCACTGCAGCACACACTGGAAGAGACCGTACAAGAGGACATTTAGTAGGAGCAAACATGAGAAAAGAATGTCCGGAGCACAAAAATGACAAGGTTATAGACATAGCAAAGGAGCCGACAGGATAACAGGCACAGTGAAGGAGCATACTGATAAAAGACACAATAACTAAATAGATGGGGTAATAGACAAAGCACAGCACGCTGTAATAGTCACAGGGTAAGAGACACAGTAATGCAGCATATAAATATGAGACACAGTAACGGGGCACATAGATAAGAGTAATAGGTACATAAACAATACATATAATAAAAGAAGAACTATGGTAACAGATCAACGGCAGGAGAAGTGGACGAGAGGCCTACGCTTGCTGTCTTGTATATCCTAGGTGGAACAGCTGCGACCTCCACCCGGGAGCCAAAACTCCTCATAGTGTTCTGCAAATCGCCGTGGGAAGAACCCTGGTCCTACTCTGGTGAGGCGCTGTCTACAACAAAAGGATCCCTACACGGCGTCTGTATTTCTGCAGCCGACGATGGTCCAACAGAAGCATTTCTTATCTGTGGTAGACAGGTCTGCTCGGCCAGACAGATGGCTTAAATAACAGTAGCAGAGTACAGGACGGAAAATACAGTAACAGAATAATAGATGAGAGACAGCTGACAGGATACGATAACGGAACACAGGACAGAAGACGGCAACGGAAACCGCAAAAGTCACAACAACAACAGACAGTAAAGAGGCACATAATTATAAGATATATTAACGAAGTAACTACGATAACAGGCACAGGTCAGTTGGCACAATAACGGACACAGGAAAGAAACAGTAACGAAACGCGTGGAAGAGGATACAGTAACGGAACACAGTATAGAGACATAGCAACGGACCTCGGAAAACAAGTCACAGCAACAACAAACTAGCCTAACTTGGTATGGGCGTGTTTATCCACACGTGTCTCACTTTTCTTTTCCTCTGCGTCTGTCAGCCTATCTATCTGTGCCGATTTGCTTTTCATGTAGGTCGAGGAACTAAACCTAGTACAAACAATCCTAGTAAATAGTTGCATCTCAGCTCCTTCAGTACAGTGCTGGATTTCATACTTTTATTACACTTTCGCCACAGGATTATATTCAGCTTATAATTGACTCCTCTTGGTGATGGAGTTAGAAATCAGCTCCATTAACTCCTTCGGTACGATTACGACTTTCGTACTATGTTCTTGTAACGTCAAACGATGTTCGTCATCTCATGAGGAACTAAAATTTCAAATATTATCCTTATTTTGGTGAAAACTCGAAAAGTGGTCTAAACACTATAAAATACAACTGTACGTCAGACAGGAATCTGCATAATCTCGTTACTGTCCACTACTCACGTATATCAACTGGCTGAAAACTTTTGTAACAGTATACAAAAAACCCTTGGTTCTAGTATAGATTGCACGAATTTCCTAGGATCTCAGAATCCCCCTAACATTATGTAGGTGAATGAAGTATTCAGAGAGCGCGACATAAGAAAAAAGTAAGTTACAGGTCAAATTCTGCCTACGAATCTAGCGTCGCATTTTCGTAGGACTAGAAAGTTCTTTAGCACCTCTGCCTTCTCAATTTACTTCTGCATCTTACATGTCAATATTCCTATCTATGCTGTTCATGTATTTTTAATATCGATATAGTTTAGGTTCTCTTAGGCGATGAGAATAAGGGCTCTTGTGTTGCTGAGGGATGATGGCTGGAAGCTGCAACACTTTATACAAAGAGAGAGAGAGAGACAGAGAGAGAGAGAGGAGTGTGTGTGTGTGTGTGTGTGTGTGTGTGTGTGTGTGTGTGTGTGTGTGTGTGTGTGTGTGTGTGTGTGTGTGTGTGTGTGTGTGTGTGTGTGTGTGTGTGTGTGTGTGTGTGTGTGTGTGTGTGTGTGTGTGTGTGTGTGTGTGTGTGTGTGTGTGTGTGTGTGTGTGTGTGTGTGTGTGTGTGTGTGTGTGTGTGTGTGTGTGTGTGTGTGTGTGTGTGTGTCTTAACATCCAGCTCCACTTCTTGTCATATTAGTCAGATTGGTGAGTAGACTTGACTAGTAACAAAAAGATTCAATCCTACCTCATTCCTATGGTCATCGAATTTCAAGCAAATACGACAAAAGTTATAGGAGTGGCCCATTTCGATCAGATGAAAACAGACTGACTTGCACACACATCTGAGATAGCATGTGGCCGCTGGAGTTTGACAGTGAAAGTAGGGCGGAGAGAACGGGATGCATTTCGATATATATAAAACACTCCCGCTTGTCAAATTAAGTAGGTTGAAAATGGTGTATATGAGGTCGCTGAAATACCATGGGGGTCTATTGAGCAAGATTGGCGCGATGAAACAGGAGGCTGGAGAAAGTGTTGCCGGGATTAATGGCGTTAAGAGCAGTGAGGATAGTGGTTGGTGATGGATGTTTTATTGGTAAAGTAAATAGTGCAGTCAAGTTTAATGGTGTCAGGAGGAATGAGGGGATTGGAAGAAACTGGGTATGTTAGTAATGAAATGAAAATGCAATCAGAATAATGATGTTAGGGGCAATGAAGCTGGTGACTGGTGGTGGGTACAGTATATGTTATGAATAGGATAAATAGTGTGATCTGAATTCGTCGTGTTGGAGAGGTGAAAACTGATTATTAATGGATATGTTACTAGAGGTGTAAACAGTTGCGCCAGGATTATGATGTAACGAGAAATGAAGGCAATCGTTAGTTACTAGACATGTAAGCACTTAAGGTGAAAAGTCAAAGTATGATACAAGTTTTTATATACACTTTCACACAGATGGTGAAATATGGGAAAATGCCAAAAGAGTGATGAGTCGCTTTAAGGTAACCCTGACGTAGAGAGATCTGTATGAGGGAATTAATGACAAATGAGTAGCTGTGTGGAAAATCGGTGTAATGACTGTATTAGTGTTTCTGCTGCAGTGGATCGTCTTCAAGTGAAAGAAGTGCCTGGTGTAGAAACACTATTTATTCTAAATTTTCGAACAGATCGTTAGTTAAAATAGTTTTTAGTCTTTCTGCAGCAACAGGTTTTTCTGAGTTGAATTAAATCGTTTGACGTTAAGTGAAACAAAATACTGTACAGACATCGCATTTCACAACCATATGTTAATTACTATTCAATGGGAACGCTTAATGAATAGAAGAATATGGGGCTGGCTTATAAAAATCAAAACTACAGGAGTAGAAGAGTCAAACCAAAAATGAGAGGAATAAGACTATTTGTTGGAAGTCGACCTGAATGAGAATAAAGGACAAGAACTGAAAGGGACAGGAGCGGAATTAGGCTAGCACCGCGTGGATGTCTCGAACACCCAGGTCGAGACCTCTAAATATGGCGCCACTAGACTGACAGATAGACAGGCAGACACAAACAGACAGGCAGATAAATAAATGAACAAAAAAAGTATTTAATTTTCCTATTAAATATAGTGAAGCTGGTTCCCATGACAAACAGTGGACACTAATGCATATGGATAGGCTTAGTTTGAGTACGTGCGTTTAGTTGCTACATTTAACGCACAGTTATCTGAATATATGCACACTGTCTTGTATGGAAATGAAGTAGGAATTAGGCCCTTTCAAACCCCGGACGTAATTTGTATTATAATATTCCCGTTACAAAATTATTTTATTCGGCATACAATAACGCCTTAATAACAATGGGCTAATGAACGATATGCCTAATACATCCAGTCTCTCATAAATAAATAAAAAAATGGTGATCGCGCGCTACGCCAAGGCGCGAAAATGTTGGAATTTGCGACACGCGAAATGTCTGTATGTGTGTTTGTTCTTTTCTTTCACGAAATCGGTAATATATATCGATTTTTTTTTTTTTCATTAGGTCGGGGTAAGCCCAGAAAGTGTAAAAAAAAAAAAAAAAAATGGCGATCGCGTGCTACGTGACGGTGCAAAATTGTCGGAAATCGCGACAGGCAAAAACATGGGAAAATAATTTTTTACACACTTTGGTCAGAACTGGTCAATGTGGGCTCAATGAAGGCATGGAAGCAAAGATAATGGTATTAGGAAATATTCTGTGATGCAGAGGCTATTAGTTATTCCCGGAATTTTTTTGCAGGCAAGCACTAGTATACAGTAAAATCAAGCTGTGTATGTGTGTGCCAGTATTTGAGTTTGTTCGGTTCTTTCACGAGATCAGTAATGGACACTGGCTAAGTTCTTTTTGCATCACGTCGGGGTAAATCCTGGGAGTGTCAGAAAAGTACCAAACAAAAATATTGGCAATCCCACGCGACGCGACAAGGCGAAATTTTCGGAAACTGCGACCCGCCAAAATATGCGAAAACCATTTTTCCGACTTTGTGGTCAGCATTGGTCATTGTGGGTTCAATAATTGTATGGAAACAAAGAAAAAGGTGTTTGCAAACGTTTTGTAATGGAAAGGCTATTAGTTAGCCCCGCAAAGTTTTGCATGTGTGTGTGTGTGTGTGTGTGTGTGTGTGTGTGTGTGTGTGTGTGTGTGTGTGTGTGTGTGTGTGTGTGTGTGTGTGTGTGTGTGTGTGTGTGTGTGTGTGTGTGTGTAAACTCCCCGTCACCCTCCCTCAAAAAAAAAAAAAAAAAAAGTCAGGAGGAAAAGAATGATGCTGTTTAGGGACAGCAAACCGAGAACCAAAACAGCAAAAGCACCTGGACATCATATCCTCGACCCAACTCTGACCTCACCCACCCACCTACGTACCAGTCCAACCAACCCATCCAACAGAAACCCAACCCACCCACCTGCACACACACACACAACTTTCCCATCCAACACTAACCCCACCCACCCGCCTACCTAGGCACGCACCCAGCTTTTTCAACCAACCCTAACCCCACCGACCGGCCTACATAAGCACCCAGCCTACCCACCCACGTACATGTGTACCCAACCTACCCACCCAATCCTTGCCTAGCCTACCCATCTACACACACACACACACACACACACACACACACACACACACACACACACACACACACACACACACACACACACACACACACCCTGCCCATTTAACTCTTCACGCGCTTACCCATTCAAGCCATCCACCCACCCAACTTTCCCCCAGTCACCCACCCACGCAATCCTACTTCCTCACGCCAGTCACTCCTCCCCTGTAATCAAGCTGCCCATCCTGTTTTCTTCAATCCACCCACCCACTCTTCCATCTCTCCCACACCTGCTGCGGTAGAGGTGGTGGCAAAATGTGTAAGAGCAGTGGGTGAGTGTTTTTCCTGGTGGGGCATGTAAGTCGGTGAGGTTTATGAATGAGTTGGTTTTGTGCTGAGACAAAGAGTTTGAATGTAATGGAGGTGAGGTGTTTGAGGCGTATGTGTGGAGGGACGTGTATGGATCGAGTGAGAAACGATGAAGTGCGAAGGAGAACTGCAGTTGAACAGAGGGTGTTGCGATGGTTTGGGCATTGGAGAGAATGGATGAAAAGCGATTGGTGAAAAAGATAACTGGATCAGATGTGAGAGGTGTAAGGCAAAGGGGAAGACCACAAATAGGATGGATGGACAGTGTGAAGAGAGCGTTAGATGCATGCGGAGTGTGTTTAGAGCAAGTAAGAGTGGCTGCGTGTGACAGAGATGAATGGAAAGAAACTGGATGAAAAAATGGTGATGTGGCCCCGAGGGAATATTCTCTCTCATCTGGTCTCATCAGCTGATCAAGTCAGGTGCGGGTAAAGGGATGGGTCCATTATGATGTGGCAGGGGTAATCCAGCTCTGTTGTCGGGCCCTGCTGTGGATGTCGCTGATTGCACTGTGCTGTTGCTCCTTGTGCGGTGTGGTGCGGTTAAGATCTGTCCCTTCCCCCCTTGTGGCTAATAGGAGTAAATGTGTGTGTGTGTGTATAGATGAGTAAATTTGGTTTGTGTAGTCCTGTCTCGGCTACCCCCCTTTTTGTGGGGAAAACAGCTTAGGTGTTTATATATATATATATATATATATATATATATATATATATATATATATATATATATATATATATATATATATATATATATATATATTATATATATATATATATATATATATATATATATATATATATATATATATATATATATATATTTTATATATATTATATATATATATATATATATATATATTTTATATATATATATATATATATATATATATATATATATATATATATTTATATATATATATATATATATATATATATATATATATATATACAGTATATATATATATATATATATATATATATATATATATATATATATATATATATATATATATATATATATATATATATATATATATATATATATATATATATATATATATATATATATATATATATATATATATATATATATATATATATATAAAGGTAGATGGGGTTGTACGTTACATTTGGGGTGGATAGGTTTTAAGGACGAATTTTTATGGTTTAGGGTATATTTTGAGATCATAATTGTAGATGGAAAATTTAACAGGACGAATGAATCGGCTGTGTGTGTGGGTATATTTGTTAGTTTAATCTGTGGTGTGTAAGTCAGTAGACCTGCGTGGTGGTTGTGTGGCTGGAGAGTGGATGAATCGGTTGATTACTGTTATGGATGAGTGAGTGACTAGGACGGGAGGGAGCTATCTAAATATTTGGGCTGGATAATACTCTATGTGTGAAGTAGAAAATATGTGCATGAGGGAGGAAGGTGGAGAAAAGTTTTGGTAGGTAAATGATTTTTTTTTTTTTTCAGTGAGCAGGAAGCAAATTTTTTCTTAATGGGTGTGGGAGAAAGGAGGTAGAACATTTAGTAGATGAGAGATTTTTTCCTGTGGGTTGGAACTAGGAAGCATAATTTTGCGAGTGGGTATCGGGGTAAGGAAGTGGAAAAGCTAGGTAGATGTGATCATGACTTTTTGTATGCAGGTACCAACTTTTGTGAATGTGTGTAGGGTTGTAGGGTGTTGGGTGGTGGGGGTGGTAGGGTGTTGGATGGTGGGGGTGGTAGGGGGTAAATGATTTAGGCAGGTAGACAACAACAGAAGTTTTTTATGGGCATGTATCTTACTTTAGCGAATGGGTGTCTAAGGGATGAGGATATGAATGGAGGGGGTAGTAGGTTGACCAGGTAGATGAGAGAATCATATTTTGTTGGCAGACAGTTTATTTTTGTGAATACGTGTGACGAGGGGGCAGGAACTAACAGGAATAACAAGGCAGATGAGAAATATAGTACGGTACTTGTAGTATATAATATACTCTTTTGAGTGTATGAACTGGAGAGGGAGGAAGTATAACAGCTAAAATCATATTTTCTGTTAGGAGGTAGCATATTTTTGTGAATGTGTGGGGGACGGAAGATGGAAGGAAATTACTGAGTGAACATTTTTAACGCTGAGAAAAAACTAACAGGGGTTAGAGCCTGAAAGGGTTCTTTCCAAATATATTTCAACAAGAATGATAACCTAATATTGGATTCGTTCGCTTCATGATGCATGAATATATTGCATTAAAAAAAGACAAAGTTACAGGCGATTAAAAAGATAGACTGAACACAACAGTCTCAGATTTGGTCAGCTGCATCCATGCAAGACTGGGAGTACCAGTGTACTCTTGTGTTAGACAGCTGGACCTCCTTGGTAGATAAGATTTTTTTTTTTTCCTTTTGGTTGGGTGGTGTATTTTTGTGAATGTGTGTAGCAGACGAGAGGGGAGGGAAGACAGGATGGAGTTACTAGGTAGGTGAGAGTATGCTTTTTGCGGGTGGTTGGGTAGCATATTTTTGTGAGTGTGTGGGTGGGCGGATTGCCTTGGTGGGTGAGTGGGTGGGCAACTACGACGGGTTAGCATATTATCTGATTGACTGACAGGCAGGTGGCGATAAAGAAGGAAATGTAAAATAACTGTCGGCATATATGAAGACGAGTGACAACAAATGCAGGCCTTTACTTACTTGGCAACGCAATTTCATTTAATGGGGACTTCCTTTGAAACTTTCAAAATTGAAGGAGGAGGCCACTAATGAGGACACATATTTAAAGAAGAATGCTGGAGGAGAGAAATGATGTGCTGGGCATGCAGATGGTCGTTACTAACCTCTGATTGTTAAGTTGAAATATTACTGGTGATAACAAGATTAAAAGAGCACTGGTAAGGGTAGAAAACGATATAGTGCATGAAATCAGTGAGTAAATAATAAATAAATAAAAAAATAAATAAAAATTGACAGTCAGATAGATGGATGGATGGACAGATAGATAGATGAATTAGACAGACACACAAGCAGGCTGATAAATACATTCTAAACGGGTATATACAAGTCTCTGTATGCTGTGTGTGTGTGTGTGTGTGGAGAAAAAGTTGAATCCCAAACAAAGAAGACAATGAAAGAAATAACTTGAGAATAAGAATATGTTAGTAAACGGGATATTATCGAAAATAAGAATAATAAAGTCAGTCAGTGATCCACGCAAATAATCATGCTTGATTGCAAGGGCACCAGATCGAAGTAAAACATAAGCAGTAACCAAACATGGTGGTATGGCAATAAACTCTGAGACAACATAACATGGAGTAAATGGAAAATATTCAATCTCATTAAAGGAAGAATTTCAGAATATCAGATGAGAGTGAGTATATATATATATATATATATATATATATATATATATATATATATATATATTTATATATATATATATATATATATATATAGATATACTGTAATTTATATATAACAGGGTACAGAAAGAAAAAAAATATGAGAACACGAGGGCAACGCGAAGGCCATACCATAACGAACCTTGGACACCTTTTAAAAAACTAAAAAATAGAAAAAAGTAATCAATCGGAGAAAGACAGGATATACACATGAAAAAGAAATATAATAGGAGTCTGAGGTCATAACATTAAACCAACAAAAATTAGAACAACAGCCAAACATGATGACATAATAATTAACCTTGAAATACACGAGGTGAAAAAAGTAATCAGTCACAAAGGAACTGGATAGGCAAAAAAATAAAATAAAATAAAATAAAATAAAAAGATAACAGACCTTGAAACTCAGATCCTGTCCGTCACCCATAATGCAATCCTTTATTGTCTTTTTCGGAACGTAGGGACCCGAGACTAGGATCCTAGTCCAGATTTTTCAGGCGTGAAAGACTAGTAACCCCTACTGATATATATGCAAGTAACAAACTCCAACCAATCCCTCGGATTTAATTCCATATGGGTCACATTTAGTTTGACCTCCTTAATCCACCACACCACCAAGTGTTCATTTGTTTATATGGTTACCATACACTGTAGTGCATGGCTTCCTAGTGACACAGTTAAGGGCTACCTGACGGCACTGAGTGAATGGATGTTGGACGCCCTCACCTATCTTGAAAACTTAGATACAAGAAGAACAATGAATAATAAACTAGAAATACAGAGGAAAAAAACGGAGACTAAGGGAATTTAATAACAAGTAATCAGAAAGACGCAAGTATTATAGTGTATTCTTTTAAACTCAAAGAGGAAGAGCTAAAGGCTGGAAGGTTGAGAAAAAAGTTGTCTTTTCCAGATGAAACTGAAAAAAGGAGTGGAAAATCAATATCCGTTCCTTTGAGACAACAGGATACACTGCGTTTAAAAGATTGGCAGAAAGAAATATAATTGAGGATAACAGTTCTAGAGTTGATCTGTTCCCTATATGAATAGCTGAGAGTTCAGGTTAACTCATGCATTAGAAAACAAAACGGAAATATAGGCGAGAGTGTGCTGCTGGAGGGGTACTGCATGCCCGCCGTTATGGGAAAGGAATGCAAACTGACAGGTTCAGAAGAGTTATGAAAACTGCATGAACGATATATTGGTAATAAAAATTCTTAACCTTCAGTAGGAATTGGAAATGTTAATAATTCATAATTCATTAACTAAGCACATTAAGATATGGAGAACACCGATGATAATGGAAGAGACGACGAGAAGGCCATATGTTGAAGCCGTAATAAAAACAGCCAAAGATGGTTATATAACAATGAGCCTTGAAATTCCACGAACACAAAACAAAAATGTAATCAATCACAAGGAACCCGATTAAAAAAAAAAAAGAAAAAAGAAAAAAAAGGATGAATACCGCTCTGTTACTGAACCTTGACCCCAAAATTCATGAAGAGGAAAATACTGACAAGTCATAATTAAAATGTGTATATAATGAGAAAACGTAAGCGAAAAACAGAGGAAGCCACAAGTAGTCCGTAACAAAACGCAAATATTAACAACAGCCAAGACCAATGTAATAATTATTAATCATGAAACCCAAATACACAGAAAGACAAGGGGATCTGTCATAAAGGACTTACATACTGTACATAAGAGCATATTATAAAAGGCAAGAAAATACTGATAATGAATCCTGAAACCACAACATGAGAAGATGGAGATGCCATCAAACAAAAAGAAATTGGATGCACGACAAAATAACATTGAATTTAATGAACACACACGAATGGAGACAGTCAAACAGAGCAAAGAGGGTGAAAGAAACGAAAAAAGAACGCGTAAGAAAGATAATGTAATGAACCACACCTAACAAAGACACTCAGTAGTAATGGTATACGTACTGTAATATATAGAGGGCAAGAACACTGGAGCATAGCTCACTGAGTAAAAAAAACAAAACAAAACTAAACAAAGCAAAAGGGATGATCCAGAATGGTCAATACTCGCGCCCACCGACTGGTCCATGATAATATAATATTCTTTAATAATATATCAATCTGTCTCTTAACCAGTCGTATGTTGTTTCTTCAGGTGCGTCGGGATACAGGGCTAGACTACTTACCCCCGTCATTTAAGGTGAGTGACCGGTCGCTCTACCCTGAGTGGAATTATGAGAAAAAAGAATATCGACCTTCCCTCCCATGTGAATCTTAATTTCTCACATCCGGTCAGCGCACCTTAACCGCCTATACCACCAGACTCTTGAAATACACGAAGCAAAAAAGCAATGAGTCAAACAGAAATCAAGTGTACAGGGAAAAAAATAGATGAATGAAGGCTGAGAAACAAAAACAATACTCATCACTCAAGCATAAAGATGCTACAGTCACCTTGACCCCTAAATGAAATTACTGAAAAAGTAATCAGTCACACACCAGGCAAATAAAAGAAATGAAGGAAAATAAAAAGATCACGCTATACATTAAAATATGAATAATGACCGACTATGATATTACGACAATTCAAACTGAATCATCGATGCATACAATATAAAAGTAATCACTCAAAAATAAACCTATCACACAAAGGAAACCGAGAAGATAATGAAATGAGAGAGATGGAAAGATTACTGTACCATAATAAACCTTGACCTCCCTCCAACGAAAGAAAAAAAAAAATGGTCATAAGCATGCTATACAAAAACACAAATAAAATGGAGAAAGTTATATCAGAACAAATATTACAAGAAAAGCCAAAAAGAAAAAATTGTGAACCCTTTTCCAGCATATACAGAGCACGAAAGAAAATGTTAAATCATAAACTTGATATACAGAGAGACAACAAAACCAATGAAATGGAGGAAACGACGGTGTATTCCTTAACATACCGAGTATTGATCTCCTCACGCCAAACAGAAAGAAAAGTAGTAAAACACACACACACACACACACACAGAACAACAATGAAAATATAATAATAATTAACAGCAAGAAACTGAACACACACACACACACACACACACACACACACACACACAAACACACACACACACACACAGAACAACAATGAAAATATAATAATAATTAATAGCAAGAAACTGAACACACACACACACACACACACACACACACACACACACACACACACACACACACACAGAACAACAATGAAAATAAAATAAAAATCAAGTGAGAAACTGGACACACACACACACACACACACACACACACACACACACACACACACACACAGAACAACAATGAAAATATAATAAAATCAATAGTAAGAAACTGAACACACACACACACACACACACACACACACACACACACACACACACAGAAAAACAATGAAAACAAAATAATAATTAATAGTAAGAAACTGAACACACACACACACACACACACACACACACACACACACACACACACACACACACACACAGAAGAACAATATAAATAAAATAATAATCAATAGTAAGAAACTGAATACACACACACACACACACACCTCTCCCCACCCACACATTAAGAAACCCCAAGAAAAAGTCCGAGACGACAAGACAGCCATCGTCGCCTTTCGTTATCAGCGGTACGACACAAGCGACGAAGACGACCACTCAGCTCGATAGCACCAGCACTACTCCGGTTCTGGCGAGGGGAGCCCATATTGTCTTCTCACGCGGCCGGTCCAACGGGGCTCTCATAATGGTGTGTTTATGTGAAGGAGAGAGTCTGTGGTGTTGCCTGTGTCTTGCTCTCTGATAAGGTGATACTTTCGGGCTCTTATTTTTACAGCTTCATTGCTATTATCTGTGAGTATAGTTTACAGCATATATTCTTGTGCTGGAGTGCGTCACCTTCACGTGGTGGCACCGATATAACTGGACGGCTCAAGTTACTGTTTATACAAACATCCATCAGCTTCCTCCCTCTGCCCCGCGAGGAAGAGGACGGATAACAAGAGGTCGGCGACTTCGGCCTCAAGTCCACCAAGTTACCTCCCGATGAGCCTGGGGTTCCAAGTACTGCTACTTGCTATAATGTAAATTTTAACTGAAGTCACTGTGGTTCGCTGGCTCATCTAGCCATTCTGTGTGCTCTAGCTCCATATTTCAAAGTCCAAAACGTGTTGGACATTTTAATACGGACACTGGTTTATGTTCACACGATGTAGGTTCACACCGATAATAGACACACACTCTGATACTGTACCACTTCCAGTTAAACATGCATTATTCTCACTACACCTGTCCCTTCCCGAGAAGTACTTGGTAAGATGGGGGAAGCGTAATTTGTGGATACCAGCACAGTTCTTCAGGGCTGAATCTCTGGCCGTGCACAGGATCTCATACGGACTGTTATCTTTACTTTTACTACGTTCTGTAATTTACCATTCATTCTGCACTGAAATAAGAAAAGTGTTGTTTCACTCCATCATCAGTTAATCTCTGCTTCCCATCCCACAGTTCTATGTTACCATCACTTATTGTCGTCCATAGCTTTTTGATTTCGTCACTTGTTTATTCATTCACTCCTCTCCCTCCCTTCCTCCCTCACTTGTTCACTTACTCACTTTTTGCAAATATATTTCTGTCTCCCCTCCCCCATTACCCACATAGATTTCTCTCTCTAATTCTTCGTCGCAAAAACATGAAGCTTGCGAAAAGGGGTGAGAGAACAAAAAAAAGCATTGTGTGAACCGCACCACGCCCAGTTGAAGTGAAAATGAGAGAGAGAGAGAGAGAGAGAGAGAGAGAGAGAGAGCGGGGGGTGGGGAAGCAAAAAAACAAGACACAGAGAAAAGGTCTGTGCGAGAGTAGGTGGGATAAGGAGTATATGAGTGGGAGAGGAAGATGGGGATAGTGGGAGGTGGAATTAGGAGGGGGAGACTGGGAAAGAAAACAGAAAAAGGCAAGCAAGGAAGCGAGAGAAGGAGCAGGAGAGAAGAAAAGGGAGCAGGAGAGAATGGGAGAAGCAGCTGAAAAGAATGACAGAAAGTAGAACTGGAAGGGGAAATAAGAAGAGATGGAGAACGAAGTGGAAAGAAGTGAGTGCGGGAGTGAAAGAATGACAGAACGGGTTTAAAAGAATAAGAGCTGGAATTAATGAGAATGGGAAAAATTGTGAGAGAGTATGCATGCGAGAGAGAGAGCGATTAATTAAGATTTGAAACTTAAAAGTAAAATTTTATACATTACTTGACAAAGAAAGTTTATATTTGAGAAGGAGACTAGGGAATTGAAGAATAATGAAAAAACCCAGCGAAGCAAATAACAGGCAAGAAAGGAAGGGTTGAAGAAAGTGTGTGTGTAGAGGGAGGGGGGGGGGTGACGAGAATGCTGAGGAAGAGGAGAGTTGGTGAGAAGCGGGAGAAGAACGTCGGATAGAGAGGAAAAGAAAAGAAAGGAGTGGAGAACAAAATGAATGATACTGAGATGCAGGATGAAAGGCACAGAGGAACCGTAATAATGAGAATGGACAAAAGAGGTAGAGGCTGGATGGATGACCAAAGCGAAAGAGGAAACGATGAAGAACGGACACAAAAACGCGTTTAAGCTTCGGACTGCCAGTGGTGGTACGTTTACGAGCTGAGAATAAGGAGGCAGGATGAGGCAGACAGGAGAACTGGGACCACTAGAAGATTAATTTTTTTGAATAATAAACGTCGGGAAAAGGGGTGAAAAAAGAAAAAGAAGGCTGGGTTCCTCGAGAGCACATGGCGAAGAGAAGGCTGGTTTTATATGCAAGGAGTAGGAATGATATATTACCTGTATAGTACAAACGCTTAAGAAGTAACAGTCACACTATTCCACACCATCCCCTATCCTTCTTGAAAAGACAACTCGATTTTTCAACATCTTATTATCTGTTCCTGTTTTCACCGTGGTATCTGAGGGGAAGATATACTCTTGCAAAATCTACATGTAAGAGACTGGATGTGCTGGGTTGTCGTCTTGTTTTTATTACTCTTGCGAAGCCATTGACTTTGCAACAACCCTACATACCCGTATGAAGCGTTGTTTCTCTCTCTCTCTCTCTCTCTCTGTGTGTGTGTGTGTGTGTGTGTGTGTGTGTGTGTGTGTGTGTGTGTGTGTGTGTGTGTGTGTGTGTGTGTGTGTGTGTGTGTGTGTGTGTGTGTGTGTGTGTGTGTGTGTGTGTGTGTGTGTGTGTGTGTGTGTGTGTGTGTGCGCGCGCGCAAGCGTAATGGGTGTAGCAGAGAAAAAAAGAGATATATTTGCTTCGGCACTGACAGTAATGTCTAGTTTCTTTCTTAACACTGGAATGTTCTCTCACCTTGCATTATTAATGATGTCATACGAAACTGCTCCTCATGTTTTTGGCTGCCTATGCTATGTATACATGAAAAAAGAAGTGTAACTAACGCGCATCTTCTTCAAGGTGTAATCGTAGTCACACATTTCAAAAGCACAATCTTCAACACTGACAGCTATTTATTTTTTTAAAACCCTTTCCACTACCTCAGCCTATGAGGTCTAAGCTTTTAGGAAATAATCTTATGCTTTATATGTTGTTTTATGCCTCTTTTCATCTTAATCATTTATCAGCTCAGATCCTCCTGTTCATGGCGTCTTAATCTGTCTTTGACTCCTTCACTCCAATGTCATGTTTTTCTTTTTTCTTGTCATTCAGAAGATTTTAGTCTGCTTAGGGACAGACAGTCTGTGAAGAGGTGAACGGAGACCGCTAATAACCTCACCACTAAAAACGATCTCTGGTGCTTAGTAAAATTATTCGGAGATGACAAAAATAAACAATAAAATACTTAACCAGACTGGAAGGGTTAGTTATTTTTTACATCGATGAACCTCTCGTAACCTGAGCAAAACTGTTGTCGGCAATACTATGATAAAATATTTCTCAAATTAGTAAAAGGGGTGGATGGAGATGACTTCTAAACACTATTACGAGATGCCTCTCTATTGTTGCATAATATCATTAGGCAGTAACATTATTTAAGTGGGTTTAATCCACATTATTTACCATTAATCCTGCCTCAGTTCTCGATGACTTCACACATGAATTAATCTGATATATGGTGGATCATTCACAGTTCTCTTCCTTCAGTAAATTTCTGCTCTTCATTCACTCAGTGTCACGCAGGATAAAAACGTGTGGCGGTAGCATTATTAAAATATAAAGTTTAGCTGTGAATATAAGTGTGTGTCTGTGCGTTGCTCACTTCTTTCGCGAGAACGGTAATAGATAACGACCTCTTTCTTTTTGCATTAGAGTGTGGTAGGTCCAAGGAGTGTCGGAAAATACCAAACAAAAAATTTGGGGATCGTGCACAACGTAACATAACAAAATTGTTGGAAATCGCGACACACGAAAACATGCCAAAATAATGTATTCGACTTTTTGGTCAGAATTGATCATTGTCGGCTCAGTAAAGGTATGAAAACAAAGATACTAGTATTTGCAACTATTCTGTGATGGGAAGGCTATTAGTCAGTTCCTCAAAGTTTTGCCAACATGCACTAGTTAGAACATAAGACTGAGTTAATCCAAAATTTCAATCCTTGTTTTATACAAGTCTCCAGTGTCTCAACGAGCAGCAACGATAAGTCATTCTTGCTTCTTTCATCCCTCATCCATCTTCAAGTTTTTATTCACCCCTTTTTCTCCCACCTGTATCTGCTCTCTCACTAAGATGTAGTTATAGTTTTTTCTTGTCACCCGAGATGGTTTTGATCAAACTTCAGGAAATATCTAGCGATGAATGGGTCAAAGAAGACAGTCTCTAACCTCTCCTCTTCGAAATATCCCTCCTTGGTCCTAGAAGGGGAAAGTGAGGTCTGGGACACCCAGAGTCGTCAGATTTAGCATGTATTAAGGTGTGTGCATATGTGCAGCAGCGACTGTGGGTGGGCTAGTGGGGCAAACGCGTGTTTTGAAGTTCCTTCAGGTAGGAAGATGTACGCTGCTCTATTCTGTCTGCTCTGGCAGCAGCAGGTGGTGTGAGGTTTCTAACATCTCACATAGCCCTTTATTGGTACGATATTAGAAAATGAACCCATTGACATTTTGCACTGCAACTCTTCCGGAATTTATTGTTGTGGCGCATATTATGGTTCATATGATTGCAGTATAAATTCCCCATCGATTGTGGGCAAATTTTGGAAAATCCCGTAGGATTTATTGACTCTCTCTCTCTCTCTCTCTCTCTCTATTGCCAGACGCCATAATCCCCTAAGGGGTGGCCATTTGACATTATATATATATATATATATATATATATATATATATATATATATATATATTTACGTGTCCGACTCTGGGAAAAGGCTGTAGGGCCTATTTCCAAGTCCCAGTAGTCCTCCTACATCTCAACATGTCACAACTTCGGTGCTAACACCCACCATCCATACTGAATACATGCTAGGGCTGTCTCATACAAGACTGGTGTACTGGTATTAGCGGGGGTATTTTTATGACATGTCGGCGGGTCATCTGGTAGATCAGAAAAGTCTGCTTTTTTAGACATTCAAATCCTTAAACTGTTCCTTGCCCCAGCCGGGATTTGAACCTGGGTCCATTTGGACTGCAGTATATATATGTAACAGAACAGAGGAAGGAAAAACAAATGAATAAAAAAAAAATCCAGATTACTGGTGTCCTCTGTTCACAAAATATCTGTAACAGTTAGACTTGAACAGCTGTAGGTTGAAGTTTGGAGGGAAACAACTCTGGGGAAGCGAGTTCCAGAGAGATGCAGTTCGGGGAATGAAAGAATTCTGACAGGCAGAAGTTCTACACTACGGCTGAGTGACATTTCAGTCATGAGCACTGTCAGATGCCTGTGTAGCACGATGGAAGGCATGGAGAAGTGGCACAATGGACGCAACTTCGTCTGAGCATTTGCTATAAAAATATTTGTAAAATAATGAAAGGGAGGCAACATTCCTTCTTACTTATAGGGGAGGTAGTTTATTAGTAATACCAGGATTATTAATAATTCTAACAGCTTTGTTCTGAATTTTGTCTAGTTGTTATAATGCAACCTCTCCACATCCATTCCACAAGGATGAGCAGTATTCAAGCTGAGAGCGAACATGACTCTTATTAATTATAGCTAACTGCTCGTCAGTGAAGAAGTTACGGACTCTGTACAATAATCCTAGTTTCTCTTAGGCGGTTTTAGCAAGTGATCGGACATGAGACGCCGAGAATTTCAAAACTTTTGGAATTGGGATTATTTGTAGCACTGAAGGTAATATACGATTCTGGCAATACCTGTCTGTTAGTAAATTGTATATATTTAGTTTTACTAGCATTAAATGAGACAAGGTTATTTGGTCCCCATTCACTGATCGTGGATAAGTCTTGATTTAAAGAGACTGCTGTACTGAGTTGAGAGTTAGAGATATCAGGCTTTGTAAATGGATGTCTGAGTGTGAACGAACTATGAAGTGTTGAGTCATCTGCATATGAATGGATGGGATTGTGGGTGACAGAGAAGAGATCATTAATATGAACGAGGAACATGGTTGGTGCCAGAACTGATCCCTGAGGCACGCCGGCATTAATTGAGTGGAATTTGGATTATACATCATCTACTTTTACTCTTATTTTTCTGTTGCTGAGATATTAGGAAATCAAAGGAGAAAAAGAGCTTAGTCCATAGCAAGGGAATTTGGACAACAGGGAACGGTGCCACACTCTGCTGAATGCTTTAGAAATATACAGGGCTACTGCATGAGTTTCTCCATGTAGGTCAACTGATTGATGGATGGTATGAGTCAGGAGATTGAGTATGTGAGTGGTGGATCTTTCTTGGCGAGAACCATATTGTCTATCACTAAATAAGTTGTTGGGTTCAAGATGTTTAACATTGTGCTTATTAACTACAGTTTCAAACACCTTACCACGAGAAGATGTGACAGCTATTGGTCCGTAATCAGAGGGGTCAGAGGAACTTCCTTTCTCTGGGTGGATATTGGCTTCTTTCCATGAATTAGGGAATGAAGAAGTACGAATGCATAGTCTGAATAATTTAGCTAGAACAGAGGCAAGTTCTGGGGTACACTTTTTCAAAACAATTGGCGGAATTCCATCTGGGCATGGAGCTTTGTTGGTAGGGAAATTGTCTAGGATGAATTTCACGTACCTTGTCTGTATTTTAAGTGGAACAATTTCAGGAGAGTTAAGTTCTAGTGCTGGGACGTTCTGGCTGGCTTCCTCAAAGATAGAATATCTGGCAAATGTACTGGCAAAGATATCTGCTTTCCCACGCGGGGTTATTTGTAATGTTGCCATCTGGAGATTTTAGTGGGGGAATGGATGATGACTTGTTAATGTTATTATTGAAAGAACTGAGAGCTGACCAGAATATTCTATTGTCATTAAGGGTATTAAGTAGTTTTGATGCTTGCATTTCAAGAAAGTTTGATTTAGCAAGATTTATTAGAGCTTTTGCATGGTTTCTAGCAATTTTAAATTGACAGAGTGATTCAGATGTTTTTTATTTTAAGTAAGAGTTATATGCTAATGACTTTTGGGCTGTTGCTCTGGCACAGTTGCTATCAAACCATTTTGGAGAGTTCGATCGTTTAGTGAACTGTTGACTTGGTATGAATAAATCCATACCAGCTAGTATTAAGTCGCAAATATGGGACTGGGTAGAATTGACATCACTTGAGGAGAAAGACTGCCATGGAATGTCAGCAAGATAATTTCTAAATTCATCCCAGTTCACCCTATCAAAGTGCCATCGGGTCACCCTGACAGGTTCAGAACGGTGAGGTTTGGGGGTACTAACTAATGAGGCTTTGAAGAGATTGTGGTCAGAGGATCCAAGAGGACACAATACCTCTATCCTGTACTGCTCTTGATTATTTGTCAGGAACAGATCCAAAAGATGGGCATTATGATCAGGATTACCTGATATTCTGGTTGGTTGCTTTACCAAATGCGTGAGATTAAACGATTCTGCAAACAGCTCTCACTCTAGACCAGCATCGTCAGTCCTGGCAGAATACAATAACCATTCAATATTATGTATGTTAAACTCACCCAAAATGGTAATATCGGTGCTAAGGCCAAGGTTAAGGTTACTCAACTGTGTGGAAATGGAATAAAAACACTGGGTTCCGAAGATGCATTGGGGGAGCGGTAGACTGCACAGATATATTTGGTAATATTTTGACAGTTTAGTTTGTACAATGAGTAATCAAAACTGCGTGAAGTGAAGTTTAAAATGGTGTCAACTGCATATTGGGATTTGATATAACAACAGGTGCCGCCCATGTTACGGAAGTTTGTGAGTATATATATATGTTTGTGTGTGTGTGTGTGTGTGTGTGTGTGAGAGAGAGAGAGAGAGAGAGAGAGAGAGAGAGAGAGAGAGAGCGAACAGCAAGATATCCACTGTAATAAAGGTGATAATAAAACAAAGTGACCAAGAAGAGAAAGGGCAGTAAAAATGGGAAAGTGGGGCTGGTATCAGTTTCAATAAACCAGGGGGTGTGGAGAGGAAGGGGGTGCGACACGCTAACGGGGAGGACGAGGGGAAGGTGTTTACGAGGAGGGGTAGATGGCTGATAACGGAACTGGAGCAGCGAAGGAGAAAGGCAGGAGAAGGGAGAAAGGGAGAGGGGTTAGGACATCAAAAAGGTGTGTGTGTGTGTGTGTGTGTGTGTGTGTGTGTGTGTGTGTGTGTGTGTGTGTGTGTGTGTGTGTGTGTGTGTGTGTGTGTGTGTGTGTGTGTGTGTGTGTGTGTGTGTGTGTGTGTGTGTGTGTGTGTGTGTGTGTGTGTGTGTGTGTGTGTGTGTGTGTGTGTGTGTGTGTGTGTGTGTGTGTGTGTGTGTGTGTGTGTGTGTGTGTGTGTGTGTGTGTGTGTGTGTGTGTGTGTGTGTGTGTGTGTGTGTGTGTGTGTGTGTGTGTGTGTGTGTGTGTGTGTGTGTGTGTGTGTGTGTGTGTGTGTGTGTGTGTGTGTGTGTGTGTGTGTGTGTGTGTGTGTGTGTGTGTGTGTGTGTGTGTGTGTGTGTGTGTGTGTGTGTGTGTGTGTGTGTGTGTGTGTGTGTGTGTGTGTGTGTGTGTGTGTGTGTGTGTGTGTGTGTGTGTGTGTGTGTGTGTGTGTGTGTGTGTGTGTGTGTGTGTGTGTGTGTGTGTGTGTGTGTGTGTGTACGAGAGAGAAGTGGATAACAGCAGATGGCAAGAGAGAGGGATTGGGAAAAAAGATGGGAGAGACTAGGATATCTGAGGATGTGTAGGGAAGAGAGAAAGAAAGAAAAATAGAGAGAGAGGTTAGGATGTCTGAAGATGCGTCTGTTAGCACGAGAGAAGAAGAAATGGAAACAGTAAGTGGCGAGAGAGAGAGAGAGAGAGAGAGAGAGAGAGAGAGAGAGTGAGGCTGAGACGGGGAAAGGTGGTTTAAGGTAAAAAAAAAAAAATGTTGAAAGGGACATCACAGGGTGCATAAGTGAGGGGGAGTGGCAAAGTGAAAGGGGAAGAAGGGAGGAGGGGAACGACAGGGAGAAAGGGTGGCGTGGTTTGGATATCGAAGGGTGTGTGTGTGTGTGTGTCTGTGTGTGTGTGACAGAGAGAGAGAGAGAGAGAGAGAGAGAAGATAGAGGGGGAGAAAAAAGATTATACAGTACTTAGATTTATCAATGTGTGTGTGTGTGTGTGTGTGTGTGTGTGTGTGTGTGTGTGTGTGTGTGTGTGTGTGTGTGTGTGTGTGTGTGTGTGTGTGTGTGTGTGTGTGTGTGTGTGTGTGTGTGTGTGTGTGTGTGTGTGTGTGTGTGTGTGTGTGTGTGTGTGTGTGTGTGTGTGTGTGTGTGTGTGTGTGTGTGTGTGTGTGTGTGTGTGTGTGTGTGTGTGTGTGTGTGTGTGTGTGTGTGCGTGCGCGCGCGCGCGCGCGCGCGCGTTGAGTGAGAGAGCGAGCGAGCAAGAGAGAGACAGAGAGAGAGAGAGACAGACAGACAGACAGACAGACAGACAGAAATTGAACAAAACATCCAAACAAAAAAGAATATACGTTGAAGAAATTTAAAAAAAATCTAAAAGTACACATAAACACGACTGATAATTAGCAAAAAAAGAAAAAAAAACACAGACACTGAACATCATAAACGGGAAGGCTAAGCTGAGAATAAACCATAATAAACCTAAACATAAAAATCATCGCATCATAAACCCAGGAAAAAATGACAAACTAACCTGAGTCAATAAAAAAAAAAATAAACACAAACAGAGGAGGAAGTGAAAAAGAGGAACCGAAGATAAAAATGAGAAACGCGATAATTGACTAGGAAGGGTAGGAGGGTGAAAGCCAGCCAATATAATTCAATAAAGCTTAATCAATTATTTCGACAGCCAAATTAGCCGTTCGATTCACGTAGACGATAATTGGGGAGTGGAATGAGAGAGAGAGAGAGAGAGAGAGAGAGAGAGAGAGAGAGAGAGAGAGAGAGAGAGAGAGAGAGAATCGTGAAATCAAATAAAGAAATAAGGGAAAATGTAAGAGATAAATGAAAAAGACACACAAAACAAAATACAGATGACCTCATGATGTGATAAGATAAAGGAAACATTTTTTCAAAATGGTATTTAATAAACAATCCAAAGAAAAATTGTAAACTATAGAGACGACTGAGTAAAATAAATATATGAAAAACTGATTACACATATTCTGACTTTAATTTCAACGCAAAAATTTATTCAAGGTATAAAGAAGAGCATTATTATATCCCTGGAATATTTATAATCTACGTAACAAATTCTCGAAACGAACTGGTGATTATGAGAGATGCCGATTGATCAGAAAGTTTAACATATATAATAAACAGACATGTGTGCCGAAGGAACGATGGTTTGTGGTTTACTGTGCATGACGGGATAAACATATGAAGAGAAACAATTATGAGTATTGGATAAGAAAAGAAATATTAAGAGTTGAACGAAAGAGAAGAAAGAAAGAATGAAAAAGACGAAGGGACGAAGAAAATGGAAGAGCAAAAAATAAAAAAAGTAA
>NC_137004.1:16193025-16288025 GCF_032717465.1 Coenobita brevimanus | reverse complement strand
GATAGGGCCTTATAAGAAAGGGGAAACAAGACCAATGAGAGTCAAGTTTACATCAGAAAGTGTAATAAATGAGATACTTAAAGTGACCTGGAAATTAAGCAAAGAGGCGGGGATGGAAAATATTATAATAAGAAAAGATCTGAATGAAGAAGAAAGAGAAGTTTTAAAATCATTAAAGGAAGAAGTAAAGGAAAAAAATGATAAGAGGACAGAGGAAGAACGTAATACTTTTTTTTGGAGAGTATTGGATATGAAAGTAAGGAAATGGTATTTAATGAAACAGAAGTGAAGGAAACTAAGGGGGATGGTTGTGAAAGATCAGAAGTTGAGGAAGTGGTACGGACAGAGAGTAGGAGAGAAGAGGGTATTAAAAAAGTCAAAAATAATTTGAAGGTGATATATACTAATGTTGATGGTTTCATATCGACAAGGATCGAAATTAATGATTTCTTGAGAGAACATGAACCTGATGTCATGTGCTTTGTAGAGACCAAATTAAGAGAAGATATTGATGTTCATTTGGGAGATGGTAAATACAAACTATGGAGAAAAGACAGAAAAGAAAAAAAGGGAGGAGGAGTGATGATAGCAGTGAAGAACAACATAAATGTAGATACTGTGGAAATGGGAGAAGGCAGGGCTGAAGTGATATATATGAAATTAGAAACTGGAGAGAATGTTAAGAGAGATATGGCGGTAGTGTATGTTCCCCCAAAGACGAGAGCATGGAAGGATGACGAATACCATGAGATGTTGTCAGATATGGCTAGGTACTTGCAAAAAATAATTGAGAAAAGCAATAATATAATTTTGGTGGGTGACTTTAATTGTAAAGAGGTGAACTGGGAGGAATGGTACTCGGGAGGCGGCGAGGATTCGTGGGGCACTATGTTATTAAATATAATAATGAATAATGTGATGACGCAATGGGTCAAAAAAGAGACACGGTTTCGAGGTGAGGACACACCAGCAAGGTTAGATTTACTGTTCACCAAAGAACCCGATGTAATAGAATCATTGGAATATCTCTGTCCTTTGGGAAAAAGTGATCACGTGGTCATTGAGTTCCAGATGTTAATAGGAAACGTCGAGCCAAGAGACGAGCTTCATAGACAGGGAAGATACAACTTTGGGAAAGCAAATTTTACAGGATTGAGAAACTTTTTTGAAAATGCGGATTGGAGAAAATTCAGAGAAACAAGAGAGATACAGAGGAAGTGGGATATCTTTCTAGACCTATATAATTTGGGAGTGGAAAAATTTGTACCAAGAGTAAGAGGGAAAGAAAACAGGAAAAAGGAGTGGTTTAATAGAAGGTGTATGATAGCAAAAAAAAGAGAGAGATAATGCGTGGAACAATTGGAGAAAGCGAGGTAACGACAGAACAAAGGAAGAATATAAAAGAACAAGAAATGAATACACAAGAATACGTAGAGAAGAAGAAAGGAATTTTGAAAAAGGTATAATAGACAAATGCAAGGATGAACCCAAACTGTTTTACAGATTTGTTAATGGCAAACTGAAACAAAAGGAAGGAATCACCAAGCTGAAAGTAGAAGGAGAGGTCTTTAAGGATGCGGCAATGCAAGCAGAAATAATGAACAAACGTTTCCAGTCAGTTTTCACTAAAGAAAAGGAGCTTGTGGAAGGGGAGGGAGTGATTAGAAATGTTCCGGTGATGAAAGATATAAAAGTGGAGGTACAGGAAGTGTATAAATTACTGGAAACTCAAGATGTAAGGAAAGCCCCAGGACCTGATGGAATTTCTAATTGGGTACTGAAGGAATGCAGAGAACAACTGGCGGATAAAATTCACAGCTTAATTGTATGCTCACTGGAAGAGGGGAAAGTGCCAAAAGAATGGAAGAGGGCAAATGTGGTACCAATTTACAAGGGAGGAAACAGGGAAGAACCCCTGAATTATAGACCAGTGTCTCTAACCAGCATGGTCGCAAAATTGTGTGAGAGAATCCTGAAAGACAGGTGGATAAAATATCTGGAAGAGATGAATATTTTGGCTGAATGTCAGTTTGGATTCAGAAGTGGAAGGTCATGTGTTTCTAACTTGTTGAACTTTTACTCAAGAGCGATTGATGTGGTACAGGAGAGAGATGGTTGGGTGGATTGTGTGTACTTAGACTTAGAGAAGGCCTTTGACAAGGTACCTCATAAGAGACTAATGTGGAAACTAGAATATATAGGAGGACTAAAGGGGAATCTTCTGGAATAGATGAGAGACTTTTTGAGAGACAGACAAATGAGGACAGTAATAAAGGAAAAGATGTCTGGATGGAGGGAAGTAACAAGTGGAGTCCCTCAAGGCTCAGTGTTGGCGCCAGTAATGTTTCTGATTTACGTAAATGATATGGTAGATGGAGTGAACAGTTATGCAAGTCTGTTTGCTGATGATGTAAAGATCTTGAGGAAGATAGAGGTTGAGGAGGATTGTAAAATACTGCAGGAGGATTTGGATAGGATACACAATTGGAGCCGGACGTGGGAAATGAAATTTAATGTAAAGAAATGTAAAATATTGGAAATGGGTAAAAGTACCGGGAGACCATCACTGAATTATTTTTTGGGTAATGAATTAATCACAAAAAGGAGAGAAGAGAAAGATTTGGGAGTGCTGGTCCAAGATAGTTTGTCACCAGAAAAGCACATTAACAAGATAGTTGGAGAGACTTATAAACTCTTGACTAACATAAGAGTAGCATTTCATTATATGGATGAGGAAATGATGAAATAATTGATAGTGGCCATGATCCGCCCCAGGTTAGAATATGCAGCGGTAGTGTGGTCCCCACACAAAAAGAAATATATAAACAAGATTGAGATAATACAAAGAACAGCAACCAAGATGGTCCCCAGTCTGACAGACCTGTCATACAGAGAGAGACTGGAAAAACTGGATTTGCCTTCGTTAGAGGAAAGGAGAAAGAGGGGAGACATGATTGCGGTTTTCAGGACCATGGTGGGAGTAGATAAAATTGACAAAGAAGATCTGTTTGTATGGGATAAGAGAGCAACAAGAGGACATGGAATGAAATTGAAAAAGTCAAGCTGCTTGAAGGATATCAAGAAATATAGCTTTCCTTACAGAAGTATAGACTTATGGAATAGCCTGGACAAAGAGATCGTCCAGTCTAAAAACTTAAACGAGTTTAAAGCTAAATTCGACTTATTGAGAAACAGCGACGGAAACCCACGAGCACAGTACATTCCGTGTATATCACAATTAGGTATATTAGGTAAATACTTAAATATTTGGAATGACTTAGACAAAGAGGTGGTGCATGAGAAAAACATTCATGTGTGTAAAGGTAGACTTGATAAATGTGGATCTGGAGACAGGACAACACGAGCATTGCTCAATTCCTGTATACTACAAATAGGTAAATACAAATAGGTAAATACACACACATTCTGTTTCACTGGGTGCTACCAATTAAACACACACACACACACACACACACACACACACACACACACACACACACACACACACACACACACACACACATTGTCGTGGCTCCCTTTATATGCAACTAGGAGAAAAAATAATAAGCTTCGATATTAATGGGTTTCCTAGTGACCGCACTTTCCCCCTCTCGCAAACACAACACAGGCCTGGGGGAGAAGGGGGAGAAGGTCCTGGGAGAAAAGGACGAGGAGAAGCTGAGAAAATGGAGAGGGAAAAGAACTGAGAAGATGAAGGCGATGGGAACTGATGGAAGGGGAGGGAGAGTAACAGTAAGTCAGGAAGTGGAAGGGGAGGAAGAGGAAGAGTAGTTGAGGAAGTGGAAAGAGACGAAAAAATTGAGGATGAGGAGCCAGATGGGATGTACTGGAAATGTAAGAAGCGAAGACGAAATAAATGAAGTGGAGAATAAAGACTATAGAGTAGATGAGGAGTGAGGTGGGAAGTGGGTGGAGAGTTGGACGAGGAAAAGACACTCTGAATGTGGAAGGAGAAGATAACACAGAAGACGATGAGAGAGGTTAAGCATTTAAGATGAAGTTAACTGAAAGAAAAAACAAATGTGGAAAAGGAAGACGTGGAGAAACTATAAGGAGGTGGAACGAGAAGGAAACAGAGATGAGGAAGAAAATGAAACGTGGGTGACTATGAAACTGAAGGACAAAGGAACCATAGTCGATAAGAAGAAAGAAGAAACATAAGAGATAAAGTCCTCATTGGAAAAGAGAACAAGGAAGACTAGAAAATACTGAAGGAGAATAGAAATACTGTAATGAAAAAAAACAGGAAGAATTGGTTTATAACAGGAAAAATAAAGCCAGAGTACGAAGTAAATATACCCAACGATTGAAGGCAAAAGAGGAGGCTTGTCAGGTGAATGCAAGGAAAAATAATATTGCAGTACGTGAAAAATATGTTTGATTTTAGGCACTAAGGGATCTAGGGCTTTTGAAAAGATCGTGCAACTATGAGGCGATGAGTATAAGATGAGAACTGAGGATGTGTCTTTTCAGTATGGACATTTAAAACCCATTGACTGCAACGTTTTTTCTCCACTGAATATAATCGTCTAGTGTTAACATGAACGGACGACTTACGGGAGTCTACGGCTTCGAAAGGGTTAATGATTGTGTTCAACTCTCTTCCTGCCAAAACTTCCTTCAAGAAAATAGTTCAGTTACTGCCTGGATAAAGGCCAAAATTAGACCATCGAAATCAAAATATAACATGATATACATTCTGAAGTATGTTAAATAAGCCCATAATTAATTTGTAAATGCTATAAACGTATTTTTTGTCCTGTATGAGGGGCAACGGTGGAAGGAGGTGGTAGGGAGGAGGGGAAAGCTTGACATCCTGAGCCTCCCTCTGGATCTGCCAATGACATAATACCTTTCATTTTTAACGTTTACTATCAGAAAAAAAGCAAGATAGAAACAGTACAGGGGGATAATGGAGATTTTCCGGAGATAAATTAAACAAAGGAAGAAATGTGGCTGCAAGTAAATGCATATTATTATAAGGAACTGGGAATAATAAAAGGAAGAGCAATGCAGATTAAATACCCATAGGAATTCTGATTTTGAAATTCTGAGGAAGAGAATACAAGGAGGAGGATAAAGTATGGTGACAAGTGAGAGTATATTACATTTGAAGGATTTCGGTTTTACTGCTTCGAAATCAAACGAAAAAAAGGAGAAAAAAAAAGAAAGTGAAGATGGTAGGGACAGAGTGGACATAGAAAGGGGATTAAAACCAAATGCTGAGGGAAAAAAGGGAAAGGAAGAAATGTCACGACAAATGAAACAATATTTAATTTTAGGAATATAGCTTTATTGTTTAAAAAAATTAGAGAAAAGGCTGTTTTACCATACAAAGGAAAGTAAAAAAAAAATAATGGAAAATAAGCCCCTTGGTTATTCAAAGGTAGAAACTGTGAAGGGGAGAATTAAAGGAGAAGGAAGAAATATGGCTGGGAGTGAAAGTATATTTGATTTTAGGGATCTCGGTTTCACTGCTTAGCCTAGCCATATATGCCGAACGACACGCCAATAAATACCATCACCAAAGCCATTACTATTGTCTCGTGTAAGATATCCATGGCTGTCTTTGCACTGGCAGCGGGTAATGTGTGTGTGTGTGTGTGTGTGTGTGTGTGTGTGTGTGTGTGTGTGTGTGTGTGTGTGTGTGTGTGTGTGTTACTAGTACAATAACATTACTAGTGTCAAGCATTTACGGCACGGAAATATCTATTGTCTGTTTGCACAGCTTTCTCAACGTAGAGCAGGAAAAAGCTGTCTGACGCAATTAATTTAATTCTACGACAGTTTCAGATGAACCAATGGTCGTTATTAAGAGTGTATTCTGTACTCTATTTTGGTGTATGGATGCAAAGGCGGCAGCAATAGCCGCAAAATTTCTGTAACAGTAACTGAGGAGATGGCAAGAGAAATAACATGTTTTGTCCTAATCATGTCCGTTATTAATTACTGACACCGTAGATAGGCAAATTATTGATGTACAAGAGAACAGGTGAAAATAATGAAGAAATGTATAAAATGATATCTAACATCAATTGTTTTGCGGATATAGAATACATATATATGCCTATCATTCAAGGAACAATATCAGTAACATATATTGAACTAGTTACATTCATATTCCAACAAAACATGAAGGCAAAAGCATGAATTCCAGAAACTTTAACAAATGTTGAGAATAATAAGTTATCATATGGTTTCAGATTAGTCATTTTAAACAAATGACACAGTATGACTATATGATAACAACGTAGAAGTATATGAACTCAGAAGGCAACTTTCCAAGCACTGTACAAGCTGTCATTCAAGCGTAAAAGAGAATCGTACACTGGGTTCCCCTAAGATTACCACGGTCTGGTGTGTGGAGCTGGCAATGTTAAATACTGCATTTAACGCCCAGTTTTCCTTCGTAATCCCAACACCACCAACAGGCTTAGGTACCTTCATATGGAGCCAAGTGTTCATGATTTACTTTGGCAATATCGGTGGTTCACGTAATTTACAGTATCTGAAAATTGTGATTAAAGGATGATGTAGTTCCTTTACTTCTCAACAAATGATCCCGCAAACTAGTCTTTTCATGAAATTAAATTCACTTTACACAAAACATAGGAATATATTTTGTCATGCTTTTTTTTCTTTGATGGAGACTGTAACACCCACAAATTTTCTTTGTAATTCATGGATGCCTCTACGATAAACTGTCTCATACTTTTGGAACAGATTCACATGCACCGATGGCAAAGGAATAGAATTTGTTACTTTTGGCGGAAATTAGCCTCTAAGGACTGAAATGAGTCACAAACATTAACAAATGGAGAGCTGAGAGAGGGCTAAAAACCCATAAGGAGGTTCACCATTAACGTTAAGCAAACGTAGGTAATTTTTTTTTTTTTTTGAGGAGTTGCTTATTACCAACTAATTACAAGTTCTCACAGTCTTCATATAAGTAAAATATATTCATTATTATTAATTAGGAATAATTTACTGAGTCATTAGCATAAGACTTACATCGATCAACGGCCGTTTGAAGAATATGATAACTAGAGACTCTATAGAAAGATAGGGTCTCTAATAATATCCTCAGGTGCAATAGTGCCATATGACCCCTCAAGCTTTCGAAGCGACTGCTGGAACTGGCCGAGGTCCTAAAGGATGGTTCATTAACTTACGGCAGCTTTTGAACACTCCTTAAGTTGTGTCATTTCCAAACATATCTTAGGCACTGTGACCAATTAATCGCTCATAATTGGGCTAACTTTAAAACTAAATTGCATATATATATATATATATATATATATATATATATATATATATATATATATATATATATATACTTAAGATAAGATGGTGTCAGAGAAAATTAGAGGGCCCATCATCACCGTAAGAAAAGATAGATAGATACAACCGTAGCAACCTAAGGAAAAATAAGGGTAAATGAACCGAAACCTTTGCAAAAAAAAAAAAAATGTATTTTAATGCAGGAAAAAAGAATTCCATTATTTTTCAAAAAAAAAAAAAAAAAAAGTTTTAGTACAGACAAGGCTGAGTTAAAAAAATATATATTTAAACAGCATTAGACGACACAAGACAACTGAATAACATGTTAATAAGACATAAGTCTGATAAATTAAGGAAAAAACAATTAGCATTTTCTTCCTTGGAAAAAATACGTCAATGAATCTGTCATGGAAAGGGTATATAAAACAGAAAGTGCTAAAAATGTTCCCCTATCTTGAAGTAAAATTACTTATTGTACTGGTAATTTAAGAGCAGAGAAGAATGATAACTACATTTCATCTGCACTTCTTGAGAGAGAGAGAGAGAGAGAGAGAGAGAGAGAGTTTATATCAGAAGAAGAGCTGGATCAGAGTAAGAGGGATAGGAAACCATAAATTCTTCCATCCAGAATCCTGCTCTCCGCCAAGACCTAACTCTGACTAAAATTCAACCCTCGCCCGGCCCACACAGAACCAGCAATTTATTGACACTAATTGGTCGATTACTTGCCTTCCACTGGCGGTAATTCACTATTTTGCACTCCATTACACGGTCCATTTAGAGAGCAAACTCGTTCCAAAGTTATCCTTTTCCTTAGAGGTGAAAAGAGAGAGAGAAAGAGAGAGAGAGAGAGAGAGAGAGAGAGAGAATATGACACTAATATACAGAGACCACACAGCCATTATGGTTCTTACTAGGTGGTCTGAGCTGAATGTAAATGACTTCCTCTCTAATTACAGAGAGAGAGAGAGAGAGAGAGAGAGAGAGAGAGTGAGAGTGAGATTTACAAACCAGGCCACACTGACCTTGCGGTCGTTACCGAGTATTCTGGGTTTAATAGAGCAATTCATTTCATTTACAGGTGGTAAACGATAGAGAGAGAGAGAGAGAGAGAGAGAGAGAGAGAGAGAGAGAGAGAGAGAGAGAGAGAGAGAGAGAGAGAGAGAGAGAGAGAAATTATCTAAGTTCACCATTCATTTTCTTTATGTTAAGGGCGTACAAAACAATTTTTCGATAGTTCTACATATTAGGCTATCTCGCTGTATCTTGACACGCATGAACGATGATACTAAACGCGTGGAAACTTTCTAATATTTATTAACAGGGCCGAGATGAAACGTTGCCCTCTCTTCCATATGGCTTTGATGCAATATTTAAAGATAGAACTGAGAAACAGAGTAACAAAGGGATTAGAGAAAGAGAGAGAGAGAGAGAGAGAGAGAGAGAGAGAGAGAGAGAGAGAGAGAGAGAGAGAGAGAGAGAGAGAGAGAGAGAATCTTTGGTATGTGCACGAGTTCTTATGGAACAGATTATAAACTAACTTCGTCTCTACAATGAATATTTTTATTTTAACGGAGATACTACAGAACAACTTCTATTTAACCTAACAAATTCTGCAGTTATGAAGAAGTTAATTTAGGCTTTATCTATATCCCCATTTCGTAAAATGTACCTAAAGCTCATAAAACAATCTTAGCAGAGCATGGAAAAAAAAAAAAAAAAAAAAAGAAGAAGAAGAAGAAAGATTTAAGTCCGCTGAAATTTGAACGTGATCTGAGTTTGGATCGTTGAACGCTGAAGGTGTGGAAACGAAAAGGAATTTGGATTACAACACCACAGGAGGCCAGGGTAAGGGAAGAAAAATGTTTGCAGAGAAGTAATTGGTCAAGAGGTCATGTTCTTGCGGATTTAGGAAGTTTTTCATCCCTTTATTTTTGTTAGATCTGTACTGCACAAATATTTTCTTTAGTGTTACTTGTCATTACCACATACACACAGCTTGCATAAGTACAATACTGGAGAATTTTCTATACATCAACCAAAACTTTTTCTCCATTATTATCTATATTTTTTCTCTTTCCACACTGTTTGCTTAAGTAGCATACACAACACTACTAACCTTCTGTGTACAAGAATAAACTATCAACGGAAAAATGCCAGGGAAGATTCCAAGCTGACGATACTACGACCGAGAGAGTTGGTGGAGGGAATGTTAGATACGGTGGAAGTTATGGAAGCAGGTAAGAGTCAGGGAATAAGATAGTGGATGATAGGAAACTACGTAAATATATATACAGTACTACTTGAAACACTCGGCGATACTGACGTCCCCTATATGCTGTTCTTGCTACCCCAGATCATTTTACACAGCTTAGAAGACACTTTACGCAATGAAGGAGGTTTGAAAGAGACTCCATTAACCTGTTTACCACAAAAGGTCCTCTAACTGAATAAGTTCGTCCGGTGGCAACAAGAAAAATGCGTCGATACATCATCGAATGAAAGTGGTTATCCCCTTCTCTGCAATGATGGCTTTCCCTTAATAATATTTCCCGACTGTTTTTTTCTTTGGCACAGCAAACTACCATTCGAATTAATTGGTTAACCCCTTCTGTCTAGTGACGTATTTTCTCTTCTAGCAGCTACCAAACGTTGAAAAATTTCCTCTTAAGCTGAATATTATCGTCTGGTGGAAGCATGAATTAAAAAAAAAAAAAAGTCATATCATAGATGGAAGGAAAAAAAAACTGTCCCTTTAGATAATGACTTTCTCCTGTTCTATTTTCATTCCATACAAGCGGCTTCAGTATCAACAAAACAGGGTCTCTCTGACTGAAAGGGTTAAATTATTCCTTCAAACTGCAAAGGCGACTTACAGGTTTGTTCCAGCTCTTTTTTTTTTTTTTTAATTAAAGGTTCGAGATAGATAAATGCTTCATCAGTACCTACTAATCCTTCAAAGTAATGAGAAAAAGGGACTATATCGAGAAAGGTATCATGGTGAGGGCTTGAAATACTCGCAAAGACGACACTCGTTCAGATGAAGGCAGTAATGGTGGGGAAGGAATAGTGAGAATGGAAAGATTGGGACCCAAATAGTAAATTAAAGGAACGAAAATTAATATTGACTGGTACAGGAAAAGGAAACCTTATGTGAAAATAAGGGGTGAAAGTCAGTCTTCCAAAATTAATGATCTTGGCTTGCAAAATTTCCTTTTTGCATATTACGGGCTACGTGCAACAAGTTTTATCACTTCTAGGAGTGTAACTGGACATAGATTACGGGCTATGTTCATGTAAACTAGGCATCAGGTATGATTTTAAGGGAATATTATCATTCTCACGTGCACTTTGCGGCTGACAAGTAACTAGCATGCTTGCGTTCTCAGTGACCCTCTCCCTCCCTCACCTCCCTTCCTCTCTCCATACCAGGATCAGATATTCCCTTCTTCTACTTTGCATGCAGATCTCGTCCTTCTAAACTATTCCTGAAACCGCCTGCTCATGCTTACATCTTCTCCTTACATATGCAGACGCCTCCAGTGTAGGAACTTTTAGTGTTGTCTAATGCCTCCCCCTCAGGAGCTAACTTTTCCATTGGTTTTGACTTATTCAGTTAAGATGATAATTGACTAGAAAGTATTTGCTTGTTCTGTGGTTGATACGCCTTGTTTAGAATGTCGGCCTGGTAAAAGGCTCTAATGTCGGAGGTGATATGGATCCCCGGCAGCTTTATTGGATACAAACTTTCACATAAACCAAGTTCTGAGATCCTTTCTGGGTGGGAGAAAAGTTTTCACATCCTTCTGACTAGACTATTTATGTTATTAGCAAGCAATCCCATCTATAATATTACCAGGCACAGCATAATCTCGAGTTACAGGACATCAGACGGTGGCTTGGTAATTCTCCCACTTCCATCTCTCTAGTCGCTCAATAATGTATCGACAATTATCCACATTTTCCCTTTCAGTTCAGTATTAGCATTTTCCACAGGATAACTTAGAAGGAGCTGAAAATAATGAAATGAAGACTACGTAAAGTAAAGTGGATCTGGCTGGCAGAAGGGAGTGAAGGTATATGATGATAGAAAAGCTTGGTGGAATTTTTTTCGCAACTACCATGAATGATCTCTGGGAATAGGCATGTGGTTCTACAGTATCGTGTGTGTGTGTGTGTGTGTGTGTGTGTGTGTGTGTGTGTGTGTGTGTGTGTGTGTGTGTGTGTGTGTGTGTGTGTGTGTGTGTGTGTGTGTGTGTGTGTGTGTGTGTGTGTGTGTGTGTGTGTGTGTGTGTGTGTGTGTGTGTGTGTGTGTGTGTGTGCGCGCGCGCGCGCTTACTAATCAGGTCATCGCTCGCCAGTGACAGGATACACAATATGCCCTATTTACAAGAGTATCGTATTAGACTTTGTATCGTATATCATATAAAAACACACAATATACAACACATACAAAACAAAAAATACTTTCACAAATATTTCCTCACACCGCTCAACAAATTACATGATTAAGAAAACAGCAAAAAGACTTGAAGAAAATAATATCTTGTATATACGGAAGGGGCAATCAATAAGGATAAAGCGAAGAACAACCCGTCCAGCCCGGTATTTCTTGCGCTCTCGTACCGCTTTTACACAATGTCGCAGACAGTGTTGCCAAGCAGAAATCTTCAAAAATGCTAAGCTCAACTTTAAAACGCGCTAAACTATAGGTAAACATTTCAAATTTTCGCGCTAAATTGGACTTCAAAACGAGCTAGATATAGAAGAAAATATAATATTTTTTGGCGCTAAATTATTATGAAAATCACTAGATCTAGCTCCAAAAGCGCTAAATTGGCAACTCTGGTCGCAGATTTATTGGGAGGCGGCGGCATAAATTAGCAGCAATGAGAAAATTAGCGAGGAAACACAGACTGGTAAAGTGCAAGGCCTCGGAGTATCAACAGGGGAGGGGTAAGTGTCAGAGGGCTTAAATCCGAAGTGTCTGACCTGATTAACACACTCAGGATCCAATGACTCCATCTCATTTGAATAAAATTATCTGGCGTTAACAAAAAAAAAAAAAAAAATACTATAGCTGTCACAACCACAGATGATTATTGGTGACAGAATTAACATTTACAGACTCCTATGACTCAGTTGAATATAATCGCCTGGATTTAACAGCAATAAAACACTAGGAGTGGTTCTAACCTTATGAGGGTTAATCAGTTCTGCATCATCGTTAGGTGATCCTATGCATCTTCAGATGTTTAAAAGAATTCCTGATCTGTCCCATAAATTCAGATCGATCATGATTATTTAATGCGATAAAGACAGGTGTATAATAATCATCATCATAATCATCAACAACATAATCATCATCATTCTCCCTAACCCAGTTTTCTCATACAAAGATGGGCTAATGGAGGATTCAGAATGAATTAAATACCAAAGTAGAAGAACTCTCAACAGCATGCCTAGTAAAATCCTATAAGCCCTACAAAACACACGATCCTTTACCACGTACAAATAAAGCAGGAAGTGCCGATAAACAAAGTCTGGCTGGTCTGACCTCGTTCACAAAATCTATATCGCTCATTAGAACAGTTCTGGGAATAACATGTTAATAACTGTAATTAAGGCAATCATCTGGACTATTACGTGAAGCTAATACGAGCGAGAAAAAAATAATGTAGTCAGTTAATCAGGCAAAACAGTTATCCGAAGAATTATACAAGGTTAGGCAGTGAATACGAACAGAATGAGAGAAGTTGTTCTAATTCTTTTCTTCTAGAGGTCACTAACTAATTAAATAATATCGTTTCGCAGCAACAGTGTAAAAAGAAAATGTACGAAAAAAGTTGATGTTGCTGTTAAATTTAACCATTCACTAAGATGACGTCTTTCTCATTAATTCTTGTCGCCTCTATACGAGTTCCTTCAGCTGAGAGACGAGGGGTTAATGAGGAACAATTATATCCTGAATGTAAGAGATCCTTTCTTAATGTGAACAATACTGGCACGTTAATGGCCAGGAAAAGTATCATAACACACGATATATAACACAGATTATATATTTAATATCGTTTCATGAACAACCAGGTTAAAGGATGAAAATGGATAACAGACATACATACATACAAATAACACACATCACGTGAATCATCTCGTAAATAACTAGACTAAATAGGATATCAGGCATATAACATACATTAATAAAAAACAATAGTTTCAACATAGCCAGGATGAGAAAGAGCATAACAGACATGAAATAAGATGCATCATGTAAGTGAAATATTGCGCATATCCGACCAAATAACAATAATAATAATAATAATAATAATAATAATTGTAACAGGATATCACAGTGGACTAGTTAAATGTTAATATTTAATGACATTCTCGTCGATTAATTTTGCATATTACACCATACCACTCCCTCGATGTTACTAATGTCTTTCTTATGGACATGAATTACACAAATAGTGCACAAGAATCAATAATGGCATCCGAAGTAGAAATGTAATCGGTAAGGAAGAGCTGAAAGGATCTTCCTCAATCGACAGGAGTACGATCCTTTTGTGTTGTCATGGCGTTCATATGATCAAGATGGGGAGCTGCGATCATAAAGATTTGGCCACCTTTCATATTGCCACTTTCATGAACTTAACCTCTTTCCTTGCGATTGCGACCTTTTATTCTTCTTTGGCTTCCTTCTTCGATATTTAATAGTAGTGAAGGGATTACGAACATCTCCACTGAGCCTCCAGCCACAGTTGTATTTGATCTCCTCTAAAACTGCTGCTAGCTGACGACTGTATGAGGCTCAGAATGGATCCATCACAGTGAAGGGGTCAATAACGGAAGGTCACCTGAAGAGAACACGAAGTCTAGGAGTGTTCGTGAGGCTCGTATCAGAAAGGCGTTCGGAGAAATGATATTATGGTCTGATAGTACTGTAATTTAGCTGTGTGTGTGGGGGGGGAGGGTGTTACACACAGACTCGCGCGTGTGTGTGTGTGTATTTATGCATGTATGTATATGCGCATATTTTTAAATGTGTGCGTATTACCTCCTGTCCAGGCACCGTTCCTTTCCCATGTACGCTAAATAACATTACCCATCTTTTTATACCGCCTCGCACAAACCCCTGCTGTTATTTTACCCGTGTCCAAGTTTTTAGCGTGTAACACTCGTAACTCGCTAAATGTAAAAACACCAGCCATTCCCCGCACGCAAATAATAGCTCCTTTCGCTCGGGCGGCGTGCACACTTTCCACCTGTAGGCACGAATGTAATCTGCAGTTGCAATCCTCATCCATTCGTGAACACTGACCCGGCAACATTGCGCAACACAATTCGCCGCCGAAATGCAAGCGCACTGGTTTGCGTATGCAAAAAAAAAAAAATTCTCTTACTTTCTCTTGCTTAATCCGCTCGCTACGATGGCGTTTGTTGTATACTGTACTATTCTTGCTACTATTAAGACGGAAGTGTTCAGCATAGGAGAACATCCTACCAGAGATGAGATTAATAAAGGCTGAATCTAAGGCTTTCATTTCCAAGAAGTTTCTCCTAAGATCAGTAAAATCATCTTTCAAACAGCAAGACCCGCCAAGTCTCACATCCTTCATCATAACTACTTGCATTATTTCATCTACTAAAATAAAACAGTGAAGTATGGGCAAGAGTTATTTGTTATTATGACTTTCCATGATCACCAAAGCATACAGAAAATCATACCTTGGGTTCATACTAATTTAAACTAAGAAGAACAAACTACTTTTGCAGACTATTGAAAAGGGGTTTGTGAAGTTTCTTACGAGCTTTCCTTATAAGACGAACGCGGGGAAATGTTGCCTAAGTACCGAGTGATTTATGAATAGATACGATGTTTGCTTTCGGAATAGGGTCAGGCAGCAAATTCCTGCTGGGACTTTTATTTGCAGGCAGAGTCAGATAATAGTATGCTTAATCATGAGTTATGCGTTCTCATCCGGCCGTATTTCTGTCAAGGAGCAGAAATCATGGTGGTGGCTGCTACTCGCTCCATAATAATGTCCCGAGGGGTAGTTTTGGCCAAGGTAACAATTACATTCTTTTCAATTATTCCATCGTATTTATGTTGCCTTGTATCATAGCTCACCTGTGGCAGCTGCAGTAACTTAGCCCCGTAGTTGCCAAGTGATTCTTATGTTGCCATATTCAACCACCTTACATTGCCACATTCTATTAATTCCTTCTTGAAATTCAGCGAGATTGTTTCCCAGAGTGTTCGGGGTTTGTAGGGGTAATCATAGTTGTAGCCCTAGGTTCATTTGAGACGTGAACTCGTTGGACTGCAGGCTTAACTGCCCTTCTCCTAGAGTCCAACATCTCCCTTTCGTGGGGTAGGGAAGTAGTCGAGGGAAGTTTGATTAACCAGACAATTGATCTACCCCGTTATATCAGCGCCAACACATCAAGGCGTCCTTCGCCTGCGCACAAATGGTAAAAAGACTAAAAAAAAGAAAAAGAAAAAGAAAAAAAGGGAACTCTCATAACTTTCACTGAACTATAGTCTAAGTTCCCTTGATCACCCACGAAGACCCACCACCAATTTCTTTCTCCCTTCTAATTTATTTCTCTCCTAATTACGACCTTTGGCTTATCTTCGCGTATAGCCGTTGTTTATAGAGCTATTGTTTTGATTGTTTTGAGCGCTTACACACTAGGGTGGGAAGGTGTGTCTTTTGTTTATGTGTAGAGACGGGGAAGGAATGAGGGCAGGTTGATGGATGGAGAGCCGGAAGGGAGATGGAGAGATAGGGGTAGATGGATGGGGGAGAGAGGAGAGAGAGAGATAGGGATAGAGATGGATGGTGAGAGGAGTATACAAAAGGGATATAGGTATAAGGAAGGATGTAGAGAAATAGGGATATAGGTGATGGAAAGGACAGAGAGAGAGAGAGAGACAGAGAGACAGAGAGAGATGGGAAAAGTAGTGATGGGATATTGTTTCAAAGAAATTAAAACATGTAGCAGCTGGTCACTGATCAAGAAATGTAATGAACGTAGGGAGGGAGGATAATAAGAAAGCAAGAGAAAGTAAAGTGAAGAAATGTAACAGAGGTAAAGATAAGATCGAAAAACTAAGTAGATACAGAACAGAGAGGTAGAGGACAATTCGAATATATATATATATATATATATATATATATATATATATATATATATATATGTGTGAGAAAGAGAGAGAGAGAGAGAGAGAGAGAGAGAGAGAGAGAGAGCAGAAAATAGAAGTGAAGTCCCAAGGGGAGAAACAGCACGAGTGAGAAATACAGCACCCCACCCAAAGCCACCGCCAGAAGGGGAAAAAATAAGAGGGCGAAGTGAGTTAAAGGAGCAGAAAGTGTGAGGCAATAAGGGTGAGTGACATAAGGGAATGAGGCGGCAGGATAAGCGGCTTTCTGCTCCAGCAAATCTGACCCAAGCTCCTCCCACCTCCACCGCTGCACTTTGGCACCAATAACCTGCCCACAACAGCCAGCCTGCTGGAACTGGACCAAAATAATAAACCTGAGACATTATGGTTGCAGCAACTCGACTATGGCAGTCTCGTTGGAACATTTTCGATTAAACAATTTGGAAGAAAAAACACGCTTGCGAAAACGTAGCTGCGGCCACTTGCTTGCGACAAATTTGTTTAAACAATTGCTCTAGATTAAATGAGTGTCTCAGTACTGATTCAGCAACTTCGTTATAACAACTTTGCTGAAGTAAGTTGTCTGCAGTTAGCTGTGCTGGAATATCTTGGGTATTGATTCAACAACCTGGTTTTGATGAGGAAGACTTGGCAGAAACACATTTTACAAAATACACTAATATTGAAAAGAAAAAAATAAATAAACGAAATCGTGGAGTTAATAACTTGACGAATTCTGTCTTCAACGAAGAGAGGACAGACTTGGGAAAAAAAAAATGGGAAGCTTCAACATGCACTAAAAAATGATTAAAACAACTTGACGACCCGGCAAAGGAACTTGGGTGAACAACTTCGGTACAGGAATTTGGTCACAAAGATGCTTTTTATGCATTTTTTTTCCTTAGCCTAAGATAGGAGAGATTTTTCAGTTTCTGCCAGTCATTAAATATATTTTCATAATGCATGCACTTGTTTTTCCTGTTATCTGGTTTGGGTAAACATATTATGCATAATATGAATTTGAAGGCGGGAAAAGCCAGTGATTATGATACTAACTTGTTTTTGTAGATTTGTTGAGAGTTGGGTAAGGTCTGGAAGAAAGCGTAGCACTGGGAATGAAAACTGAGGGAAAAACTATGAGAGAGAGAGAGAGAGAGAGAGAGAGAGAGAGAGAGAGAGAGAGAGAGAGAGAGAGAGAGAGAGACAGACAGACAGACAGACAGACAGAGAGAAGGACGAAGAGGTAGAGATGAATCTTAGAAAACGCAGTATAGACAATTAAAGACATGAAGGAGATGGACAGGGAAATGAAGAAGATAGAGAGAAGGCACTGCAGGTAGGGGGTGAGAACTAAATGGTTAATGATGAGGGATAAGGTGATGATAGAAGTTGGGCAAGGGGATAAGATTTAAAAGATAAAAGAGTGATAAAGGTAATGGTCTCTAGAGGGACGATGGCGAAGGGTAACGAAGGAGCTGAAAGAAGGCGAAAGTGTGAAGTATGCAAGTTAGAAAACGAAGGAAATTGATGACTGCTAACATTTTCAAGGCTATGCAGGTTGGTCCCCGCACAAATACAGTTCACCGACTACTTTTGTGCAATTTTCAATGATGATTAATGAACAGAAGAACACATGATCCCTTTAAATGGCCCAAATTCCCCCTACACCACCTCCACCACCCCAAACAAGAGGAAGGAGTCTGGTGTTATATGGCCAAAGATAAATTATGACAGGTCTGAAACGAAGGAGCAAAGAAAAATGGGAAAGGTGCCATACTGAGAAGTGCTTGAAAGTAAGAATGAACGGAAGAAACAATGAAAGAATAGAAGAATGAAATACAGACAGGCAGACAGACAAACAAAAAAGACAGACAAGACGAAAAATACAGAAGGTTCCCAAATCATGGTGTGAGACCTAATAAACTCAGTGATGATTAGGAAGAGCAAAGGAAAATGGCTTGGTACAATGAAGCCATTACAGACGGACAAATGAGGAAATGAAGGAGCGTTGTGGTGTGGATGTGGGTGTGATAGGAAGCGTTAGGAGAAACACACTGAGGTAGTTTGGCCATGTGGAGAGGAAAGTGAGGGACTGACGAGGAGAGTGTATGTGAGTGAGGTGGAGATTGAGAGAGGGAGGGGAAGGCCAAGGATGATATGGAGGGATGGAGTGGAGAGGTATATGAGAGAGGGGGATGTGAAGTGGGAGCAGGGCAGTGAAATGGCGGGGGACAGGGTGACGCGGAGGCGATTTGTTTGTGGCCACCCCATACGGGATTGGGGCGTCTGGCAATAGTTAGATAAACAGAAAAAAAATCATCTTAAAAAAAATGGGGCGACATGCAGAAAGACGAACTAAATGAAGGAAAAAACTGAATGAAGAGCTGTAAGGGAAAGTACTGGCGATAAAAGAAGGAAAAGCGAAGACAGGAACAACAGTAACTCCCGAATAATGAGGAGAGGAGAAAATATCAAGGTTAGATGAGTAGCTAAAAGCTGCAGAAGAATGATAACCCATAATGAAGGACGATATATCGACGCAAGAAGAAATGATTGAAAAACCAGAATGGCACTCAGTACAGCGCATACCTCCGCCATCAACATCCATGCAATATTCACTGAAAAATTCACGAAAATGTCGAAGGACACCCTATCTTGCAATGTTAAAGAAAGTGAATTAAAAAAAAAAAAAACATGGATCCGCACCTTTACCCGGATCTGTACCAAAATTTCATGGAGTCTATTCTGGGCCAATGCCCATTCTTCTACCAAGTTTCATGGAAATCCGTCCAGTAGTTTTTGTGTAATCTTGCTCACAGACAAACCAACTAACCAACAAACAAAACGGACAGGGATGAAAACATAACCTCCTTGGCGGAGGTAATGAAAGAAAAGTTTCCGGGAGCCAAATGCTAATCGCCGGCCAGAATAGCCTATGCTGTTAGCTAAGTTACAAGCTACAGTACTTACAAACCAATTATGAAGAAAATTCTCAAAACTCTGCGGAATTCAGTAACATCGTTTTACAAACAGCCAATCCAAACTGAAGAAACTAGTTGACATTTGGCAGCCATTTTGTGACCTTAACCATGGCCCAGAGTGCCCATTTTCGAACTCGTCAAAGATTTTGGCCATATCTTGATAGCCTGAAGGTTCCGTGTTGATAGCTCAAGCCGTTCATGAGATATAATGGTGCTAAATGAGGGTGATAAAAACTAATTGACCTTTGGCAGCCATTTTGATGACCTTAACCTTGACCCCGAGTGCCCATTATCGAGCCTGTCCAAAATTTTGGCCATATCTTGATACCCGAAAAGTTTCGTGTTGATAGCTCAAGTCGTTCAAGAGATATAATGGTGCTAAAGGCGGCCGATAAAATGGCTATAGGCAACCATTTTGGTTAATCTGACCTTGACCCAGAGTGCCCATTATTGAACTCGTCCAAGATTTTGGTCATATATTGATACCGTGAAGGTTTCATGTTGACAGCTCAAGCCGTTCATGAGATATAAAGGTAACAGATAAACACACACACACACACACACACACACACACACACACACACACACACACACACACACACATAGACGCGGGCAAAAACATTATCGCTCCAAGGCGGGCGAAAATGAAAAGAAAAATGGGGAAAAAGAAAATGAGGAGTACAACTGCAGGCAAGAGATATGAAGAGAGTTGACGGAAGAGGTATAGGAAAGGAACGCTTAGAAGGAGTGAAAGTGAAAGCTGTAGAATGCAGAGATTAATCCAGCACACACGGAGGACTAAACTTAGGAAAAAAATATAACCAAGAGCTAGATTAACCCGAATGCTTGACGCTCTCGTTAATATTCTATTCCTTTCTGCAGAGAGACGAGTTTATCCAACTAAAAGAAACACCTTAAGAGTAAAATGGGAGCTAATGGTGGCTATATCTAACTCCCTCGTAATTTAAGTGCCTGCTAAGCTATATAACACCATTAATAGCAAGAATAAACTGCAAGTGATTCCACAGAGCTGGAGGCGTCAGGGACAGGTGTCGGTATCATAAATAAAATAAAGAAAGAAAGAAAGAAAGAAATATCAACCCTGTCCACCCGAGGACATATTTTTCGTTTAGTTCCACGTAACGCCACACATTTTATTCAGGTCAGGGAACCCATCTCTTGTTTAGTGTTAATGAAGGCTGCCTCAAATCCCTGCAGTTCAAAAGGAGTCTTTCAAATTATTTAAACATGTCCGAAGGTACAGTAGAAAAAAAATTAAAAGACTTCCTCAGGGAGAAGAGATTATGAGGTGGTTGAATTATTAGGCTGAGTGGGGATGGCATACAGTAGATGTGGTACTGCTTCTTCTGTGACACGGGCGAGTTTAGAAATTGAATATGTATTAGTGACGGCACGATATTAAATACTATTAATACTATCATCATCATTATCATCATCGCAGTCCTACTTCCCACCCAAGAGACTAGGTTAAATAAAATCCACAATAAAGAGAAAGCTCAGAGGACAGCCATCAAGAGAGAGGTCTTACAAGCCTCTGAAATTTTGGTCCCACATCACAATCAAAAACCATTCGAACCTTTTCTTTTGTATTCCTTTTATATGCGCTTCATAAACACCTTGGGGATAAAGCCATTTTGTCGACAAAAAAAGAAAAAAAAAATTGTGGGGGTTAGGTAGGATGCAACCCTTGTCATAAGCATTTCCGCACACTCTTAATTCATCCACTTCACCTCCTCGTCAAGTCCTTAGCTTCAGCTTCCATACGTCTCTTCTTCACACACCCATTTACTATACCATCTACCTTCTGGGCTTACAATGCCTCCTCTAACCGCCAAACTTACATACACTATTTATTATTACTTTTTATAGCCAGTATCTATCTATGAGAGTACCATCTAATTAACACTCTCCTCTGTTCCTTTATAAATACACTTCGTTACACCAAACCTTACACGATTCTCTGTTTCTTACTTTATCCGATACACGCAAACCACACATATTCCATAACATTCCCACTTCAAATCCTCCACTCTCATACTCATGAACCCTTCAATATTTATCATCAACTTCACTCTCATTCTCATAATTCCAGTTTCAACCTTTCTCTAACGCCCTCCGGATAGAGTCTGTGTTGCACAATCGTAAGGACATGACACACCCTTGTCTCATTCCAACAGTAACATGGAACCATTCACGTAGATAGCCAAATACATTTACACATACTTCACAACAACTGTACAACCTCTTAACATTACGTAATATCTTCCAAAAATCTCTCCATGTTCACCTTGAAATACCCTTTTTCCAGATTTCTTGAATGCCATGTCTTCCAGTCCTCACAGTCTTTCTCCTTTATCAGTCTTACTTCAAATACTCATGCTTGATAATCACCTATTGCTGATAGCACCAACACGTTCAACATGCACCACGCATTCTGGTATCTTCTTGACTTTCTCTATTATTACTATTCCATTATATCTTTTTGACAGCAATGAGCAGAGTTATGTCACGATAATTTCCGTCCTCACTTCGGTCACATTTACATTCATACAAAGGCACAATCAGCGCCTTCTTCAGCTCCACAGTTACAGTTCCACTCACCCAGGCCTTCTTGCCACATTTAACACAAATATTTCACTTCACCTCCCTCGCCATTATATTTTACTCTGTTTTAATATATCTGCATATATCTTATCACTACCTGCTGCTTTCCTATTTCGCAACTTCTTCCTAGCACTCTTCGCTTTCTCTGCTGCCATATTCTTAAGGACCAGCTTGCATCTTTGTGCACCGTTGTATCCGGTCATGTTCACCGCACTGCTCTTGTTCCCGATGATTATTACTTTTTACTTTTTCATAACAGCCCTTCCAGCTGCCCTGTTATTTCACTTCCATTTGTTAGCATCGCCTCACCCTCATTTTTCACATTCATTCCAAAACTTTTGCACCTTTTGCAGAAGTTTGTTTTTCCAAATAATATACAATACTTTTTCTTTCACCTAAATAATTCATGATTTTTTCTCTCTTTTTTTTTTTTTTTTTTTTAACTAAACTTTTCATCCACTTCTTACGCAATAGATACTCTCTCTGTCTTGAACCAACATATTTCAGTGGAAAAGATGAGATGATCCACCAGTTACGAAGTTATGAGAATGAATGTGTGATATATGATATTGTAACAAGGGTGCTGTGCTGCATGCAAATATACTAATATGAAGGATGCTTATTTAAGTTTGAGCAGGAGAAAGAATCCCAACAGAGGGTGAGAATACCAAGAGGTACACTAGACTAGTCTCCCATGACATTTATCTCTTTGATAGCTAATTTAGGATGGTGCAATACCCTGGATGGCAAGCTGTTCTAACTGCTTAAATGGTACCCAGTAATCCGTGCCTTCAAAAGTGGATCGCATAATTTCTGTCTTCCGTATGGCCAAACCTGTTCTTATGATAGGGTACTGAGCTGAATTTGCCTCCTCCTATCATGGACTTGCAAAGACAAATTAAGCCACACTTGCTCTGCCACGCTTGAATGCTAAGGTATTCGTCAGCGTTCATAAATAATGGAAACAGCGGAACTGAGAAGGGCTATCCACCTATTCACACTATCCATTATAAATAATGCTGTGTCTGGACTATCCTGAATAAAGACTATAAGTAAAAAAAACTGCCCAACTACCTGTCCATAAACATAGCCTACCCATTAATGCACACACAATTCGCTCGCATCTGTACTTATTTTATCTTTTTGATTGGGCTTTTTGTGTGACTATCCGGATGTGATTCAATTCTTTAAATCATTGTTCACTGTGATATTTTTCAGATAACTGAAATGCGGATACTTCAACAGGGAACCATCATTCCATTTTACTCTTCTGTATAATGAAACAAGAATAACGGGATTTTTTTTTTTTTTTTTTTTTTTTTGCCTCGTATCTATTTTAACTTATTCTCTAAACAAGGATGATAATTCACTTACCTTTTACGACTTATTATATATATACTGATGATAGATTTAGGCAGAATAATCCAGTAACTAGAAAATGCAGTAAGAAAATGCATATACTACTCAAAACCCAGAGTGATGAGACCAAGTAGGTTACGGCGTTTCTCTTCGACTTTCAATTCTCGTACGTAAATCGTAGCCTCCGAGCGCGGTAATTAGGAAATGCCCATCAAAATGTTCTAAAGATATATGGCGACCACTCACGGCTGTGGCAGAACTGAAAGCTGTTAAAGTGGGTTAAATGCAGCTCTGACCATTACCCACCCTCCTGACTCTTAACAGCTATCTGTTCGAAATCGCCTGGACGTGTTCATTTTCATACCACTCTTCCTCGCCCGTCACCTCAATCCGTTCTCTGCCTCCTTTAATATCTAGTTTTCAAAAAAAAAAAAAAAAAAAAAAAAAGAAGAAGAAGAAGAAGCGGCAGCCTGGATTAACATTGCCAGTCTCATGACTTAAGAATTAGGTGGAATCCTTCAGAATCTGAAGTACTTGACTAGCACATACCACACATTCGCAACCTCTACTTCTTAGCGGACACTAAGATTAAGTGGCATCGTAAGATGTTTCGAGGTATCTAATGTAGGAGACATAATTGCAAGCAATATATGGACTGATGGATACTGTGCAAACAAAAGGAGGACCTGCAAAACAATAGGTGGATGCGAAAAAACAATACAAGGAACAATGAAAACTCTCTATATACTGTATTGTATATATATATATATATATATATATATATATATATATATATATATATATATATATATATATATATATATATATATATATATATATATATATATATATATATATACAGAAACACCGACAGTTAGAAAGATAGAAATAATTATTGCTGGCAAGCGTGAAGAAGAATGGGAAATGCAAGTGAGAAACGTGAGGTGGAAAATCAGTGAATTTTGAGGAGAGAGTAAGGATAAAGGGATTGGATGACTGACTCCTTCACACTAAGGACGTCGACTTATCATCCTTGTCACCTCCAGACGATTTTATTCAGCACTGGGTGTTTGGATGTATGAGATTAACTAAAGCTTTCGTTAACACTTGCACTACTCTGGCGTGCTCTTAAACTGAATAGTATAGTCTGGTAGTATTAAGAATAAAGGGAATATGACGTCTTTAGGTTAATGGGGTTAAAATACATTCCACGTGAGAAATAAAGGAAAAGTATGTGGAAAATGAAACCGAAAGAAATGAAAACCAACAAATTACACCTGTAAACCTAATGCAAACAAGAAAAAATACGTATTTATTGTGAACAATTTTCACATTATACTCGGACAAGCAGGTTACTAATAGGATATCAGGTAACAGTGACTTATAAAAATAAGAAACCCTAGGAAGTCAAGGAAAAACAAACAAACAAACAAAGGAAAGAACACTCTACATCAACAGGAATAATGAATAACAATTGTGTGGAAGGCAACAGGAAAAACATAAGATACTAAACAGAAAATCTTAAAAATTGTAAGTAAAGAATCTGAGAGAGAAGGTGACTCCCAATGCAATGTTACAGTGGATGGAGAGAGACTGGAACTGATGAGAGAGTTTTAATACCTGGGTCCAGTGACAGAAAAGAGAGCAAAATGTGCAAAAGAAGTGGAAAACAGAGTGACACAAGGAAGAAAAGCAGCTGGTGCAATGAAGGCCTTGATAAGAAAGAGAGGCTTGAGTGTTGCAGCTGCACGAGGCTTACATGGAGTGTTAGTGCCAACTCTAACATAAGGATGTGATCACTATGATGTGGCATGAAAATGAAAAGTCAGGAGTGAGAGCTGTGGAGATGGGACCGCTAAGGAATGTATGTGGAGTACAGAGAGTGGATAGGATACGAAATAATGTGATTCGTGAAAGATGTGGACTGAGGAAGTCGGTGGACACCAGAATCGAAGAGACTGTACCGAGATGGTATGGTCATGTGGGGAGAATGGAAAACAATAGAGTGGTGAAAAAGGTATATCTGAGCGAATTTGAAGGAGGGAGGAGGCGAGGGAGGCCAAGAAGGTGGAGGGATATGGTGGATGAGTGTGTCAGGAAGAGAGGATTGGAAGTCTGTGAGGCTAAGGGACTGACAAGAGATCGAGCTGGCTGGATCAATATTGTGAGGAGAAGCGCATAGTCAGGGATTTGGCACCCCTTTTTAACGTGACAGCGTCCAGGCTGACTCTATCGGATACGTTTATGTGAAGCCACAGAACGTGGTGAATGTTTTCGGCGTATCAGATGGAGCCAGGATTCCAGGGGCTTGAATGATGAGTGAATGGAAGCGTGGCCCATTGGAGTGGGCAAACCTGGGCTATCTGGACATTGCTACTCCTCACCCTGCCCTAGGATAGGAAAGGAGGTCTGTGTAATGATAATGATGAAAAAATCTGAGCACAACAGGTCAAGAAGTACACTACAAACTAAACCAAAGTGAGACAGTATTTTTAAACAACCTAGACAATAAGAAAAGGAAAGCTGTAATGTACTTACAGAGTAATTTCTCAATAAAACAGTATTTAACGCCTACGACAAATGTTAAATAATATATATATAAATAAAATGCTGATGCTATTCGAAGCTTATAAATACAATGTTGGATGCAAGCAAATACGTAGGGAAATCACAAATTAGCCCCTGCTTGCGATCGGAATAAAGTCGTCAAAAAAATCTACGAGAACTGTTCAGGTAGGCATCCCACACCCATGCAAGCACCCATTTGGAGAATATCGTGGACGTAGCTGACTAATAGGAAATACGCTTTTGTTTTGCCTGGACGCAAGTATATTCAAGCCATCACTAAATATCGCCGATTTCTAAAGAGGAGTCAGTGCTAAGTCCGATTTACTTGTATTGAGGTTATTAAATCAACTTGCACACGAACTACTACATGTATGAGACAAGACAAAAAAGAACGGGGTGGGAAGATTACAAAACAAGCATAAACAGGAACAGTTACAAAAGTACAACTCTGAAACAAGCACTCTACGAACAAAGAAAACAAAGGAAAATAAGAGGAAAATGAGGGCAGACGCACAAAAGCTCTTCGTGCAGGTAGGAGGGGCTAAACGTGAGGGGAGGCGGGAAGGAGTGCACACCCCACCGCTGCTAAGTCGGGTGTTACTTGACTCCCTCGTAACTCATCTCTCTTTTATCCTCGCCCACCGCACCGCCCTATCGCTACCCGCCACTGCATCTCCCCGCTGCTCACGTCCGCACCCGAAGGCACTCGGGTAATTGAAACTTTCTTGCTGTGCCTCATGGAAGAGGTGAACCCTCTTGCCTGCCAGCCTGTCTGCCTGTCTGCCTGCCTATCTGCCTGCCTGCTCCTGGGAGGGTGTAGAGAAACTGTGATATGGAGCACGGAATGAGTGTTGTGATATCTTAAGTATTATACGATTGATCTTGGCTGTGACTGGCTAAATATGGGCAAGAAAACATCATTGCATACTGTACGCAGCCTACTATGTGGTGTGTGAGAGTAATAATCTCGCTTTCTCCTCTTCCACGTGGGGGAAGAGGAGAACAGGAAGAATCATGGGAATGGGAATAAAACTGAATAGCACGTACTGTACAAGCAGTAGTGAACATAACTCAGTAAATATTGGAATGGGAAGGAAACTATGCATCATAATATTAAGGCAGAGATACTTACCTGTAAAGTAATGGATCCGTCTGCCTGCCTGCTGTCCCTGGCTGGGTGAGAGAGGAGCTGGAAGGAGAAAAGAAATGGAACTCAGTCGTGCTCATTGTTTGGGTGACTATTGATACGGAATAGTAAATAGTAAATAATAAATTCAAACATATATCAACATATTTAGAACAGTATGGCATCAGTGACAGAAGAGGATACCGAAGCGAAACTTGCAAAAACAAATCACTGAAGAAGAGTTGCAACTAAGTATCGAAAGCCATGCCGAGTACTGTCCTAACCTGAATCCGATATCTATATGTAAAGTGGGCTTCAATAGAGTTCCACTTACGCGTGCAATGGAAATACTACTACTACTACTACTACTACAACTACTACTACTACGACTAATAATAATAATAATAATAATGAACAAAAATTCATAGTGTATTACATTTGAGATGGTGGGTATTGACGTCCGAGTGCCAGGTGACATTTGAGGTGCAGTTCATTAGTTTTCTGTTGGTGTATCTCAGATGACTACTGCTATTGAAGACTCGGATTTAAAAAAAAAAGAGAAAAGAAGAGCATGGTGTGAAACTCGAAAAATATCTAATAACTGATGCCAACGACCAAAGACGTATGCAAAGGAACGGAAAGTGGGGATGTGGTCAAAAAGAATTTATCAGAAACGAAAAGAAAAGGTAGATGCGAATGTGAAGGTAATGTGAATCAAATACCAAAGGGGCAAGTGGTATCGAGGTGATTTCATGCCTTAGCAGTGGATAGGATCGAGGTGAACTGAATGGGCGAGTAAAATAGACGTGAATCAACACCAAAGTGGTGAGTAATATCGTGGAGAAATATTCCTGAAGGAATAAAATCAAGGTGAATTAATACACAAGGAGTGAAGAGGAAGGAGGTAAATTAAATCTCTCATGATGGGAACAACTCAAGTACTCCATTTCAGTTAATGCCAGACGTTACTTTTAAACTGGGAGTAAGTCACAGGAGCCTGAGTGGTATTCCCAAGAGGTAGGTAGAATGGAGGTGAAAGGGATCAGGCACGAAAGCAATGAAGAAAGGAAGTGATGCTGAGGAGTGGCAAAAAGCATCACACGCGTGCATGGTTATGGTACGAGGTAACACGCGAGTTCATCGCTAAGGTGCTCATATAAACATACACACACACACACACACACACACACACACACGTGTGTGTGTGTGTGTGTGTGTGTGTGTGTGTGTTTACGTATCTGCACGTATATTAATGTGAATTAATGTGGCTTGGGAAGCATACATTTTTTTCCCTTTCACTTCCGTTTTCCTTCATTTCATACTATCTGAACCTGGCACTTACCTTCCCTGACTTTCCTTCCTTTGTAAATGCATTCTCCTTCCTCCACATGTGCCGTCTCTCATATTCTCTTCTTAGCATATTCACGGCTGCGCGATGCAAAAACTTGATTCTTCTTTCATGCAGATCACGAAGGATGCAACTGCAGCACAGTATCGTAATGTTGTTAATGGTACCTGTCCGCGCTGAGTAAAATTATTTCAGGTTAGGATATACCTTCTATTCATACTTTTTCTCGAAATACTTTAATGACGCTTTGACTACACAACATACGATCCTTGTCACTTTTCCCTGTCAGATTCGGCAGAACAGGTGATTGGTGGCGGCAACAGCAGCAGAATTGGTGGCAGCGGAGGCGGCGGCGGCGGCGGCGGCGGCGGCGGGTGTGTGTGTGTGTGTGTGTGTGTGTGTGTGTGTGTGTGTGTGTGTGTGTGTGTGTGTGTGTGTGTGTGTGTGTGTGTGTGTGTGTGTGTGTGTGTGTGTGTGTGTGTGTGTGTGTGTGTGTGTGTGTGTGTGTGTGTGTGTGTGTGTGTGTGTGTGTGTGTGTGTGTGTGTGTGTGTGTGTGTGTGTGTGTGTGTGTTTTCCTCTGTCTCCCCTAATTTCTTTATTTCATCCCTACTTCCATTTATTTTTCTCGCAGTCTCCTTGCCTCCTCTCCTTTTCATTCCCCTTCCCCCTTACTTCCTCTTCTTCCTTACCAATTTTCATTGTTTCTCCACCTTAACCTGTCTCCGTTCAATTGCATTACTTCCTCTGCACCTCCATTTATTTTCTCTCACCCTCCTCACCTGCTTCCTTCTTTGTCTCCTTCTCCTCCGCTCCCTCCTCCACAACCAATAACCTCATTACATATGTCATGAGAGTCCTTCACCTGCCGAGCCTCCGTGCCTGCAGAGTGATAGGTATCCCAGAGGGAGGTCTACAAACTGGGACACGGGCAGGGGAACGAGATGTAGGTGAAGCAAGGAAATGGTAAACAGAAATGAAATAAATATAAAACAAGTGGAGATAAGACTTTAATGCTGCTGTAATGTAACTGAGAGAAGACACCATAGGTAGGAGGAAAATATTTCAAGGAAATACAGACAAGAGAAGGACACTGAAAAACACTGACAGGGGCGAACGTTTTATATGCATCTTCGACTCGACTAACATCACATCGAAATAGCTGGTTGAACTGGATAACTACTTAGGTCACCGTTTAAATCACCCAGATCTCGTGAATAGTAAGTATATCCGATGAATGCAAAATATTTTTCACGATCAACATTCAGCTTCAGACACAGATTGTGTGAATAACTGTGTAAATCAATCAGTGCTAACTGCAAACTGCAGCTGTGATACAAATGAGTAGTGCAAAGAGACGGTATCAGTTCCATCACTCTTCTGGGGCTTACTGCATAAAATTTACTTAAATTATGGACAGATGATTTTACTCAGATTCTATACGAAGATTGGTCTGGTCAGAAGGCAGGGAAGAATGATGCCATGAAGTCACCTTCACTGACAGATGTAGGGTAATAATAACCACAGCCATAACAGCATTAATAATGTTAATAATTATAATAATAAAATATAATACAATTACTGCAATTTCATCGTGGTCAGAAGGGAATGTTCACGCATGAGACAACGACCTAAATGCAATACAACGTAAATGATCAAGACAAAGATAAGGTATCAGTCCTTACACTACTGAGTTGCTCAATAAGTGCAAACATGCTGAGATTCCTTCGCTGAATCTCTCTCTCTCTCTCTCTCTCTCTCTCTCTCTCTCTCTCTCTCTCTCTCTCTCAAAAAGGGGCACACACACACACACACACACACACACACACACAAATACATGCACTGACTGACACTTAGAGATCAGTTTGGACACACAGACAAACGCTGACACCTTAACACAAACCCACACACTCTTACACAAAAACAAGTGCTCTCAGACACAAATAGTCACTGACACACAGCCGCTCACACATGCACACACACATGCACTGATAGGCCAAACCAAGCACACAGACTGACACTGACATATCACACACACACACACACACACACACACACACACACACACACACACACACACACACTTGACTGTTACATTCTCAAAGATGTGTATAACTCGATTATAATAATTTGAATAGCAATACTTCTTTCCATTATCTACAACATAGAAGTTCTATGTTATCTTTCGGCTCACGTGAGACGATTATGCTCAGTTTGAGAAAGTCGCCGAATGAGAAAAGTTAAATAAATAAATAAGTAAATAAAATATTACCTGACCGAGAAACAAGAATTCTGTATTTCATTCCGGTTCACGTCAAACACCTTCATTCAGCTGAGAGACACCCAAGGCAGCCAAAGATTTTTTTTTTTTTTTTTCATTCTTACTATCATTAGACAATTTTATTCATCTTGGGACAGGTTTGTTCAAATAAAAGGGATTGGACATAGCTTTAATTATCCTCTTCACCACTTTAGATCTTTCCTGGATTAAATAAAGCGTCCGAAAGCAGCAGGAAAACATTAAAACTGACGTCACAGGACTGAAGGGGTTGATACAAACGGTTAACAAAAGACGATGCAAAGTAGAAGGGACACGGAAAGATCAAGTCGTGCAGACCTACAATGATGCTCATGTCTGTCCTTAAATATTTCCACTCCCAAATAGAACAATCATTAATCACGCCTCTGTTGGGCTGTGTAAATAGTCCGATGGCAGGAAGAACACAGTACAAAATATTCGCACTGGAAAAGTTGACTGATACTTAATAACCCCATCATTACGAGAGGTCTTTCTTATGCTTAATAAAATCGTCTGTTGATGGCATGAATTATGTACAAGGTGTCATCGTACTAAAGTGTTAAATTCCTTATAGAGACACATCTTAATACATAAGCAAGTATATATAAGCATTATATATTAACCATACTGCCATCATTAATATAACTGCTTAGCTCTAATGTACATACATAAACATGCACGCGCACATGGACACACACACACAAAAAGAAAAAAAGAAAAAAAAAAGCAAGTGGAAATGCTCACTTCCATTTTAATTCTTACTTTTATTCCTCTCACTTCTATTTTTATTTTTTCACTTGCACTTTTCTTTTAGTTCTTCCATTTCTTACTCTCACTTCTTTTGTGATTTTTCCTTTTGTTACTCTTTCACTACTATTTTCATTCTTCCTTTTCTTACTCTCTGATTTGTACTTTCATTTTTTCTTTACATTCTCATTCTACTTTCATTTTTCCTTCTTTTACCCTCACTTCTACTTCATTTTCGCACTATAACTTCTACTTTCGCTCCTTTTCTTACTTCCACTTTTTTCTTTCTTCCTTTTCTACTTTCTCACTTCTGCTTTCATTCATCTTTTTCCTATCATGCTTTCTCGCCTTTAGCAAGTTTTGTATGAGTTAACACTCGGGGGCACCTAATGCATTCTGAGCTGAATAAGATCGTTTGATGTTGGCTGCAATAAAACACTCGAGTTGTTTCGAACACGAGGCGGTTAATATTGACAGTATTTACACTCTCAGGATACCGTGAGTCACTCAGCAGAATTAATGCTTCTGAAGTTAGATAAAACAGAATATTAGTGATATACTAAACATGACAGAGTTAACTTACTACTAACAGTTTAGTGCCTTCACTCGGACTGTCCTCTGAATTTTGTTTTAGATAACATCAGACCACTTTATTTTGTTTGCAGAAACTTTTTTTTTTTATGGTGGGTTTAACATTCATTAACCTCTTGAATAGGAAACATCACTTCTAAGAGGTAGAAAGAATAAACAAGAACAAGAAATAGACGAAGGAACGTTCTTTTCCTCATGATTTTTTATTTTTTTGGCTATTTACGTAAGTTACTCATGATCCTAATTACTCCAGCTAATACCTGTATATGTGTTTGCATGTGCCAACTAGGTAAACTAATTTATAAAACTGTGTTCATCGTTATTGCTCTTACACTACCAGCCTCACGGGAACATAGCAAAAATGTATTTATTCGCCCACTTGATCTCGGACCTCATCTTTGCAGCTCTTTATTGCGTCTGACGACATATTAAAAAATTTCAGTGCTGCTTGACAAATTAGTTTTTAATCTTGTAATTTAAAGTTTACAGAATGGATTACCATGTGCTTTAGCTACCAATACATCCCTTGCTTTCTTCAGCTATCCATATACCGCAAAGTGAGAGAGCACTAAGCTACAGAAATTATTTGGTATATAACACCCTCCTTTCTCTAGGTTTGCGTTTTTTCAACACTTATTAGTTTTATCCCTTTCAGCACGATGATGTAATATGTATTTTAGCCTTCTAGTTTTCATATGATTTTATTAACCTTAAAAAAATCCTTGTAGTGATGGAACAGCTGAAGTTTATACTGTATCCAATTACACCGATTTGAAAAGTCTCTCCAAAGCTGGCTAAAATCATTATGAGTTAGTAAAAATAAATTTCAGAAACGGGTATTCGTAGTGATGAGGTTACATATACAAATGAAATACTTAAGCTATTCATACCACCCTTGAACATTTCTCCACTCTAAATCATGACGTAAATAATAATAATAATAATAATAATAATAATAATAATAATAATATTGACAGAAACTGTTGTATCAACTCATCCATGTAATAATATCAACCTAGTGAAATTGATAGAGGGAGAGAGAGAGAGAGAGAGAGAGAGATTTCAGGCCATGACATTTTCCTCTCTAAGATTTTAAGTAAAATGAGCCAACATTTCAAATCAGATGGTTCGTCTCACTTAGAAATATACCAGGTTTTAAAGACAGTTGGTTTTAATGGTCCCTTCCCTTCCGTTAGTTTTGTCGGTCATCGCTTATTTTTAATTCACTATCTGGGTGCAACGAGTACAACAAAGTAAAGTTGTCTTGCAGGTGAATGAGTCATTTAACGAATTCTTACTATGTATAATGTGGATTCTATCGCACAGAGAGAGAGAGAGAGAGAGAGAGAGAGAAAGAGAGAGAGAGAGAGAGAGAGAGAGAGAGAGAGAGAGAGAGAAAGAGAGAGAGAGAGAGGGATTGAGGTGACTACTGAACAAGGATGTCACTGCACCACTCAAGCTAATCAGTTACATTTAATGGGGCTCCTCTGATCCTTTTAACCAAATCTTAACAAGTTAACAGCATCTAGTTTTGGTCCATCAGTCTTTGATAAGCAATGAACGATATATATATATATATATATATATATATATATATATATATATATATATATATATATGTATGTATGTATGGATATACACGTTATGTAGTGATAGTATCGATAAAGTTTCATGTTGCTTTACTAACAAACAATGGTGTATATTTTCCCAGGATGTGGCAAGCATGATCATTTCATCATATGTAAGGACCACATTTGTAAACAAACAGATCGTCCAGGGATTGACAGTTTGCTTGGTTTTACATAAATAGTATATTACAGTGATATCACAACCAAACCTGGCTGGATAAATGTTGTGATGAATACAAACCTCTATATTACTGTATATATGAAGAAACTATGTTCATGATTTTCATGTCTTTCACCCACATTTACTCTTGCTTGTGTCAGGTGGCTCGTAACAAAATTAAAAGAATAAAAACATGACACTCCTTGACGCAGAAAAACACAAGGTCTGTCAAGATAAAATTTTTAATACTAAAGGCCACGGATTTCACATGGTCTTTTTATCTTTTAACGCTTTTTTCAGCAAAATTATAGTTTTAATATCCGTACTACTTATCTATGTCCACTTCCAATGTTGTATCAAGTTTAGTTAATAAAGGAAATTACAACTAATTTCTACTTCTACTGTTTCCATGCTACCGGTTATCCAATAATACGGCGACGAGATACGCACTGATTTATAATAATAGTTATACTGTATTAATAATAATTATAATACTAATACTAATCATCATCATCATCATCACCATCCGGACCTCCTTTCCTTTAGCTTAGGGCAGGGTGAGAAGTTGCAATAATAATAATAATTAATAATAATAATAATATAAATTATTATTATTATTATTATTATTATTATTATTATTACGGTGTTATCGTCATTATTATTATTGCTATTATTATTATTGTTATTATTATTATTATTATTATTATTATTATTATTATTGTTATTATTGTTATTATTATTATTATATCCAGGCTGTGTTATCAAGTTTAAGAGAGACTTACCGAACCGTAAATGTTAGATATATCTCTCACCCTTTCAGTGCAAGGGGTCTTCCTTAAGTTGAATAAAATCATGTGCAGGAAGAAAGAATAAATAAGTGTTAGTACAAACATCACCAAATTCAAGAAGATAAGTCCAGGAGAGCAAGACATGTCAACTGCCGTGGTCAATTTGCTTAATGCTGATCATATGGTAGAGGGAAGAGAACCTCGTGCAGTTTTGAATTTCTTTTTAATATTTTTCACTTAGGTTTTATTATAAGACATCATAAAAACATCCCCTTTATTTAAGCTGCAACAAATCTGAATGGAATAGCCAACTATCACAGTGCAGCATAGACGGTTAGGTATTAGATGAGTACTCAGAGTGGTTACGGAGGCATCATAGCTAAGCGATTTATTTTGCATATTACACTTAGCACTCACTTGCACATTATTTATGTCGCTTTAACATCGTCCTAGTTTGCAGTAATAACATACACAAGGATTTTTAGATGCAATGTGTAGAATATATCAGATGTTACGAAATCTTCAAAACTGCTTATAATATGTCCTTATTGGCGTCTTAACAGTGACGTGTAAGAATGTGTGATGGTATCTGTTGGCAAGTTAAGGCACTGCTGAGCCTTACTGATTAGCCTCTTTATGTTTACATTTAGATATATTTTAAAAAATTTTAACATTATCATTCATACAAGTCTGCTGGATTTTGTAAATATTGGACTCATATTTCATTGTACGAGAATTGGTAACTGTCTACTGTAAAGGTCTATAGGTCACCGATAAAGTCAGGGGCCATATATCGCCTTCTGTTTACTCAAATATAAGCATCTTATTAAACAGAGAGTATGAAGACAGGCTCGAGCGACAATGTGTATTCCATATCAGTGTGCTCCATGTCAACGACCATTTCTGTTGGTGCTTTACGACACAGAACCCATCCGCAGTGCTCCCACATTCAGCCATCCGTCAAAATAGCATGTCACACCAGCAACCACAACGCAGAGGTCAGAATTTACACTTGGCTTTTGTGTTTTAAGTTCATATTGTGTACGGTGCTTGCTGTTCTATTTTGCCATAGTGTTGTGTCGTGTCGCATATCAATATTATAATCTTACATTTCTGTTTCATTATATTTATATATGTATGTATTCTATAGGGAGGTTAGGAAAAACATAGGTGAGAAGCTGGAGTTTATTCTCTAACGTTGTACTACCCTTGTCATAACTAACCATCGTGACGGCTTTCTGCGCTGGGCGAGGCCGAGCGCGGAAACGCAATCAGGAGGGGCGGCGAAGTCAGGTCAGGTTATGGGGGGAGTGGAAAGCCAGCAGGAGGGGGTGACCCCACGGGTACTTAAGCAGCTCACGTCAGTTAGAATGTGGCATTCTCTTTGATAAAGGCCTCTGGTCGAAACGTTAGAGAATAAACTCCAGCCTCTCACCTGTGTTTTTCCCTCATAGAATCCACTTGACAGTAAGGAACATTCACATATGAATGTATGCATGAACGTATGAATGCATGTATGTTTGTATGTATGTATGTATGTATGCATGCATGTCCACAAATACTGCAAGTGTTTGTATGTATGTATGTATGTACTGTATGTATTACGTATGTATGTACATATTTCTGTATGTATGTATGTAGTAAATGGAAAAGAACTGGGAAACCAAGCATACACATATGATGTTAAAGGAGGTTAATAGGTTTCTTAGGAGGAGGGCTCAGACTTATTCAATAATTCAGAGTAAGGCAATTAGAAATGAGTATTTTCAGTTAAGATGTGTGGAAGGTGAATGTACGAGTGAAAATCAGTTGAGGTACGGGTAGTTTGAAGCATGTTGAATGCGAGGAGAGAAAGACATGAAAACCATAAGAGAGCATTAAGGTAAGGAGGTTGGGGTTAGAGATTATTATATGCTAGGTGAAAAAGGTGTTGGATGAGTAAGGGGCGTGCAAAGACAGGGGGTGCCAGGGTGAATGGCATGGACAGAGAAGTATGTGTAATACTTTGAATGCGCTGACGTCTTTTTCTTTGTATTTTTGTTTTCTCTAAAGATGATTAAGCTCGGGGGAGAATTATCGATCTGGAAGAGGTAAGAGGCGGCCTTTATTAACCTTATCATTACAGAGGTGCTTTCCTCAGCGTAATGGAGCTTTTCCGTTTCGCCGTCGTCGTCATCATCACCTTAATCCTACTCCCGCTGATATATGTAGTTGGATGGAAGGAATCTTAACAGGGATGAGAAAAAAAATACTGAAGATAGGGAGAATCACCATCAGAGTCCCCAGCGAAAATGAGCACCACTGCCGTTTACCCTCACATTACCCTTCGAAATTCCCTAGCTCGGTCCCACACACGAGGCCATCCATTATAAGGCATTCCAGATGATTTGCTCGCTCTGAACTGAATCGTAATAACATCTTATATGCTTGACCCATTTCACGCAAGGATGTCGTATGTATCCTTGTTTTTTTTTTTTTGTTTTTTTTCGCTACCATACGATTTTCTCTGACTTAACAAATCACCCTAGCTGTGAAGAGGTTCATGAAGGCAATATTCAGTGCCTCCAATTCGGAAAGTCAGTCTCTCCTAAGCTGAATAAACTCTCCTTGTGGAACAAGAATACCATAATAAAGTGTAATCGAAGTGAAGAGGTAAAAATTCTTGGTAGTCTATTCCTTTCGGTTAACATTAGAATCTTCAGGATAAATCGTCTATGGCAAGGAACCCAATTTTGTACAGCAAACCACGATTCAGTAACAACATAATTTGATTTCTCTCCTGCCAATCTAACGAACACGTTTAGTTGCCTGTAGGCACCACTGAAATGTTCACTCCTTTACCCCGAAAACGTCATTTTCATTTTAATACTGTTCTCTCAAGACGATTTCATTCAACTTAGGACGGCACCCTGGTAGTGTACTGAAAAGTGAAAGATATATCTAACACTTCCATTTTAAAAGTCGCTTCTAATTTCAATGAAACCCAGGTAGCAAGAATAACCTACTAAGATGTCATCATACAGAAGGAGCTGATGTACACTCGAGGAAAGTTCCGCGTTATGAACTCCCTCACCACCTCGAAATAAATGTGAGACAAGTGGTAGCGAGGCAGCAGCCAACATTCATCTATCTACTGTAGTAACCGTGTGAGAAGGATGAGGATGGAAGAGGGAGGGGTAGGAACTATCAGCTTCCCCAACCTTCCTCCTCCCTTAACCTCTCCCCTTCCACACAGTGGTACCAGACATTTGAGTGTCTGGCTACTGCTTCAATAGTGGTTGTCTCTAAGCTGAATAAATCGACTGACGTTTGGCAAAATAACACACTATGTTCATTTATCACAGTCAGTGGATCAAGGAGGGGAATGCTATAATGGATGTTGGAATTTGAGGACAATATAGACAGGGATTATAGCATGAAAATTATGTTGACCGACTTTATAGGTAGGTGTATAAGGTGGATCGTTCCTCGAGTGTGCATTCAGAACGACTACGGGAAGACATATAAGCATCAAGGGCAATAAAACCCGGACAGACGCGAGATGGACCATAAAAACGACATAGCACACGACTTTCCTCCTCACGCATGAAGTCAGCACCCTTGTGTAACCACCTTCCACACGACTTAACCTTAACGTGGCTCAGATTTTCTTACTGTTGCGGCTTATATCACGCCGCTCAGTGGTAGATCAGACAATGCTGCGGATCTGCATCTTTTCCATAGCACTTCATGCCGACTACCCGGCTAGCTTAACATTCTGGGGCTACTCAGTTCTTGCGACTCAACTTTCAAGATTTTAGGTCAATAAAAATTTTAGGTCAATTTATAATGAGAAGAGTATATAATCTTGGTTATATGACAGCGACTGCTGGAGGTAAGGCCATAGTACTGGGGAAGTATCGAAGCAGAATCGGAGAAATAGGCTCGCCTTCAATTCCACTGTGTCAACTTCACGCGGGTATGTCCGTCACAATCCTCCATGGTGTATTACATCAAGCAGTTATTTATGGGGAGAAAGAATATACCAGTCTTTCTTATTTTAGAAATACAAGTCAGCAGTGGGAGGTGAAATGTAGAAGAGGTGAAATATTAAGCGAACCTTTGTCCCCAATCGTACAGTCATGGAATACGAGGAAGGATGAATATGTTCCTCTTGAAGCCGTAACCCAGTTGGTGTAGAAGGCTCACTGCACGGTCAAGTAACACGAACTGGCGTCCTAAGGATCTACTTTCGTAGTATCGTGGGTATGGAAGACTCCGTAGCACCTCTTACCTTACCATTATAATTCTAGATGTTGCTTGTTAGTAACTTGTATGTTATTTGTGTAAAGTACGTCCGCATTACGAAAACAAATCGCAGACAACAGCTTATTAATGTGCAGTCGTTAAATAGCTCGTTGAAGACGGGGTGCTATGAAGTCTTGCAAGTCCATGGAAATAAAGCTCTAGTCACTGATGAAATCCTTATCAGTGGATAATATATTGCAAAAAGACTGGCATTATCTCTTTTTCTACCCATGTATCTCGATTCTCTAATGTAAATATAGATATTCACCTTTACTCTGGTTTCCTAAGAGCATTCCCAGCTTGGATTATTGCCCTATGAATTCTCAAATTACTGCCTGCATAATATTTCCTCAGTGGTTCTCACGTTGCATTCATAAATCTACTGCAACCCCAGCAGAGTCAAAGATATATCCAACTTAGCAACGGAGATTATAACAACTTGTATCTCTTCTTCTTCAGCTGTATTTTCAACCATGTATATTTCAGACTTATGAACCACTATAAAGTCAGTCAACATAATTTTCATGCTATAATCCCTGTCTATATTGTCCTCAAATTCCAACATCCATTACACCATTCCCCTCCTTGATCCTCTGACTGCGATAAATGAGCATAGTATGTTATTTGGCCAAACGTCAGTCGATTTATTCACCTTAGAAAAATCCACCGCTCCAGGAAGTTAAGCACTTTCTTCAAACGCTGTGGTCGACAGTTAAAAACGCTGTATTATATTTCAGCCAACGCAAGATTATCTTATTCAAATGAGAGATGCCCAGTGCAGCAAAGAAATTACTCCCATACCAGCGATATGCCCTTAAAGGATTCTTTCAATGTTTAGCCAGATTCACAGTACAAATCCTTCAACTTTTTCAGTACTTACTTAATGTTGCACTACTAACGTGCCATAAACTGATCATTCCCTCTAAATATCTTAACTCTTTTGCAAAGAATCTCAAAACCCCCCAGTCTCCAAATTTTTTTCCATACTGGAAGAACAGCTTTCCTTTCTTATCATCCGCCCCTTCCTCATTTCCAATCGACGTGACACTGCACCATCTCATCCATAACGTATGTTTGAAATAAAAACTGCAAAACGACAGTCTCATCTAGCATTCTAACCCATCTACCCATCCCTCCCTCTCTCCCTACTACAGTGTCAGCTAAGAGTCTTTCCTACCCTCTCCGTTCATTCCCTATCAGCCTTTCTTTCCCTGCCTCTGTCCCTTGTTATCTCTTTTGCTTGTATTCATCCCACCCTCCTCACCTCCCTCCATCATCTCCATTTTAGCCTCCCATTCTTCCTTCCTTCGTCCTCCATTCTTTGGCAGCCTCTCCTCACTCGTCATTCACATTCTCTTTTATACACATTCACCCCTCCTTGCCTAGGCTGCCTCCCTGCCTTCCTCCTTTATTCTTTATCAGCGCCTATCTCCTCCCATTGCCTCTCTCTCTCTCTCTCTCTCTCTCTCTCTCTCTCTCTCTCTCTCTCTCTCTCTCTTTTCCTGACATTCATCCCTCCCTCTTTCACCTCTATGTAAGCCTCTCTTCCTTCCTTCTACATTCCTAAGCAACTTTCCCTCCTAATCTCCTCTTGCCAGTAAGACGCCATTACAGCCTCCTCTCTTGACAACCATGCCCTTTTCCTTTATTCCCCAACCAAGAATCAGTTCCTACTTCTCCTTTCCCCCACTCCCAGCCAAATGCCAACCTTTTCTTCTTTCTTGCACATCCTTCTCTACCTCCGTTCATCCAGCCTTCCTTCCTTCCTTTCTCCTTCATCTCTTCTCCCTTCCTAGCACTTGTACTATCACGATCCAAAGTTTCTTTACCCCCTTGAGTGGAGGAAGGTCGAAGCCAAGGTTGAAGAAATGACGGGCCACCGAACACAGGCCAGTTCATGATGGAGGGGTTCACTAACTTGAAGCTTAGGATAATAAGAATCACCCGGATGAAACACACGAGCCTATTTATGAATCACGGTATCATGAACCATTATTAGTCTTGTATACTGGCAGTGTCCGATCATCTGGTCTTGCTACAACCTTGGCTTCGACCTTCCTCCACTCAGGGGGGTAAAGAAACTTTGGATCGTGATAGTACATCAGACTCTTCACTTCCAGTTTACCCAATCCCTCTCAAAACACCATAAATATTCCTGTCTCACCGGAAGGCTAACCATTTCTTCTGTCTTCTTCTCTTCCTTCCTTCACTCGCATCAAACAATACCTCTCATTCATTCCTCATACATTTCCTCCTCCGTTATCTACCGACTCCATCTTCTTCCCTCACTCTCTGTGCCACATCAAAAATACATTTCTCCTTCCTCCATTTCCAGCATACGTCTCCAGTTCCTCTCCTCTTTTTCTTCCCTCTCAGCAAAACACACCTTCTTGCCATCAAGTCTTCAAAATATCCTCCTTTCTTGACTGCTGTGACTTAGCCATTCTTTTCCTTAACAGGCATCCGCTGCTGCTTTCCCATTCCTTCATCGCGAGCCAGCCTCTACCCATTCCTCCTTTCCTACACATCCTCCCTACCTCCTTTCCTTCACTTCCTCCCCAACATCGTTTCCTCCAGCACTCCTTTCTATCCTCCACATTTCCCTCCTTCCCCCCCCCCCCAGCACTTCTGCGACACCAAACTCTCCATCTCCAAGTTGTCCCACCCCTCTCAAGACATCATCAGTTTCCTGTCCTATCGGGTCGCACACCATTATTCCTTCCTTCTTTCCTTTCTTCACTCCCCATGTTTGGTGACGACCATCCTCCACTCACTTGATGCTGTGCTGCCTACTTCTTTCCCCTGTGTCTGCCCTCTACTCTCTTCCTATATCTCCCTTTCGTTAAGGTCACTTTTACTCATCTCCACTTCAGGTGACCTTACACTGAGTGACAAGCCTAATGGTTTCCTGTAATCCAGGGCATCATTTACAACGCTGGGTGGTAAACACATAACCAACTTACGGGGTGCAGTTAAGTCTCTGTTAACAGGGTGGAGAGACGCACATGAGGCGTCCATCCAGGAACCAAACCTGCACATTACTGCACGCGCCTCGCTGCGGTAAGGCACTGTCAGCCGCAACGGAACATTAGCTCACAGCAAGACACAATCCTGTTGGGGCGTTGCTTGCTTGCAGTTGATGGGTCTGTTCGGCCAGACAGACTGAGGTTGATCAACAACAGCTCCCAACGATCCATACCTCTCAACATTCGTACCTCAAATATTTGCTCCTCCACTTCCACCTTTATCTTTTTCCCAAACTGTTTCTGCCTCATCAAAGATCCATTTCTGCTTCCATTTTCAGCATGCACCTCTCCCTCCTTTCCCATTTTCCTTCACTCACAACAAACAATCCACACTTACCATTAGGTCTCCAATACATCTTCCATTCTGGATTACCATGCCGCCTTCCCTCATTCCTTAACTAAGCGTCCGTAAAAGCTCCCTTTCGTCACTGGCAACCAGTCTACTTCATTCTTTTCTTTCCACCATTGATTCCTCCTTCCCCCGTATCCTCCAACATTCCCTTCTCACCAAACACCCCACTCCACTGTGACACTCCACTCCCCACCACCTACTTGCCCCACCCCTCTCAAAACACCAACAGTACTCCTGTCTCGTCGTGTCGTGCTGACGTGCTTATTTGTACCGCGATGAATTATGACCCGAGAGATACTCAGCCCGCACCCCTGACGGTATTGCACGAGTGGTCTGGCCTGAGATGGAGAGCTGTGGAAATGTGAAGCTTGTCGGTGCGGGGACAGAGAACTAGTCTTCAGGATCGTACTCTAAGAGGTATTTGAGAAATCCCAAACAAACTTTTCATGGTGATTTATTTTCAGCATGATAGCTCAGTATCCTTTTGTGTGCAACTGATGCAAGAATATGTCAGCATTAAAACTGCTCAAAGGAGATACAATAAAAAGTTTAACGAGAAAGTAAATCACAAAGAAGTTCTACGAGGGCTCCTATGCCACGCAGACTATGACCCTTAATTTGCTGGACTATTATTGGTGAGAAAAGGGTTTGGGGTTAGCAGCCTGTTCGTTGTGTGTGTATCAGATATGTGGCGAGATGAACTGACAATTAAAAAGTACTGACTACATAAATATTATTCTTTAATTTTGCCGGCGTGTTGCAAGGTTGTGGGGTAAAGGGAGGGTGATTCTTCTAAAGAAGAAAGAAATATAAGCTAAACCTCGAGAAAGGTTCTTTCCAAGAAAAATATATTAAAGAGCCGAATCAAAGGTTACTGTAATAATAATAACAATCATTTTTGTTTGTCCCAACAATAAACACAAAACCAATAATACATAATTTGTATCATTTTCCACCCTTACATTGGCCTACTAATACTGTGCTATGTACGACTGAATAATGAAGCGAATGAATGAACATGTGTATGTTAGTGTATGTGTATAAGTGTATAAATGTGTGTGTGTGTGTGTGTGTGTGTGTGTGTGTGTGTGTGTGTGTGTGTGTGTGTGTGTGTGTGTGTGTGTGTGTGTGTGTGTGTGTGTGTGTGTGTGTGTGTGTGTGTGTGTGTGTGTGTGTGTGTGTGTGTGTGTGTGTGTGTGTGTGTGTGTGTGTGTGTGTGTGTGTGTGTGTGTGTGTGTGTGTGTGTGTGTGTGTGTGTGTGTGTGTGTGTGTGTGTGTGTGTGTGTGTGTGTGTGTGTGTGTGTGTGTAAGGTTGTGCATGCCTGCATGGCATGTTGAGTGTTCGTGTGTGTGTTTTCAGAATGCGTGCGTGCGAGTGAAGGTGCTATGATTATCATGTATTAAGCTATCGCCCACTGCCTCATCTCGCCTCGCCTTGCACTGTGTGTGTATGTGCGTGCATGTTTTGTGCTTTAGTGTGCGCGTGCCTCTTTATATCTATGACTCGCGTGTGCATTTATATTTGCGTGTCTACTTGCATGTATGAGTGTTTGTGTTCTTGGAGTGCGTGGGGGTGAAGGGTGGGTGAGATTCGTGTATTAAGAGATCTGGCCCTATTGCTCCGTGCTTGTCGTGGTCGTCACACCCACTATTCATCTGTCTGCTCGCCTCTCACCTGATTTACTGACCCTACTTCCTCACACTCACTCCCTCTCTTATCTCTCATTTTACGCCTGGCTTGAATATAAACACTCTCGGTACCTACATGCATTTTATTACACCAACAAATCATACTAGACACAGCTACTTCATTTGATGCCGTGTTATCTAAATTTATGTCATTTTTGCATCAAGAATTTTTTATGTATCAAGCTTTCCTGGTTATAACAAAATTATTTCAAAAGGGAATCTTAATATATATGATTGAGTCTATGAAGTTTTTTTATTTCAGTGTTTCCTCTATATAATATGGCACACGTATTTACACACACACACAAACACACACAATATATATATATATATATATATATATATATATATATATATATATATATATATATATATATATATATATATATATATATATATATATATATAAATTCATTGTAGGAACAAAGGAGTAAATGAAAACACTAAAACTGCTTGAAAACATATATAAAAGGGGAACTGCTACAATTAAATTACATAAAGACTTCGAAGAAATTAAGTTTGAGAAGGGCGTGCGTCAGGGAGATACAATTTCACCAAAATTATTTACAGCATGCCTAGGAAGTGTTTTCAGAATGCCTGACAGGAAGAACAATGGAGTAAACAAAGATGGATAAAATGTAAACCATTTAAGATTTGCAGATGACATGGTCGTAATCTGAGAAACAGCTGAGACATTGCAAAGAAATGTTATAAGGCGAAACTAAGAAAGTCTCAAAGTAGGGCGAAAGATGAACCGGAGTGAAACGAAAATAATGTTTAATCCATACGCCAATGAGCGTCATCAGAATAAGCGAAGAAATTCTTGAAAAAGTTGAGAAGTACAATTACTTGGGGAAACTCCTAAAACTAAAGAAAGACAATTATTGCGAAATAAAAAAGACGCATTACAGTTGGATAGAAAGCTTTAGGTAAACACAGAGACATCATGAAAAGTAGCTTGCCAACATGTATGAAACAAAGAGTATATAACGAATGTATAATCCCAGCTATGACGTACGGTTGTGAGACCTGGAAACTGACAAAACAGACGGAAACACAACTAAACCGTTCTCAAAGAGCAATGGAAAGGTAGGTGTTTGGAATATCTCTAGGAGACAGGAAAAAATCAACTTCGGTGGGAGAGCAGACTAAAGACATTACCGGGTATAGAGGTTATAAAAGAACAGAAGTGAAGTTGGGCAGGTCATGAAGCAAGAATAATGGATAACCGATGGAGCAAGAGGCTGACTGACTGGACTCCAAGGGATTGTCAGCGTAGCAGAAAAAGGCTAGACAGGAGGTGGAGAGATGGGATACAGAAGTTTGCAAGCAAAACGTGGCAGAAATTGGCTCAGTCAGGAATTCGTGGAAAAGTTTAGGGGAGGACTTTGTTCAGCACTGAACTTGCAACAGCTGATGGTGATGGCGGGGGGGGGACACAATCTGGCCGCACTATGGGGTGGTACTGCTACTTTGTGGCCAGGCTGTGTTAGGAAGAATACTGCCACCGTATTCACTGTGTGTCGTAAAAGGAGACTAAAAGGGGCGGGGTGAGGGGACTAGGGACCCCCTCCTGTTTTTTTAGTTCCTAAAAAGAGACAGGCCAGAGAAAGGGATGGGGGATTGAGTTATCCCCGTACCCTGAAGATTGGGTCTATAAATGTGCGTGGATGTAGTACGATTGAGGTTAAAAGGGAGGAGATTGGGAGAATGTTTGTGAGAAGAAAGTTGGATGTGTTAACTTTGAGTGAACGAAGATGAAAGGGAAGGGTGAGTCTATGTTTGGAAGTGTGAATGGAAGATTGCCAGGTGTTGATAGAGGAAGGGTAAGAGAAAGCGTGGCTTTGTTAGTGAGTCCGGAAGTACAGCAGTGTGTGATTGAATGGAAGGAGGTGTCATCGAGACTGATGTGGATGAGAGCGTAATTTAAATGTGAATTGTGGGTGTTTGTGAGTGCATATGGGCCTCGCAGTGAAAGGGATGAAGAAGAGAGGGAGCCTTTCTGGAATGATGTTGATGAGTGTCTGCAGAGTTTTGGAGTGAATATGAATGTGGTAATGATAGGAGATCTGAATGCTACAGTGGGAAATGTAGCTGTTGAAGGTGTAGTTGGTATGCATGGTGTGCCCTGAAGAAATGAAAATGGGGAACGAATGATAGGGATGTGCGTTGAGCGAGAGATGGTGATTGGAAATGCCCTGTTTGAGTAGAAAGATATTTATAACTATACATGGGTGAGACTGGAGGGTGGAAGGGTTATTGATAGAGCATTGATGGACTATGTGGTTGTGTCCAGGAATGTCATAGGAAGACTGTTGGATGTGAGAGTTCTGAGAGGGGAGGGTGGAGGTATGTCTGACCACTACCTGGTGGAGGGAAAGTTAAGAGTAGGTAAGAGATGGGTGAGAGCTAGGAGAGTTAGCTGTGACAGGGAGGTTCTGAAAGTGAGTTGGATAAAAGAGAGAAAATCATAGAGTATCAGGAGAAATTGAAAGATGAGTGGAATGCAGTGAAACATCAGGAAAATGGCAGTGTGGAGGAGGAATGGCAGTTGTTTAAGAGTGCTGTGGTGGGGTACACGGAAGAGGTGTGTGGTGTGAGACGAGTGGGTGGTGGTGTAAGAAAAGGAAGTGAATGGTGGTGCGAGGAAGTAAGTATGGCTGTGGCTGAGAAGAGACGTGCATATGAAGTGTGGCTGCAGAGGAAGGATGAGGTGTCATATGAGAGGTATAAGGAAAAGAGAAACAGGGCGAGAAGGGCTGTGCATGATGCTAAAGTGGCAGCAGATGAGAGGTGGGATAGGCGGCTGACTGAGAATTTTCAACAGAATAAGAAAATGTTTTGGAAGGAGGTGAAAAGGGTGCGAAAGGGAGAGTCCGGGAAGGAAGAGCGAGTAAAAGCAGAGGATGGAAGGATGTTAACTGAGGTGGATAGAGTGAGGAAGAGATGGGCAGAGTATTTTGAAAGATTGTTAAATGTAGAGGAGGAAAGGGAGGCTGAGATTGTGGCAGATGGAAGGGTGCAAGGAATAAATGTGTTGGGTGAGTTGAATGATTCTTTGATCATGAAGGAGGAAGTGCAGGAAGCAGTAAAGGAGATGAAAACAGGGAAAGCTGCAGGTATGGATGGGTGTGCTGTGGAATGCCTGAAGGGTGATGGAGCGACTATTGTTGACTGGTTAGTAAGATTATTGAATGTGTGCTTTGTGAAAGGTATGGTGCCAATTGACTGGGCAAGTGTTTGTGTGGTCCTGTTGCATAAAGGCAAGGGTGATAAGTATGAATGTACTAGCTTTAGGGGTATAAGTCTATTGAGTGTTGTAGGTAAGGTGTATGGTAGTGTTAATTATGAGAGTTAGAGAGGGTACAGAGGGAGTGATTGGTGATAAGCAGTATGGCTTTAGGAGAGGGAGGGGATGTGTGGAGCAGGTGTTTGCTGTGAGACAAATGTGTGAAAAGTATTTAGCGAAAGGCAAGGATGTGTTTTGGGCGTTCATGGATTTAGAGAAAGCATATGATAGAATTGATAGGGAGGCTTTGTGGACTGTTTTAAGATTGTATGGACTTGATGGTAGGTTACTAAAAGGGGTGAAAAGTTTTTATGTAAATAGTAGAGCGTGTGTAAGAGTGGGAAATACTGTGAGTGATTGGTTTCCCGTGAGAATGGGGCTGCGGTAGGGATGTGTGATGTCACCTTGGTTGTTTAATATTTAAATGGATTGTGTTGTAAGGAAGGTCAATGCAAGAGTTTTAGGTGGAGGTCTGAGTCTGGTGAATGTTGATGGTAGAGAGTGGAATCTGAAGCAGCTGCTGTTTGCGGATGATACTGCACTGGTGGCAGATTCAGAGGAGAGATCGAGACAGTTCGTAGAGGAGTTTGGAAGAGTGTGTGAAAGGAGGAAATTGAAAGTAAATGAGAATAAGAGTACAGTGATGAAGTGTATGAGGTCGGTAGATGGTAGGAGGATGAATATAGTTTTGAATGGTGAGTTGCTTGAGGACGTAAAGTGTTTTAAGTATTTAGGGTCACATGTTGCTGTGAATGGAAGAATAGATGCAGAGGTGAAGTTTAGAATGAATTAAGTAGGAAAGGTGCTGGGAGGAATGAAAAAAGTGTTTAGATGTCGTTCGCTTAGATTGAATGTAAAGAAAGGGCTGTATGAGGGTGTTGTGGTACCGACTGCGTTATATGGGGCTGAAACATGGAATATGGGTGTAGCAGAGAGGAAAAGTTTGAATGTAATGGAGTTGAGGTGTCTGAGGAGTATGTGTGGAGTGACGCGTATGGATCGAGTGAGAAATGATGAAGTGCGAAGGAGAACTGGAGTTGTTCGGGAGATGGCTGACCGAGTTGAGCAGAGGGTGTTGCGATGGGTTGGGCATATGGAGAGAATGGATAATGATCGATTGGTGAAAAAGACAACTAGATCTGATGTGAGAGGTGTAAGGCTGAGAGGTAGACCATGAATAGGATGGATGGATAATGTGAAGAGAGTGTTGGATGCGAGAGGGATGTCTGTTGAGCAAGGAAGAGTGGATGTGCGTGACAGACAAAATGGAGAGAAATTGTGAATGAATAAATGATGACGCAGCCCTGAGGGGATATTCTCCCTCATTTGGTCTGATCAGCTGATCAAGTCAGGTGCGGGTAAGGGGATGGGTCTGTTATGATGTGGTAGGGGTAAATCAGCTCTGCTGTCGGGCCCTGCTGAGGATGTCACAGATTGCATTGCGCAGATGACCCTCGTGCGGTGTGGTTCAGTGAGGATCTGTCCCTTCTCCCCTTTGGGGCTAAGATGCGAATGAATGTGTTTGAGTGGATGAGTAAATTGGGAATGTGTCGTCCTGTCTCGGCTAGCTCCCTTTCCTAGGGGGAAGCAACCTAGGAATATAGATGGATAGATATATAACTATATATAAGTATAACTGTAACTATATATATATATATATATATATATATATATATATATATATATATATATATATATATATATATATATATATATATATAGATTCAGCTTAATGTTCTAAGTTGATTATAAGTTCACCCTTAAATATCTTTGGTTAATGTATGATATATACAGCGTTTCCCTGAAAAATATTTATCCTCAGTTAGGCTGGTCATGTCACATGATGTTATCAACTGATGCCTAGTAATCGTGTGTGTAAATTGATAAATGCTCCAGACATTCCTAATGCACGCTGTGATTATAAGGGTACACGTAACTAATAGGGATGCAGAATTAGGCAAGCGTCATAAAAGGTAAACCTTCATGGGTGAGGGTGCTTTGTGATGCTCTAGTTGCTGCGAGATTGACATGTCACACGAGTAAACAATTACACTTTCAGAAGGTGAAAAGTTGCGCCAGTTTGATAGGGCCCACAGCATGAAGACTTGCTTTGATTCTCTCTCTCTCTCTCTCTCTCTCTCTCTCTCTCTCTCTCTGTACTTGTGCGTATGTGTACGAGTTGTGTGTAAATTCCCTTTAATATATATAAATATATAGATAGATAGATAGATACATAGATAGATAGATAGATGGATAGATAGATACAGATAGATAGATAGATCAATCGATAGATAGATAGATAGATAGAGATAGACAGACAGATAGATAGATAGAGATAGATAGAGATAGATATAGATATAGATATATAAAAACAACTAATCTTACCTAGTATTATGCTTCACCATTTTGTTTCTACTCAGTAAGCATATTCTTCTATTCCCATTTATTTTGATCCTATTCACATACAACTGTCCATTTACAGGACCCTTTATTTATTCTGTCTCCGGTAACTTAAATATATCAAAGTACTTCACGAGTATTACTGCCGCAAAATGAAACTGGCAGTCATTTGGTGATTCCTATGATAAGTTGTATTTGGCTTTCTTCCTTGCTACAGACTGCGCACTGCAATGTGGCATGCAGACTAAATGCACAGCGCTCACATCTGTCCCATAAATGACCGTCAGAAACAACAGGCTTGCATATATCTTTCCCAGAGTCCCGTTTTCTTTATTACAGTACTTCCCTCACCTCTTTCATATTCCTACCTTGCCTTTTCTTTTACTTCTTACTATTTTTCTTCTTTCTTTCACTCTGATTATTACCATTTCCAGAGCTTACCCCTGTTCAGTTTTTTCTACTTCCTGCCTAGACCTATCGCCCCACCGAGTCGCCTGAGTAACAATAAAAAGAATAAAAGCACTTCAAGGCCCATTTGATTTATAGGCTGCAACCCCAGTCTACACCAATTACTTTTTACTTATACGCTTATCTCATCTATTACTCTCAATCAAAGTAGCGCTAAGTGTAGTACTGTAAATCACTTAGAAAATTGTTTGTATCATCTACAACTCTTTCCTCTCTCGCTGCCTATCTCCTTCCCTCTTATATACATCTGAAACATTATTCTCGCTTATACTGCAGTTGTTTATTTTTGCGCTCTCTCTCTCTCTCTCTCTCTCTCTCTCTCTCTCTCTCCCAAAAATAATTTTTTTATTATATAATAAATTGTTGGCAGGTATCCTTGTCTGCTGTCTCTTATCATCTCGTCTTTTGACCCTGCCTGCTCTACCACCCCCGCAGCTCTCTCTCCTTGTTTTGCTCTAACCTCACTTCTCCTCATGCCTCAACCACCCTCTCTTTCTACATACCTTCCTAGCTGCCCCGACCGTTCTCTCCCTGTTTAGCTTTTACCCTCCTTTCTTAATCGTCCTCATACTTCACCTCTACCGACCCTCCTAACTTCCCCTGCCGTTCCTTCTCCCTAAATCTTTCACTTCATTCTCTCACTTCTCATTCCTCTCCCACCCTCTGCCTCTATCTCCCTTATTCTTCCTCCTGCCTCTACCCTCTTTCCTTATTGCTCCTGCATGTCTCTCCCCGATTAGCTTTCCCCTCACTGTTATATTCTTCGTGCCTCACTCATCATCTGCCTCTACCTTTCTCTTTACCCTCTTAGCTCCCACTTTACTCTTCATTACTCCCCCTCATGGTTCACCCACCTTCTGCTTTTACCTTCCCCTCTTACCGTCCATGCTTTACTTCCCACTTTTTACTCTAACATGACTCCTTTATTCTCACTCTTACCTGCCTTTACCCTCCTGCCGTACGGACCCCGCCATTCTGTCCCTGATCGGTTATCACCTCACTCCTTCACTCTCCCCCGTTTATCAACTGCCCCCTGCTTTGCCACGCGTCTGTAAATCATTGGCGAATTTAAACAAGCCGATGTAAAATGATGTCTGGATGACTGGCTGGACGCCTGGGAGCTTGCTGGCCCCTCGCTGTGACAGGCTTCGGCAGTTGGCGTGAGGAATGAGGTGTTTGGCCAAGGGAGACAGGCGATGGGGAGTGGCTGCGGGATAGGAAGGATGGAAGAGAAGGAAGAAGGGAAGGAAGGAAATGGAAGGAAAGTTGAATGGGAAGAAGAAATAAGGGAAAAAATATGAGGAAGGTAGGAAGGAAGGAAGGATGGAAGGAAAGAAGGAAGGAAAGAAGGCGAGAAGGAAGGCGGGCAGGAAGGAAGAAAAGAAGGAAAGAAGAAGGATTTTGGTTGAGGAATGGTAGGAGCGCAAATAGAAAGGTGGGGGGGAAGGGGAGGTCATATAAAGGGGAGAAAAGAGGGGAGATAATGAGGATGGAGGGAGAAGAAAGGAAAAAAAAAAACTTGTATGAGATGAAACGACTGCGATTGGGAAGCAAGAGGTAGCGGGTGTGTTGTGGGGTTGAAGGGAGGGAAGGGAGGAGGAGAGGAGAAAATGAGGAAAGAGACGTGAACCGTGATTTGGAGATGGAGGTAGGCTATGTAGCGATGGAGTGCAAGAGAAACACTGGGGAGAAAATCTACCGCAAGAGATGGGATGTTTGCATTAACGAGACAGGGATAGAGGGAGGCTTGAGGGATGAAGAAATGATGAGAGGAGAAAACGATGAGGGTGGGAGGAGAGAGAGAGCAGAAGGTATGTGCTGAAGCGAGAGAGAACAGAATGAAGAGATAAAGCAAGCGTAAAGGATGAGCTGTTTGTGCAATGAAGACGGGAGATGGAAAGCAGCAGCGGGAAGGAAGGGAGGAGGGAAGAGAAAAGGAAAGGAAAGATGAAGGGGGGAAAAGGAGGAACAGATAGATGAGGAGGGAGAGAAGGAAAGAAGCGATGAGGGAGGAGAGAAAGAAAAGGGGGAGAAAGGGAAGAGAGAAGGGAAAGAAAGATGATGGAGAGAATGTGTAGGCAGGTTTGAAGGAAAAGATATAGGTACACTCAAGAAAGAAAGAAAGTACAGTGGACAGAGGATCAGAATAAAGAGGGAAATAAAAGAGGGAAAATAAGAAAATATGTACACATGTCTGAAGAAGGACCATGTAGCGATATGCATGAACGGAAGACAGAATGGAAAAAGTTAGTGGAAGGGACGAAAAGGTGAAGCAAACGTAAAGGATTATGGTTACGTGGAATGAAGAAGGTGGATGTAGTGTGGCTTGGGGACGGGAAAGAAGGAAGGAAAGAAGGAACGAGGAGAAGCAAGGGGGAAGGGGTAATGAAGGACTGATAAACAAACGGAAGGTAAAACGTTAATGTGAGGATAATGTGTCTGCGGAAGAGAGACAACAAGGGAGGCAGGGAAGGTGAGATGACGAGATGAGATAACAAGGAGGGGTCGGAGATACATAGAGGAAGACATAGCACGAGCGAGAAAGAAAGAAGAAATGAAGGCATAGCGAGGGTAAAGGAAGAGTATCTTGTGAAATTAAAAAGGGAATGGAGAATGGTTGGGGGGTCGAAGGCAGAAAGAAATGGAAGAGACGAGAAGAGACGTACAGGGAAGTTTGGGTGGGAGGAATGAGAGAAGGAACAAAATCCTCCAAATCCAACCGAAACCATCCGGCCATTAGGCATCCTCAAACAGCCCTCAGAAAGGGAGCAACATCCTCTAACCCAAACAAATATCATCTAACTACCAGCCATCCTTAAGCAGCTCCCAGACAGTGAACATCCTCCAACTTAAAGCGAGACCAACCAGGAATCAGACATCATCAATCCGTCCCCAGAGAAGGAAGAACATCTGGAACCCCAACCGAAACCATCTAACCACTAGACAACTGTATCAAACACCGAAACTCCTGCTCTGTCAGTTACCCAGCCGACTATCATTACAACAAGGCAACTAAATTCTCTGCACAATACTTACTGGCTCAAAAACTTGTGGCATTTCTTACTTTCATAAACCGGCCTCTTCATAAAGTCCCTGCTTGGATCCCAAATTGAACTCTGACGCTCTATGTCTGAAGGGGTCTTATCAGAGAAGGGGAGGGAGGAAGGAAAGAGAGGCCAAAGCACTGGTCAAAGTTTGGAAAGGCTACCCGACAAGGAAGAATCAGGTTCACCTAAGGGTACACTGGGACAACCATTTGGGGATGAGAGAGTTTTCCTACAGGCCATGTGTACTCGTGACTTAGTTAGTTGGCCAGTATTACAAAATATCAAAAGTTAATTACAACAATTCCCAAACTAGTCACGGATGGTAATTATTTTTTTAGGTATATATATATATATATATATATATATATATATATATATATATATATATATATATATATATATATATATATATATTAGGAGAGAGAGAGAGAGAGAGAGAGAGAGGGGGGGGGGAAGAACGAGTACAAAAGATAAGAGATGGCTAATGACACCGTTAACGAACTCACATTAAATGGACAAGGCTGGTGGAAATCACAAGAAAAAATTAAGAAAGAAAGTAAAAGTTGGGTTAGTAGGGACGAGGAAGAGGAAAATACCTTACAGAAAAGATGAGCTGAAGAGAGAGAGAGAGAGAGAGAGAGAGAGAGAGAGAGAGAGAGAGAGAGAGAGACGAACAGACTGGCGGGAAGCATGAATATCGCGAACTGGAACTACTGTAATGGCGAAAAAGGAGGAAAATTAAGGATGAGGAAGATAGGGGAAATGAATACTGTGTAGCTGTATACACTGTGAGACGAATGAACAATAGACAAAGCAGAGAGATGGTGAAGGAAATAATGACTGAGGAAAAACTGTGTTCATACTTAAATGTGAGAGAGAGAGAGAGAGAGAGAGAGAGAGAGAGAGAGAGAGAGAGAGATGTAATTTTCTTGACACTAATATTCCAGCTGAAACCATTGGAAGTAAAATGCACATTGAAGTACAAATGAAGGGAAACATCAGCAACAGACCCGGTGTTCCACCCGTGGCTGTTTGCTACAATGAACACTGTGGCTAGCAGCAATATCATGGGTAGAAGACAAGAAGAGTAAACCAAGAAGGAAGGCTACTTCCAGCCCATCAAAAATCTTCCAGCCAAAGCCGGCAGGAAAAAGTGAGAGGGGCCACCAGACATCAAAGAAAAACTGTCATGGAAATTTCATAGGAAAGATTGGAAAGTGAAACTATTCTACACGATCTATATCTGAAAGGAATAGGTGAGAGCAAAACCACGCAGCATAGAGAAGACTGAAACTTTCTGAATTAACGAGAACGCATATTTTGTTCAAGAAAATTATTTAGAAGGCAAAAGTGCATTATTTGTAGCAAAGTGGCAGAGAACATGAAACTAAAATCTTTAAATGGATCTTAGTTACTGACACTTTGTACACCCAAGCACATAAACGATAAGCATGAATAATAAAGCATACGTATCCCGTTTATGTCAATGTTCTGCCATTTCCCTTTGGTGTGTTCGTTTAGTGTAGTTTCATCCACTAACTATGAATCAATCCCTCAAGACATTGCCATTTCCACCCATGTTTCATCAACGGTACATCTATTTGCTCGGGCATTTCTTGCCCTGCTCATCCCAAACATCCGATCCTTTCGGTTTGTTGCTTCACTACACAACAATTTTCCTGACAATTGCCAGCTTGACCACAACCAAGGCCTACACCCAAAGTAGGTAACTTAAAATGCGTAAAATAAAATAAAATAGGATACTTCGAAGAAAGAAAGAAAGAGAGAAAAGAAGTAACATTCAGTGTAAGATTCAGTGTGTGAACAAAGGAAGGGTAACTGAGTGTACCTACAACTTGTAACGCGTGGAGTGAAGAAATATACTGAGGGTGATAAGCCATGTCCTAAGTTGCACAGCAAACAGTATGAAGAATAATCAGAGCCTTAGGAGAGGAAGAGACATATACGACGAACACAGAATAACACAACAAGGCCAAGAGAAAATTACGAAAGAGTTGAGAGGAATAGACATTTTTTGGGGAAAAAAGTGACAAATAGAGCAACAACACAATCTGGCCTAATAAATTTCCAGCCATACAGTGAGAAAATGCTCAGAGTAACTTGTACGCTAATGAAAAGGAAATTAATGACTAGCTGCATAAAAGTCACGGATTTTGTGAATACAGTATAACATACAGAAGAATGGATTTAAATATTTTTACTGCCTGCCATATAATAGCAACATTAGCATCAGTTACTCAATCATCCGTCTTATGTGACTGACTCTCTCTCTCTCTCTCTCTCTCCTTGTGTGTGTGTGTGTGTGTGTGTGTGTGTGTGTGTGTGTGTGTGTGTGTGTGTGTGTGTGTGTGTGTGTGTGTGTGTGTGTGTGTGTGTGCGTGTGCGTGTGCGTGTGCGTGTGCGTGTGCGTGTGCGTGTGCGTGCGTGCGCGCGTGCGGGCGCGCGCAATTCCACTAGTAGCACGTTTGCCATTCCTGCATCCTACCGTTAGCGAGGTCAGTCACCGAGGCGATCAAGAAAACCCACAAGGGGAATGACTCTGGCGCGGTCGTGAGAGGGCCAGCCGTCATCAAAAGCCTGTCCTTTCACCCGTGACGACACTTAACGAAAACCAAAGAAAACCAGCAACAAAACTCCAACAGTCTTATCCAGCATTTCAGTTCATTTCGCCCCTTTTCGTTCTTTCGGTTTCGAGAAGCGGGGTGGTTGGATTTTTGGCTGCCACTGTACCTGCTGGCTACTGGTCTAAACACAGGGCGAGAGGCTGTGGTTAGAGACAGGCTGCGTGTATCGGAGGGAAAGAATGTAGAGAAAAGGAGGAGTATGAAATATAGAAAGGTTGGGCGATTGGAGGAGGGGGAGGGAGAGAAGGAGAGGGATATGAGACAGAGGTGGAGACGGTTAAATTTAGAGCTATGATACAATGAGAAAAAAATGTTGATGTCTCTCTCTCTCTCTCTCTCTCTCTCTCTCTGTATTATGTTCCCACCCCTAATATTTTCAGCAACTTGTATATGCCATTTTCAGTCCATTAATAAAATTATACCTAATCATGTACCATCCGTTAAACCTCTAATCCGTACAGTATTACTCACACAATTTACCCAAGAAATTCCAGTGAACAAAATTAAACCAAAACAAACCTAAAAACCAACATTAAGATTTTAATAAAGCCGTCCAGCCTATGTCATAAATCATCTAAATGGCCCTCCTCACGTTTGCTAATGAGGCACAAATGATACCTTGCTTCAGTTTTAATTGACATGAAGCCTAATCTGGGCAACGGATTCTATTCCCTTAAGGCACCGCCCGGACATGACAGGTTGCATGATGTTAGTGAGGGGGAGAGGTTGCTGCTTGCATGTGGCACGGACTTCAAGAAGAGTGCGTTGTTAGGGGCGTACGTGGAGCGTGTGTTCCAGTGTAGGAGCATGCCATATGATGATGGTGAACGCATTACATGTACAGAGCATAATGGGTGAGAGAGGATGAAACTGTAGGGTGCATGCCACGCATGCATGACTGTGTGGCAGAGGGGAGAGTGGTTGGTAGAAGACGAACGGCATTATGTTGCAGAGATGGAACACACCTAAGATATAATGACGGAAAATTTGAAATATCTTGGGAGCATTGATGCTGGGGATTATTATGCAGTTGGTTTCATAAGGCACGGGATGCACGGCTGGTTGTAGGGGAAGAACAAGGTTTGCTGCAGGTTTAGAGCATTATGTTTCAGTGATAAGGGAAAGATTACTACGGCCATGTTGAGGCTGAGTTAGTTGACTGCATATGGCGCAGGAGGGCATTGTTACACAGGTGACTTTTGGTTAGACGCAGCTTTGAAGAGTATGCTTCAGTGATGGGAAATATGTGGTAACGATGAAGAACTTGTCAAGGTTATGGGGCAAGATCCTGGAAAGATTGCATGCAGCACGAAAGGCATAGCTTTAGGTGGTATTCTAAATGAGAAAGGATGTTTCGTTGCACTTCTTCCTTAGCGCTTTATTTTGCATACCACACCTAAACATTCTCTTGTATGGTACTAATAACGTTTTAATACTGACGTTGTTTTCATACCTAAAGTACAATATAATACTGAATTATAATGGGTAGTATAAATCTTAAAGGAAGAAATGTTACGAAACCTTCAGTCTCTTAGAACAGTACCCTTGATTGCAGTGGTGGAGTGTGGTCAAAGGCAGCATTAGAACACATGCTGCATTAACAGTTCCTACATCAGTAATCGCGATAGCCTTATTATGTAATGATGGCCAAGGTTCCTATGACGTCACGTACATGCGGCATAGGGACTCGCACAGAAAAATGCATGTGAAGTCCAACTTTCTCAAGCTACATTTCGCAATCTTGAAATGTTTTGTGAGTACAGTGTGGAATGTAGTAATGGATATAGAATTCTGAATCTCTTCCCATCCTAAAGGCTTTCTTGTTTCTTTGCTTTTTACATTTCTTGTTTGTACACTTTTTCATTCCTACACCTTAACAGTATTGTTTGAATAATTTTGTTGGTTTCTAGTAATTTGTTCTGGAGCAAATGCTGTTGTGTTTGAGGATGTGTCTGACTGGTGGAGCGTGTGTTACAATGGTGTGGGATATGTTACTGCGATAGAACATATGTTGCGGTGAGCGCGCATGATTACCAGCCACGATAGCGAAACTGGTATTGCTTTCAGTTTGTCTCTGTGTGTCTGTCTGTGTGTGTGTCCGTTAGCACGACAACTTCGCAACCGCTCATGATATCACAAAATTTTACAGGTGTGCAGAAGGGGAAAAAAAAAATCGATCACGAGGTCAAAATTGGTGAAAGTAGGTCAAGGTCTGTGTGTCTGTTACTACGGTTACGTCGCAACCGCAAGAGATATCATCACAAAATTTTAAAGGTGTGTAGTAGGGATGAAAATCTACGAGTATTGATTTCAGCTTGTCTGTCTCTCTGTGTGTCCGTGTCTGTTGGCACAATAACTTCGCAACCGCTCAAGATTTCATCACAAAATTTTACAGGTGTATAACAGTTATGAATCATGAAAATTCTACGAGTTTGAAATTGGTGAATGTAGAACAAGGTCAAGGTCATATTCCGAGCCGAGCTAGATGTGTATCGGCTCGCGGCTGGTGTGATTCCCCCCTTGGGAGGGCCTCTAGTTAAGTATTGTGGTGAATAGTTGCATGGCACTGTAGTGAAGAATGACGTACTACGGTGGAACATGTGCTAAATACATTAGGGTGCAATGATTAAGTGGCTATGGTGGAGCATGGCTAAGCCTTGTGAAGGAGTGAGTGGACAGGAAGGAACATAATCATATCTTAGAGTGGACAGGAAGGAACATAATCATATCTTAGAGTGGACAGGAAGGAACATAATCATATCTTAAGGTTGAGTATATACCGGTATGTGTAATGGCTGTAGTAAAAAAAAGAAGGGTAGGGGGAGTGGATTGTTGCAGTGGTGGAGCAAATATATCAACTGTATAATACATTTTATAAATATGGACCTTTAAATATACACTAACACATAGTAGTGGATCATACGATTTTGGTGGAGTACGTTATATCAGGGTGATTTATGACTGAGATACTGTCGTTTAAACTAGTGTGTTGAACAACGCTCAAGTGGTAGAGTAATAGTCACAAAACTGGGCAGCAAATGTTACGCAGTAGAGTATGACCAATTACAGCATAGGGCATGATAAAACTGAAGGGGTGGTTGCCTGAGGAGGTGGATGATATCTAAACCTTTCTGAAAAATTCTTACGTCGGGATTTCCAGCTTGTCATATGTTGCGATCCATCTTCCTGCGACCGGTGGAGCCAGAGGAGGATGGCTTAATATATTTTTACTAGATTTCAAGTTTACTTCTGCCACATGTCAGACACAATTTCAAGAAGATTAACCCATTCAGACTGGAAAGCTTCTCGTGCAATATCAAATAAATCTGGGATGAATAGAATATGTTTAACACAAGTCAACATGATAAAAGAGTTGCAAGAAACTCACTCAGATCTTCAAACCCAAGAATATTTTCACAGAGAGAGAGAGAGTGTCCAATTCTGGGCAAAGGCATCAGGGCCTATTTCTCGGGGGCAGTGGCCTATCCCAAGACCAAGTAGTCCTTCTACACCTCCACATGTCACCACTTCTGTGCTAACACCCACCGTCCATACTGAATACATGCTAGAGCCCTCATACAAGACTGGTGTACTGGTATTATCGGGGGTGTTCTTACGGCATTTCGGCAGGTCTTCTTGTTGATCAGGAAAGTCTGCTTTTATGAAATTCAAATCCTTAAACTGTTCCCTGCCCAAGCCGGGATTCGAGCCTGGGTCCAATAGGACTGCCGGCCGCCTCTCTACTGATTCAGCCACCGGTATATGTATATAGTAAATGTATATGGGTTAATGAAAAGCCTCGGAAGTAATTATACGTTGGTTGATATCAAGCTTTAACAGTTTCCTCGTGTTTTATTGTGGGTGTAAATCCGATCAAACTCTTGACTGCGATGGCGTTTTTAATTTTTCCTGCAACCGCCAGACTAATTTCTTCTGTTTACGTAAGTGATCGCGTACTGAAAGGGTACGGCAAATCACTCGAATCCCACTGAGTGAGAAAAGATCTTCCTACTTTTAAGAAAGCCGTCTTGTTTTGGTTAGAATAAAATTGAAAATCATACACCACAGTGAAGGGGTTACCACCTTCAGATGAATCACGTCGAATGTCGAATTATGCCATTCTTGCTGTCTCAAGATTTTCTTCTGAATATTTCAGTCTCCCGTTATTTACTGATTCTTAGTCCTGTATCTTGAAGAACTTTTCCTCACGGTATAAAATAATCTGTTGTTAGACTATATATTTTTAATTCCTACGTACTCGTATACCAGGTGCAGAAAAGGCTTACTCTATCTACGATACTGAAATTGGTAGATGCAGAATACACGAGGTAGAGTCAAAGTTAATTCCTGACTAGTTTCGCTGTTAAGCTTCAACAGAAACTTAACGCAATAGTGAAACTAGTCAAGAATAAACTTTGACTCTACTTCGTGTATTCCTCACCCATCATTCACCAACCTTTCACAGTGTCACATGATAATATTAAACTTTTGACTGTCAGGAATTCTCTCAGTCGGGCCAAATATCCTGGTGTCAGCTTGAAAAAAAATACGAAATTCACCAAACCAGGGAAAGGATATAGTCTTTTTGTATTATTTTGTATCCGATATTTTCAACTCCCCGCCACTCACAACATACACTGATCGGTTGCTGATTCTCCAGTTACCTTGTGTCTTAGTTTCACGATCACCTGATTACCTTTCTCTCAACCTCCTTTCTCTTTCCGTGCCCTCCCACCACTCCCTCCCTATCTCTTTTTACATCCTCTCTCTCTCTCTCTCTCTCTCTCTCTCTCTCTCTCTCTCTCTCTCTCTCTCTCTCTCTCTCTCTCCACCACCTGCTCCACTCTCCACTCTTGCATCTCCTGTTACCTCGTGTCTAGTTTACTGATAAGACCGTGACCTGCATCTCTCTCTCTCATTTTCTCTTTTTTGTCTCTCCAGGCAGTTAAAGCTTAGTACATATTTTCTCCATTCCTTTCATCTCTCTTGCTTCCCCACTATTTTTTTTTTTTTTTTTTCCAAGTTCGCTTGCACCCCTTTTTCAGGTTTCTCTTTTCATTCATTCCAGTACCTTCCATGCTTCGTCTTCATTCATTCCAGTACCTTTCACTTTTCCTCTTCATTCATTCATTCCAATACCTTCAATGCTTCCTTTTCATTCATTCCAGTACCTTTCATGTTTCCTCTTCATTCATTCATTCCAGTACCTTTCACGTTTCCTCTTCATTCATTCATTCCAATACCTTCAATGCTTCCTCTTCATTCATTCCAGTACCTTTCATGTTTCCTCTTCATTCACTCATTCATTCCAGTACCTTTCAGGCTTCTTTCATTAATTCCAGTACCTTTCATGTTTCCTCTTCATTCATTCCAGAACCTTTCATGTTTCCTCTTCATTCATTCCAGTACCTTTCATGTTTCCTCTTCATTCATTCCAGAACCTTTCATGTTTCCTCTTCATTCACTCCGATAATTTACATGCTTCCCTTTTCATTCATTCATTTTTATTTCCTAGTATTTTTTTTATCTATCCCTTTCCATTAACCTTCATATTTATATTTCGATTAAATTTTATTAGTACTCTGCTTCCCCTCACTGATCTCCTGCAGCACCAGTTATAATTCCTACCTTTCACTTACCTGTTTTCATTCTACACTAAATCTATTCTCTTCTTCCGCAAATCCTCTTCATCTCAGTCTAACATCTATCCTCATTCTGCGCCAGTTCCCTATTTCATCTTTCTTTTGGTTTACTCCTTGTTACATCCCGATGATTTCATTTTAATTTAATTTTTCTCATTATCTCCTTTTCTACTTCAGCTTCATAAAACTGTTTGGCAGTAGCTACAAACATACGCTATTATACTGAAATATACAAATATCATTATATATCGTCTTCATCGGCCCGTAGTGCAACTCCGTGTTCATCTTAATCTTTATCTAACGTTCTTCCTCATTCCTCGCCAGCTTCTCACTTCACCTCTCTTTAAACGTTCATTTTCATTTTGTATTTAATGGTCTTAGTCCCGTCCCCACTCCATTTTTTTTTTTTTTCTCAAATACTCTTCCTTTTATCCTATCCAGTGTTTCTCTCTTAGGCTCCCATCCATCTTTCTCACTCATTTTCTCCCCTCAAACACCCTTCCTCTCCCATCTTCCTTACGCCTCTTATAACCCTAAAGCATCCCACTGTCTTCCCAACTTTTTTTTTTTTTTAATTCAGTCAAAAGCCATTCCGTCTTCCATACCCCTATTCTCCTTTTGCTGCTTTCCTATGGTTTTTTTCTTTGATGTTTCTACTCATTTTATTCATATGTGGAATAACTTTATGAACTGGATGGGGTTAGATAAAGTCCTCGTTAACGTCTTCACTCTAAGGAGTCTCACTAGTATAAATTTAATCGTCTGCGATAGCAATAAGAAAATGCTAAGTGACGTTATAGCAGTAAACGAGTTAAACACACCTCCACACTCCCGTATTCTCCTCCCCAAAATTCTCCCTCACGCTTCCATCTACTCCTTCATTCAGTCTCCGAATTCCCTCAAGAATGCACTCAAGATGGTTATTGGCTACTCATACAACTTTAAGATCATCCACGACAATCCCTCATAAACTTTTAATTGCTACTGCGCTCACCTCGGACCCACCTAACAAGAACAACTCCGGCCACGCTGACTGGTCTGGCGGATTATTCTTGGTAATCTTTAAGTAGGAGTTTTAACAGAACCTCAGCTCACGCCAAGTCGTAATTGTAGCCTGCGATGCCACGAAATGTTAAATATTATTTGCGAAAGATAAGGAGGTGTATTTAGTGCTTCATGATGCTTTCTCTTTCGTGGTCAGCTAGTTACGTTAATAAGATCCATTTTATTTGTTACGGAAAGGCTTAGATTCTGAAGGCACCTGTTACTAGAACTCAGATATATGTTTAAGTAATTCATCGTACTATCAAACTGCATCAGTGTCTAAAAGCAATGTTAGACAGACATTCACGTTCTATGAAACTCGCCTGTAATGAAAAGAACAGGGAACTGAGAAAGTTGAAAATTGGCAGAAGAAAGGATGAAACACTTTTTTTTATTAACTACGTTAGCTCAGTAAAACGGGTTTACAGTTTTACCCGGGTAAGCTAAACAGTAGGTTCATTAAATGTGGAAAGCACTTCGACCATAACTTCACATTTCACTGTCAACAGTAATCAAGCAGCAGATAAAAAAAAGCAAACTACAGTATATCTTGATTGTCAAAAAGTTTACACTAATCTGAATACAAATAACATATCGCTGTCAGTGAACAGGTCCAGCCTATACTTTATACATGCTCCTTGGTCTAAACTCTCTCTCTCTCTCTCTCTCTCTCTCTCTCTCTCTCTCACACACACAAATCATGTATGTATATATATATATATATATATATATATATATATATATATATATATATATATATATATATATATATATACAAACAAAACCAAGTATGATTTATGTGCATTTCTCAAACACTCAGATTTTACCGCGGTAATACATCTCTTAACAGGCAGCACCCGACATATCAGTGCAGCTTATCTGATATCACTGTAACCATCTGATATCTATGTCAGAGGCCAGTCACTGAGTTTGTTCACGTTCCTCCCTCTGTCATGTTCGCTGAGGCCTCCCTGTCAGACGACGGGAGGGAGAGGGGGAAGGGGAAGAAGGGGGGAAATGGATGGGAGGGAGGGAGGGAGGGAGGGACAGGGGAGGAGGGGGATTGGAAGGGGAGGGATGGAGTGGAGGGGGAAGGAGAGGAAGGAGGAGAGTGGGAGGGAGGGAGAGAAGGTTGAAGGAAGAAAAGCCGAAGGAAGGAGGGAGGGTGGGATGTGATGGTGGGCAGACGAGATTTGAAGAGTGAAGAGTTGGAAAAGGGAATAGGGAGGAGGTGGGGAGGAAGGTAAGACTATATTGTATTCTATCACTATCATTCCTTCCCTTCCACTGGCCTTTCTCAGTCGCGCCCCTTTCCCATTCCAAATAAAACCCAAAATTAAAGTAATGAAAGATATGAAAAGAAATTTTTAAAACATGTTGGGAAGGAAAGGTGAGGGACTGTGGAAGAGGGGAGATCAAGTGGTTTTGTGAGAAAAATGTGAAAAGGGTGAATAATGCTGCCAAGGGAAAAAACATGGGGGGGATGGGGAAGGAGAAGGCAAAAGTGGTTAAAAGAGAAATATGAAGAAGAGTGAAAAAAAGGTGGTAAGCGAAAAGTGGTTTGGGAGGGGAGAGAAAGGGAAGGGGGCAAGTAAGAGATAAGAAAAGGGTGAATAATGCTGGTAAGGAAAAAGAAAAGGAGCTGGGGAGGACGGGAGGTGAAGGAACTGAAAGATACGAAATGGGTGAGACAATTTTGGTAAGGAAAAGGCTAGGGCTGAGACGAGAGGGTACGAAAAAGGAGCCGAGGAAAATATATGAAAAAGTGAAAATTTTCGCAAGGAAAAAAGTGAGTGGTGTAATTGCAGCAGAACATGTGGAAATGAGAGAAAGGGAGTTAAGACCGGTGGATGAGATGTGACAGTTAAAAGGAATGGCAGGGGAAGCTGAAAAACTATTGAAGTGAGGATTAACAACAGCTGAAGTGTACGATAAAAAAAGAAGACAGAAAGGGGAAAGGGGAAAGATGGAATAGTAGTAGGTAATATGTAGAAGAATGAAAGATTAATCTGAAAATGAAGGTAAGGGAAATTATGAAAGGCAAGACTGATACTATATGAGCAGAAGACGAAAAGATAGTACGGGAAGGACGAAACTCCCTAAACAACGATGAATATTGGGAGTGAAGAGGGGTGAGAAGGGAAGGAAAATATAATGACATGGCAAGATGGAAAATTATGAAAGTGAGGACAGAGAAAAATTAGGCCATTATGTGAAGAGAAAGAAAAATCTGGAGAATGGAGAGAAATAATGGGTGTAGGGAGAGAAAAGAGATGAGAGGGAAAGGTAATGAGGGATGAAAAATGAAAACAAAGAGGGATCCAGGCTAAGTTGACATGGAATGGGAAGGCCGCCTATGATCATCGGAAAAAAGGATGAGGCAGGAATGAGAGAGAAAATGGAAGGTATTAGGTAAAAATGATATTAAAGAACTGGATATGAAATGAAAACGAAGATGAACGTAGAGAAATGGTTGCAGTGCCAACTTTTTATAATAAGCAGAGTGAGGATGGTGTGGAAGGTACCAGTGGGAAATGGTTGAAGGCTGACTTGGAGAAAGGAAGAGATGGGTTAGGGGACTGAACGGCACTGTGAGGGACTGTGGTAAAAAATGGAGTGTGGGAGGAACAGGTTGGCGAAGGCTGATGGCTTTTTTTCTGTATATCTTCTATTACGGGAATAGACTTGACACCCCCGTACCTTAGGGTCAGCAGTCCCTTTACTCACCACATATCCTCACAGTTCATCACTTCAGTGTTAATACTCATCGCCCATACTGAGTACATGCTAGGACTCTCTCATTCAGGACTGATGCACTGGTTTTACTGATGCATTTTTACGACATGTAGGAGAGTTTTGTGGAAAATTGTGTAACTCTTTTTAATCCACATCATCAGAGTCTTCCCTGGCGGAACCTGGGCTCGAACTTGCAGACAGTAGATTGCCTCAGCTACCTGGCTACCACCTCCTAAATGATGGACACTGTGAATAGGACTGACTACATGAAAATGAGGAAGGATTGTGGAAAAATGCTGTATCACATAGGATTAAAATACAACATACAAGAGTTTAAAAGAAAACAGTAAGTCAGAATAGTGCAGATAATATTAACTTCGTCAGACTTTGACCTAAGATAGGGAAGAAAAAATGCTGGAGAAGAGAACAGGAATGTGCAGGAGAAAAGACTCAGCTTGAGAAGTTTCTCCACAGGATTTCTCCTGGAATTAGGTAGGTAGTGAAGATTGAGGGAATAAAATATAGATATGCATGAGACAGACTCCATGGGTTGTAGAAGAAACGATAAGTATGAAAATAAAAGGAAAGTACTGTTTATGAGTACTGAATAGAAAGGATGACTGATATGGTATGGTCATAAACATTGCTGGAAAATGGGTACGGTGAGTAGACCTTCATGAAAAGAAATTTGGTTATACTGGGGAAATGTGCAAGATAACAAAAGAATCTAAGTAGGGTAGGAATACGACTATGGACTGGGAAAGAAAACGTTTACCTATAGTTGGACTATGAATACGGTTGAGGAATAATAAGTGCAAACAAAAAGGATAAGTAGAGGAATCTAACCGGAAGGAAACACAAGTAAGGAAGAAAATGGTCTAACAGATATAATGTATACTGTGACTGCGAATCTGAAATACATAATGCCGAGGAAGAAGTGAACAGACGAAAGTGTATGTACCTTCGAGTAAAAAGTAAAATCAACGACAAGGAATGGGCACAGAATAAAAAAGGGTAAGAAAAAAGAATGGGCAAAAAAAGAAAAAAATTACTTTACTGAATATGGTGAAGACTAAGCAGCTGCAAAACCTATTCCAATTAAAACTGCCAAGATCTCACCCCGCAACACACTGTAACGACCACCTCACACTTTCGCTCATAAATACCCAACCCAAACAATAACTGGGTGAGGAGAAAAAAAAAAAAATTAAAAGCCTTAACTCCTTCAACCCGAGGACGTAGTTATAATACTCCATTTACTCTAACTCGGCCTAAAATTGTCACCTCTCCTTCTTCTGTGCTGAGTTTGACACTAGATAAATACTAGAATGTGATGCTAGTCACTAAGAAGTGTTACGGAACTGATATAGAGTAGAAGCACAGTCCCTTTCTGCCACTGAGCTACGTGAAATAAGCTGCAGAAGGATGAAAATCTGAGACAAGTTAAAGTGAAAAGGGTATAGTAGAGTCTCGTTGCCACCTGACAGTTTTAATCAGCTTATGAGAGGCGTAATGCAGTGACGGGATTACTGGAGGCTCTAGCTAACTCCTCCAGGTTGAAAATTTTATCCTAAGGTGAATGGAATCATCCTGAGATACTAAGAATAAAACAGAATAAAATACAAAAGCGCAAAAGATAAATGTCAAAATATCTAAAGTAAGTGTCTTCTTTTACAGTCGGGTTCTATCTATGTATCTATCTATTGCCAGACGCCTCAATCCCGTTTGGGGTGGCCACAAACAAATCGCCTCCATGTCGCCCTGTCCCCCGCCATTTCACTGCCCTGCTCCCAACTCACACCCCCCTCTCTCATATACCTCTCCACCCCATCCCTCCAGTCGGGTTCAAAATGTTTATTCTCATTATAAACGCCTTTTGTATATGAAGGCGTCACAAAGTAATAAAAAAGTTTCTCTCTCGCATATGAAAACGAAAGAGAAATCAGTTTCAGAAACAGCTTTTTGCCTTCCACAATGGAACGTATATCAAATACTAGTTTTCTTTTGCGTGACTGACTTTAATTATTTTGTTTATACACCTGGTCAATTACGTTCGTGGCTAATTATATCGTTATTTGGCATTAAGTTCAATTTTTTCATATAGCATATTTGAATTATTCATGCCATCTGTTTATATCTGGTTATGCACTTGCTTATCAAAATCGTTTCTATCATTGTTTATGCACGAAAGAAAAATCAAATTTATTAATTTCCTGCTCTCTCTCTCTCTCTCTCTCTCTCTCTCTCTCTCTCTCTCTTTTATGATTTATTTTATGCTGTAATCTTGCTGCCAACAAGCGATATCATTCAACGTTCGGCAAATATCTAGCAATAAAAGTTTAGCTCCTTCAGCTCAAAGACGTACCGGTACTGTACTTTGCATAAGATTCTAGCTAACAGTTCAAGAAGGACCTCTAAGGAAGGAAGGGTTAGAAACAATCGCATCAACCTCTTCAGTTCTATGGCGTGTTATTTACTTCATTCGCGCTACCTCCATCAGATTTTATTCAGTCGATGAGAAATTTTTCGAATCAGGAAGGATTAGCTGTAACTTTTACGGACACCTTCACTACCTCCCTGAGATCACCCCCTTATATCAATAAAATCGTCTGGAGGTAGCAAGAGTATACCAACTGAATACGTGACTTGATTCTAATCATTTTAAGCAGGCCATCACTTCTTGCGTTACTGCTGTATTCTATGTCATTACTCGGTATCACATGAACACCCTCGCCCCATGATGAATCCTGCTAGCTATGTGATATCTTTTGTAATCTGTTGTTGCTACTATCACACAGTTTTATTAAGATCAGGGGTAACTTTACGAACAGGAGAGTATATATAGCATTCATTACCCCCTTCACTGCTAGATATAAGTTAGAAACTGAATCTAATCGCTTGGAGGCAGCAAGAACACAGTGCACCGCAATAATACTCCATTGTACTGAAGTAATAATCTGGCTATCACATCCTGTGCTATTTCCACATTGAACGTCATAATTAACCGGTAGCCGATGAACGCCCTCGTCAGATGATTTACACTGCCAGACCGGCAATACTGTAATCTCAAGAGCCAGCGCTTGATAACGCTCCTGTGCTTAATGGTCCATCAGTTGTAGGCGGAGAGAGAGCGCTGCTGAAACAGCTGATGCGCGCGCACACACGCGCGAGCACACACGCGCGAGCACACACACACACACACACACACACACACACACACACACACACACACACACACTCTCTCTCTCTCTCTCTCTCTCTCTCTCTCTCTCTCACTGTATATATTATACCTGTAGAGAAAGAGAGAGAGAAAGGGAGAGAGAGAGACTAAATAAATTTCAAGCGATGCAACAGCGAAATTTATAGGCGGCCTTTGCTCCATTCTACATCCTCTCCCTCCGCACCCCTTCCATCCCTCCTAAAGAAAAAAAAAGGTGGAGGGGAAAGAGAGAGGGAGAGAGAGAGAGAGAGAGAGAGAGACGGCAACATCAAGATACCATCAAATTATTCAAGACATATAAGTACCCAACACACTGAGCTAGGAATGTAATAAAAACCTGGAAAAAATAATATAATCCTTGGACAATAAAGGAGAGGAGAAAGAGAAAGTATCATGATATTATCAAAATATTCAAGACATAAGTACACAACAATGAACTATAAATGTCTTGAAAAAAGTTTCGAAAAAAATACTTCCACAAAAAAGGGTGAGAAAAAAAAAATCGACACATAAACTGGAGTACGAATGTACTATATAAAAGTAATCTCGCAATAAAGAAAATTTCCTCCACAGAACAGAGTGAGGGAAACAAACAGCAATATCAATATACAAGTACGTAGCACACTAAACTAAGAATATGACTAAAAATAAATATCAGCTCCACAAAATAAGGAAAAATAAATAAAAAGTAACATCAAAATACAATCAAAATATTCAAGGCACATAGCCTCATGCACTGGACTGTCATGAAAGACGTTAACCAACAAGAAAGAAAAGAAAAAAATCCTCAGCAAGACAGGGACCAATGAGCCATAACCCACACAGGTATCCCATTTACACGTCACTTAAGATCCACTATCAGCTCCAAATGGCTCAACCTAAACAGGGGACAGTCCTACCTTAACTCTATATACGGGAAGGTATTTTGTAGAGATGATATATGGTCATTATCAGCCTTGGAATGGTGGGAAACCGTATAACTGGTACACGTGTGAAGCGACCCACCCATGTCTGGTGTGTGCATGCCGACCCCTACCATACATGCAGCATTTACCACGTGGACGCCCTCTTTTTTTTTTTTATTCTTCCTTCGGCTCCAAGATTTTATTCAGTCTGGGAGAGGTACAGTCAACCAAAAATGGTATCGATCCTCTCACTTCATGTATTATTCCGAAACGTGGAGTAAGCATTATGATATATGGGTCACCCTGTAGTTATCAATGCAAATGATGTCCTTGGTAATTATTATGACTCTAAATCGCACGAACCTGCCCATACAAGGCATTATATCTTTCGAAGCGTCGAGTTAATAGATTCATGTGTGTCTGCAGAACTCACTCATTTTCACATTCACAGATCTCCATGGGTGCGATACTTTTTTGGCTGACTGTACATTCGCCTTCACTGATAATTACGGTACTACAGAGGGTGATGTGTTGGAGGCCGAAATGGCTTTATTTGTTTATGTCACAGTTCAGTGGAGCTGAAATAAAGACAACTATTCTACCTTGATGTTCTGTTGCAATATATCTACTTGGAGGTTAGAGTAAATATCGATCTCGAACACATCGCCCCCCGTTGTACTTGTAAGTGAACGCAACTATACATGCATACACACTCGAGCAGATCAGATTGAGAGAGATTGTTATTCACTTCGTTCAACGAGCATGATTTATGATAAGCTGCATATAATCAACTAGTGGTGGCAAAAAAAAAAAGACGTTATCGTATTGGAAGGCTACATAATTATTTCCTGTCTGCTTTTGAATTTAGGCTGTTACTTTTAATGAATGCATGATATATATTTTTTCCTACATGTGATGACAGCAAAACACCCAGATACCGAGAATGATAGAGAGGCAAAAAATAAAGGCCAAAGATGGAAAAAGTGAAAATAACAAAAAACAAGTGTCAAAGGCAAGTTATGCAAATTGGTACTCCCTAGCCATAAAACTGTGCTATTACAACTCACTAAACGCATACCTCTTATCGTATTTCCTACGCCCAACAACAATAAAACACTCATAAAACTATTCGCCGTCTGTCCTGAAACGCGTGGAATTCCTAATAAGTGAGCCCTCGTTTACATTTCAGTATAATGGCGTCTTCTTTTAACTGTCTCTCATTATGAATTTTTGGAGGGCAGATGCCTCACTTCCATACACATTTGCAATTTAAGTGATGCCACATCACATCACATCACATCACACCACACCACACCACACCATACAACACAAAATACCACAACACAACACACCATACCACCTTCTCATACCACAGCACACAAATAAATCAAAGATTTTATAACTGTTGGAAGTGCATTGCGCTGCAGTGCAAGCTTAACTCAAGATGATTAATGTTTCCCAAAAATTATGTGCGTTTTTTATTATCTAGTTCATTCATAGCACATTAGATAAATGTTGATCATAACTTCTTATACTTTTAATCCTTCACTGATTACCTGACCATCTTGTTTCGTAGTTATTCCTTAAACGGCATTCTCTCACATCCTTCAAATATCTATCCCTCCGATTTACACAGTCTTGATTTTCCTTTCCCTCACTGCTATACACTTTCCTTTAAGTACCCATTTGGCCACCTCCCTTTCAGTCTTATCCTCCTCTTCCTTATTCACCTTCTGATTCTTTAATATCATCATTCTCCCTCTCCTAAATTGGTCATAACTTTCCTCTCCCTGTTAACACCCTGTATACTTCAAATATAGGCATTATCCTTCATATTCTCATTCATTTGTACTCATCCATTCCCCTATTTATATCCTGTTTCCGTCAAACATCAGTCTTTCCACTCAATCTGCACATCGTTTCCTGTCAAGAAACCTTTCTTCTTTTCACCAAATCTTATTCTAGCACTTTCCTATTCACATTTATTTTTTTTTCCAAATACTTACCATTCTATAGCTCAGCCAGTTTCACAATTCCAGTCCTCTATCACAAACAGAATCCCCTCAGATCCATTCTGCATTTATCACTCCAACTTACCCTACCACTCTTCTATTCACATTCACTTTCCTCCAGACACCCATCATTCCTCATTTTTACTCTTTTCCTTCCACTTCCCAATTCACATCCAGTTATCTTTTCACTCCTTCATCAAAATAATCTTTTGGACTTGTTTGTTCTTCATACCTACAGAGGATTTTATTCATCTTGGGAATGACCTTAGAACTAAAAGATAATAATATAATCTTTGGAGTTCAATTTGAAGACTTTCTCTCAATACAAATTATACTTTCTGGAGACAGCAAGAAGAGGATATATGTACTCGAGATGAAGAAGTACCTGTAAAATATTCACGCAACCACTTCCCACTCAGTCTAACCCTTCGATCCCTTTATTTACATTAACCCTTTCACTGCAAAGACAAATTGTCTATTTAATTCCTGCTATCTTCATGCGATGATACTGAAATTAGAAAGGAATAGGGTTAGCTCTAAACCTTCTTATACGAAAAGTCTCCCTTAAGTTTGTGTCGGAGGTAGCAAGAGTACAATGTAATCAGTTAATAAATACGTCCTCAGACTGAAGTGGTCAAACCTCCTTAGCACTTCTGCACTGCTAATCTCCCCAAATTCAAGATAGTCATTGACTGCCACCTACCAGACCCTCCAAGCACGCTATTCCTCCAGTCATTACCATCCTTCGAATCATATTCCACTCTCAGTCTCTCTCCACGCTCATCCTTAAAAATCTCCTGACACTTATTCCTTCCACCCACCTATTTACAATTACCTGCCATGCCCCTAACCTCTCATCAGTACCATCTTTCCTCTCCCCAAGTCTCCAGTGATAATTCTCGACTTACTTCACCTCATCCATGTTCATAATTATCCTCTCCTAGTACTCCTCCCATTCTTAACCCTTCGCATATACCATCCCTCCTCTCATTCACCCCTCTAGTCTCTCAGTTCGTTAGTTTCCAACCTTCTTTCGTTCATCCCCGTATTTTCTCAGTCCCCCAGTTTATCTATATTTTTAATTTTTCTTCTCTCCTTTCACTACTCTCGCCATTCTCCGTATCTTCCTGTTACTCCATGCTATTCATCTCTCCAGTCTCTCTTCACTCCTTTTCCCAGTCTTTCAATCCCTTTTTTACTCCATGCTTTCTGATTTCCAGTTCTCTCGCTACGCCTGCCATTCACCCAATCTCTCATTCACCCCATCCTACCCATCTTTCAAATCTCTCTACACTCCTTCCATTTCAGCATTCCTTGTCACTCCATCATATCCGTAACACCACTTTTCACTTACTCATCCCCTCAATTTCTTAATCCCTCAGTCATTCCACCCAGTCTATTATTCAACTCTTCCTCCACTCATCTACCACGCTCTTAAGTCTTCATTATTCTATCCGCAGCCAATCTTTCCATTCTCTTAATCCTTCTCATGCTCATTTCTGCTTATCTTCCTATTCTTTCGTTACTCATTCCCTCAATCTTCCAATAACTCCTCTCTCTCTCTCTCTCTCTCTCTCTCTCTCTCTCTCTCTCTCTCTCTCTCTCTCTCTCTCTCTCTCTCTCTCTCTCTCTCTCCTCTCTCTTTCCCAAATCCTATTTAGTTCTTACTCCATAAGCATTTCCGTTTTCTCCTTTTAGTTGAATCATCCTTCAATATTGACCACCAATATAAGCAAGTTATCAGCCTTCCATTCCTTTCAATCTTCAGAGAATACCATTCTTCTCCCCCAGTCTTTCCTGTTCCACCATCATCCTAATACCTCCATTAAGCAATTAATTACTATGGTGTTTTCATCGATTATGTTTCCCATCTTTTTCTTTGCTACTGGCAAATGTTATCATTTAGTTTATAGGATACGAATCGTAGAGAAAAAATTAACTTGAATCCTTTACAGTTCCATTTTTTTCCATTAACTCTCGTTCTTCTTGCGCCGTTCTTTTCTCCCAGGAACTTCCCCTTTTTTTTCATTAATGCCCATCCCCTTTGTCCTCCCATTATATTCCCCGTTTTTTCATTAACTTAAAGTCCCTCAGTATTCTCCCATTCATCCATTCAGCCTGGCTCCCCCTGTCATTTATTACCCATTTAATTCTCCATTTTCCATTACCTCATATCACCCATCCCATATCCTTCTATTCTCCCATTAACCTTCATTCTCACTGACCTTCCATTCACGTCCCCATTTCTTTCCATTAACTCCCTTTCCCCCATGTTCTCCCATTGCCCCATTAACTTCACCTCTGCACACGGTCCCCCAGACACGCAAGGATGTTATGTCCGCTTTTATGGTGCCTCGCAAATGAACAATCGACTCTAAAACACCTCATATATGGAAGGCCCGGTATATTAGCTGCCCTGTATATGGGAGACTAGGTATATAGGAGAACTGGACTTGTTGGCTGATAATGAAACTTTCTATTATATGGTATGGGGCTGAGAGAAGGTTATTGTGAGGTGGGTAAATTGGATCGATGACGGGCATTAATGAGAGAGAGAGAGAGAGAGAGAGAGAGAGAGAGAGAGAGAGAGAGAGAGAGAGAAAGAGAGGGAGAGAGAGAGAGAGGGAGAGAGAGAGAGAGAGAGAGAGAGAGAGAGAGAGAGAGAGAGAGAGAGAGAGAGAAAGAGAGAGAGAGAGAGAGAGAAAGAGAGTGTGTGTGTGTGTGTGTGTGTGTGTGTGTGTTATGTGTTGTGTTGTGCTGTGCTGTGCTGTGCTGTGCTGTGCTGTGCTGTGCTGTGCTGTGCTGTGCTGTGCTGTGCTGTGCTGTGTTGTGTGTTGCGTTGCGTTGTGTTGTGGTGTGTATCTACCTCCATCCCCAAAAAGCATCAGGAAAATGATAGTGACGAGTGCTCGCTTCCTCCCTTTTTTGTTCTTGTTGAAAGTTCTGGTCCACGTCGTCTAATCAGCAACGACCATTTTCTTGGGGTCTCCTACTCTTGCCTTGCTCTATCGCCCATCTCCATCCTAGACCGTCGCTTCAACTTTTTCCGCCCACACCACCATATTTCTGCCCCCACGTCAACTTTAGTACCGTAGGAGAAATCTGTGACAAGTTTTCTGTCTGTTAACACCGACTCACCCACAACAGGCACCTGAGCAGGGCAGATTCTTTTCACTCTGATCACTCATTACATTCCCAGCCCATCCTACCTGAAAGGGTCTGAAGGTCCATGACTGTGCCTGGATTGACCCGATGTGCTTTGAAATACTGTAAAATAGATGAACTACGCCGATGGGACCATGAATCGTCTGGCTATGTGGAAATGAACGTTAAGTCCTAATGGGGAAAGGGACTTGCCCCGAAATGACCGGATTGTTACTTGAAAAATCTGACTGGTACTGAAGTGATCGGAACTGCCATGGCTGTGTTGTAATCAATGTACAGAGACTGAGTGGACCTAATGTGGCCTGGTGGAAGGTTCACTGATCTATCTGGACCTAACCTGACCAACCTCAGGCGAATTAAAATTACCATTATTCTGATTTATTGCTAGTTTTGTCTTTTGGGAAAATATTGGTCCGTTCTGGCTCTGGCAATTCTAAGAAGGACGCTCACAATGGAGGTATTTAGCTGACGATAATGCTTTTAGCTTATAAAGGGCATATGTCTCCTAAGTTTCCATAGAGATTGTAGTTCTTACTTTTACCATGCCACTAAATAAAGCTCAATCTAATTTACTGTTGCTATTGTCGGACGATATTCTTCACCTCAGAAAAGCCCTAAATAATGAGTTAACAAAGGCTGTAGGCCATCAGTCTCCTCTGGTGTGCAAAATCTTCCAAAGCTAAATAAAACTGTGTAGATGTAGCAAGGAAAAACTAAGAAAAAAAAGGGCAATATACTGAGGTAGGTAAGGAAAACTTATAACACTTAACTATACTGAGTGTCGTCCTTTACATTAAATGCAATATCGAAGTGTTTTAATTTTCAGAATTTTATAGTCACTTCTGTTTTTCTACCTCATTCTTAACACCGATCGATTTAGAGAGAGAGAGAGAGAGAGAGAGAGAGAGAAATTTCTTGTTTTGGAGCTATGGTGCATTAGCCTACAGATCTTCTGAAAACATATCCATTCCTGTACCACCGGGAAAAAAGGCACGTCATTACCAATATCATCTCAGAAAAAAAATGACTAGAAAAAAATAGCAAGGACTTAGCCTAATATTTTCCTCAGAAAGAAAAAAAAAAACATAAAACGAGAAAACGAGGGCATGGTGAAAGGAAAGTCAATAAGTAGTCAATATTTTTTTCCCCTTCAAGTTGACCTCCATAGCGGAATGGAGTGCGGACCTCCTTATCGCGCTGGGTTGATTCCAAGGGCGCTCCGTCAATTCCAAGTCCCCCAATTTTGGACAATCATCAATTTTCTTCAGCCTCTCCACCGACAGCCTATCGTTAGCACCTCCACTGGTCGCAAGTCTCACCTTATCACCAACATTTTTCAGCCTCTCTCGCATGACTGCCAGTATTTTTAAACAGCAAAGATCGGATATTTTGGTAGTATATTTAGTCCATCACATTACCATACTATCCTCTTGATTATTTTATTTCACAACATGGCTGTATATTTGTGCATATTATCGATCGTCCTCCATTAGATATTTGTCAGTATTTCCAGTTCAACACCTTAGCATATAATCATTGTATTTCTCCTGTCGCCGCGTGACTGCCAGAATTTTACAAACTGCCAGCGTCAAATATTCATGTCAATTTTATCGACAACACAACAACGATAATTTGCGGACACTCATAGTTCACCACATCATCATATCAACATTTTAACACCATACCATCAGCATAGCAGTATGTAAATCTCTTAACATTACCATGTCACCATACCAGTATATCAACATCATATCATCACCACATCACCATATCAACATCATTTTTTACCACCAATGTAAGACTGAAAACCTTTTCAATCCAATGGCGTTTTTCTCAGTTTATTCACGCCACTCCGAACTTAGACAGGATCTTTATTAGTGAAGGAGTTATTTGAGGCGATAACTTGCCCTACCGGTTCGAAGGTCTCTATAAGCTGAATAAATCTGTCTATGGGAAGAGGGATTAAAAAAAATGGAAAGGATGTCATTGTGCTGGAGGGGTTAATATTTTCAAACAATTCCGATGCAAATTCGTCAGCATTCTCAGGCCACCCAATCACCAGGCCATCAGCATTTCCTGCCTCTGTCGCAATGCTATTAACATTTCCCATCAATCACTAACCCATATTCGTCAGCATTTTCTGTCTAACACAACACCAGGTCATCAATATATCCTTCCACCATGGCTTAACCCTCTCGATGCCATAGACGTACCTTGTATTCTATTTAGGGTGCATCTGGGTTATTACATTCAGCTGAGGAAACTATTTAGCACTTCAAAGTTTGTTAGAAACAGGCCCTAAACCGTCTGATTACAACAATTCACCTCATCTTAAAAAAAAAAAAATAGTACTCTGAGTAAAATAATGAGTCCTTAGAAATAAAAGAGGTTTAGTATCAAAGTTTTCAATTACCAGTGCTTATGTACGCCCCGGTATGTTCATGAACACTAAGAATTTTCCACTACCGTAAACCATAACCATTATCAGTCTGCCATATAATCAGATCGTCAGCACTTCCTTTCACTATGACAAGGCCGTCACTAATGTTTAGAGTCACGGTCGGATTTCCAATAGCATTTACTGCTTAACACGCTACGAAAACTTTAAGGAGATCACAGCAGCAGTTTCTATCTATCAAGCCGTTAACACTCGCAACAGTGGAATATAAGTATAATAATGTTCTATCACGATGTCATCATTTTCAGCCACAGTAAGCATGTTCGTCAGTCATGCTTGGAAGTCATCAAAATTTTCTTTCACCATCCCATAATCTACAGTATATCAAAACTACTGACATCACCAACCTGCCAAGCATCATCATTTTCAATCAACCAACAAAATATATATATATATATATATATTATCCAACTATCTCCATTTGCTTTCAAAGCACCTCCCACCATTATCTAATCTCTGGCCAATATAATTATATACGCCGCACTGCACGATTAACACTTTTAAGTCACTGGTATCATCTAGCACTCGGGGTATTCAAACTGAGTCACCAATCCAAATACTTTCATATGCTAATAAAATGACCTATCAGCAGCGTCTAATAGCGACCATGATGAAACTACTAGTAGCATTTAGTCATTAACATTTTCAAACCACCACTATCACCATTATTATCAGCTTACTACCAACACTACTAGCAGTAACTCCCATTACCAACTACACACCTTTCCTACCACTATCTAAATCAACCAAATTATCAGTTCATCATCGTTTCCCAGCAATGAACTCTATTTCACTCCCAGACAATGTAATCGGTCATTATGTAACACCGCTTGCACTTGTTTTTCAATATTCATCAATGGTGCTTCTGATAGTGAATTAAGCGAAGGGTATTGAAATTTAATATAATCAGGATATGTCGATTTCACGGTACCGTAAACAGTTCAAATGGAAGAATTATGACCACACAGTGATAATGAATTTATTGTTTTTGCTTTTGCTGCTCTATGCTCATCTGAAACGTGAGTACAGCAGACTGCAGGCTGAAGTTACTGTTCTCCAGCTGTCGTTGAGGGGCGTTTATATGACCAGGGAGTTGAACAGACCAGCTACATCGGTGTCAGAAACATGAAGGCGTCCCCCTCCAGCACCATGTCTATTGTGGAGATACGATACCCGAAGCGGACGCTGTTCTGGCACCAAGCACTGAGTTGGGTCAAAAGTGTTGTATTTGCACAGTAAACACCATTCCAATATGTCCACATATTAAAGGTGCGTTCATTGTAAAGATAGAGCAACTTCGGCCAGAGTTTGACTCCATCGAGACATCCACGTCCTTATGTCCGGAACTACTTTATCTTAAGAATAAACGATTTGAGTTAGGGATTTAATTCTTTCACATATTACGATCATATCTGGAATCCACAAAAGATGCTGTTACTCATACGTCAGAACAATTGGTCTACACCCTTTACGGTGACGTCTTATTTCTTTTAATTCTTGCTGACTTCAGATGACTTCTTCAATTTAGGAAGAACCTCTTGTTAAGATTGTGTTCAGTTCATCTAGTTCGAAAAAATCACCCCTTTAATGAATAAATTTGCTTAAGTTATAGCCAACAGAAGTAGTCATTGCAGTGAGGGAGTTAGCCCATTATCAACCATACATCGTTACCCAAGTACCACGATCAACAATTTATAGTTACTATCAACCATCACCAGTACTCCTATCTATCTACCATCATCAAAGCTTCGTCATTTTACCTATCTGCTACAGACAAAGTCACCATGATCTAAGTACTACAAATAACCATCATCTAGTATCATTATCTAATTACGGTCATCTAAGTACCACTGTTGTCAAAATCTCATTATTCAGCAATGCCAAACAACATTATTCGTCAACCACCCGTTCTTCTTACCCCCTACCTTACCCGAACAGCGTACCTCAACTACCACCATCACAATCACCAACCTCGGCCATAACCATCAGCCAATCACCATCACTTCCAAAAATATCAGTCAGTTAATCATCATTATTACTGGTGCCCATCTACCACCATCACCCATGCAACTTCATTATCCATTTACAACCATTAATCGAAACCTTCATATAATTACCGCCATCAACAAATCCCTGTTAACTACTGGCATTATATAATCACCATCATCTTACTACCACCATCGTCATACACCACAACAAGACAACCAACATTAGCCAACAGCCCATTCCCAGCTACTGTCTAACTACTGTCATCACCTGAGCACCCCATTTCACATACCACTATCACCGAATTAGTCTACTCTAGATGCCACCGTCTCAATCACCATACTCATTCATAATTGTCAACTAATCACTACTACACTCTGACCATCACTTTTAAACACCACCATCAGCAGTACCTTTCCACCAAAAACAGACATCATCAACTAAGCTACTATCATAATCCATCATCTAACTACCAGTATCAACAAACACTCATTATCTACCAACCAAAATTAAGCAAAAACCGGTCTTGCCTACTAACTACTACTGTTCAGCTACCATTATCGTCTAAATAGCCGTATCCAGGTAGGCCACCATCATCACAGCCATCAATCTCATTCATAATCATCAGCTGGTCATCGCTGTGGTCCCACTAGCACTTCCAACAACCACAATCATCTATTTATTACTCATTTGCCGGTATCTGTCCTCCACTGTCAATCAGTCATCATCAATATCCATCTACCACCGAGTATTATCCTATCACCATCGCTTAACTATCACCGTCAACAAATTTTCAATATTCAACTATGCGTCAAAAGACCCTATATTATTCAACAATCACCCTTACCTAATAATCACTACTGTTGAACTACCACCATCAACTAGTAACCTTAACTTAACTTCCACCATCAGTCATGAAACTCATCCATAAACATCAACTGATCACCACTATTGTCCAGCCATCGTCATCAGCTACGTACCGACTCTTACTAAATTTCAACACCATCCCAGTCTAATCAACTGGTATTTCTTTTCTATTCACCAGTCATCAACACTTTTCCAGCCACCTTCAAACAACAGCATTATCTATTTACTGAAGTTACCCAGCCAATAATATTCTCTCATTTTCCATCAGCAGAAATGAAAAACAAAAAAATCCCAGCACCATGATTAGCCATTCACCAAGTTCTTACGATTACTGAACATCATCTAGACACCAGCTATAATCATAACTAATCACTCAGTTATAATCTCAAGTTACAGCCAATAATTAACCAACACGATTACAAACCACCAACAATCCATCGCTAGCCAGTCATGCTTACAATCAACTGCCAATCATCATAGTCTTCGGGTCCCCCAGTCATTCATGTCTAATCATCGCTAAATAATTTCTTCTAGCATCCTCTTGCAACTCTCTCTCTCTCTCTCTCTCTCTCTCATTTTAAATACTTCATAAGGCCCTCCGTTTCCCGTCTTAATCTTCTCTCGACCTCTCCTTACATCTTGCCCTCGTCATTTCCTTTCATTCTTCCCATAACTCATTTATCGCTGAGTTCGTTTTTTTTTTTTTTTTTGCATCAATCTCATCAACCCTAGGCTGTTTAAGTTGCCAGAGAAAAATTCTACTCAGCCAAAATAAAGTATTAGCAACTTCAGCTTTTCATTTCGATGGTAAAAGCTGGGAATTTTTATTGATTAACTCCTGACAAACTTAACCCTCGCTGCGACGACGAAATTTGTTTATGCCAGATATTGCGGATGATTTTACTCAGTTCGCCAAGAGTTTCACGAAGGAAGGGATTAGAAACAATTTACATTAAACAGTCCATTACTTTTGGATGATTATGCTAAATTTATGCAGGAAAACTCGTACTCAGATAATAATTCAAAAATTCCTGAACATCCTTTATTAGATCGATTTCAGTTCTAACTTCACCCAACCTCCATGACCCTGAACAAGACACATCTCCTCAAGTACCCATAAAAAGATCAAACATTCTTTTCCTTAGTGCTCATTACAAAGCAAGAATAAATACTCCAGGAAGGCAAGCCCCGAACAGGCTGAGTAAGAAGAGACCAGCAGAAAGTGAAACCTGACCACCTCCTCATCCGCCCACTTTTTCATTCATGTTTTACGATCCCTCCTTCTGCCTACCTGCAAAACAAATGACCCTCTGTTGTTAGAACAGGCCATCAAATTATCCTACATCCCTACATTTTTTTCCTTTTTGTACTTGGTAATGTCAGACCATTTTACTCGACCTAGCAAACCGCGTCTTAGTGAAAGTGTTATTAATGGCTGAAATCTAAATCTTTTTGTTCCAAAATTCTCTCCAGAGGTGAACGGATTCTTCAAAAAGTGGCAGAATTACTCTAAAATAAGACGTCAGCTAAGCCAATGCGGAAAATAAAAAGAATATAACAAAGACAAAAATAAATGGTAGGCCTTGTTCGTGGCAGAAATACCAAAGCTCTCACCCCTCAGGAGCCGTCAGCGCCTGTCACTTGTCGCAAAAATATTGACAACATAAACACGAGGCGATCTTTCCCTTTCAGAAACGTCGAGGTGTGGTATTTGGTAAGAGGCTCTCAAGGTCGGGAAGGCAGGGGCGAGAAGAGAAACGGGGGGAAGGGGGAAGCTCTAGGAGAGGTTGGTCAATAGAAGTTGGGCCGAGAGAGGTCAGAATAGGTGGTGTTGGTAATGAAAGGATTTTAAAAAGAGGTCTCTTGAAGTTATGCTGGTAACATAGTGCTAGAATAAATTAGTTGATAATGTGTTACTGGAAAGACATTGCTCCAAGATGTTTGTGATAGATCTTCCGACCGTGAAGAAACGCCATGATTCGTAAATACACCTTTGCAGTTACACAAGAGCAGCTAGACATTAGGTCTAATTGAAGAAAATATACAGTCAAGCATACACCATCTTGGCGAATATTATAGTCCTCCGACTTATTTAAATATGTTGGATAATGGTGGAGTAAGCTATCTGCCTTGGATCAACATCCATCTCATTAATATATATATATATATATATATATATATATATATATATATATATATATATATATATATATATATATATATATATATATACCTGTGGGGCGTCGGCCTTTATTGACAGTTCGATTACATACTGATTATTGGCTTCGGGATATTTACTCATAAGGAGAGTAAAAAATGTATTATTAGACATATATTAGACGGGAAAAGAAATATACTGAATAATTTGAGAATGAAACTTTAGTTCTATCATACAATGCGATCCATATATCCACTGTCAGATCTATTAGAGTGTATCTGGTGGAATTAAGACATGTGTACAATTTAGATTGCCCGTTTTTACTAGTTTATAATTATTCTCAATGATGCTACTGGAAGTCGTGAACACAGAACCCATGAACAGAAATACATTAAAGCAAAATTATATTTTCTTTCATTTTTTACATGAACTGATCACTTTTAAGTTATGATGATTTCATGTGACAAGTAACTAACAAATGTGAAAATCACATAGAAACCATCCATTTTGTCATAACTAGAAGACTATCTGATTTGCATACCTTGAAGAAGGAAGATCGAACGTCGTCAGAAGCCCCAAATATTGCTGTACCAAGCAACGAATGTTAATTATGGGTATCAATCCACTATCAAATGATCTGTAGACAAGGACGGTAAAGACGTAGCTTGAGGAACGTACTGTATAAAGTACACACCTGGGGATGGGCACAGGGCTTGATCCTTGGTGCCTGAAACGAGAGAAAGAAGTAATTTGCCAAGCTTATGGGCGAGTTTAGTAATCGTTTGAATGGAGCAGTAGGTATCTTTGCTCTGATTTAGGCTGTTTTCCTCGTAGTACCGCAGCGTAACAGAGAAGTGAGTGGCTAAATACGCTGTGTCAGACGAACAGTCTGACAAGTATAACTAGTGAGACCAGGAACATCACTAGCAGAATCCCCACGGAATCAATAGTCATCACGTAATAACATAACATACAATATCAACACTTGATTAATACATGCATGAGCAACACTTGCAGACTATGTACACGACGGTAATGACATTTACATCCTGACACACACACACACACACACACACAATTACATAATATAGATAGATAGATAGATAGATAGATAGATATAGATATATGTATGTATGTATGTATGTATCTACATCTATCTATCTATCTATCTATATATCTATCTATCTATCTATCTATCTATCTATCTATATATATATATATATATATATATATATATATATATATATATATATATATATATATGTAGCCTCTGTGGTACAATGGTAAAGTGTGCGTTTTCGTACACTGAAGAACGAGGGTTCGTGCCCCGCCAGGGTAATAAACTTTGGGAGTGTTCTTCAGGCCCCGTACTGCCAGGGTAATAAACTTTGGGAGTGTTCTTCAGGCCCCGTACTGCATTGGCGGACACAAGGGGTGCTGTGGTTGAACCAGTGTCGCATACTATAAAGTATGCTTGCACCCAGTCAGCTTGCGCGGGCCGATTACAATTGGTTAACAGACTACACACACATCGAAAGCCACTCCAACACTACAGTTACACACACAAGCACTTCTCACACTACGTACAATCTCTACTAGACAGCCTAAGCCATTTGGTAGAGATACATTGGCTGTATCGTCCCCACTTCGGTCGGGATAGACCGGTCCTGCAGTAGATACTCAAACGGCTGATGATGATGATGATAATGATGTATATACAGTAATCAGCATTATCTCGCAGTCTACCTCTAATACCACTATATTTTTTATGCACCCGCTTATCACAAACACTGCACAAGGTGAAATTACTTCCCACCGTACATGGCCACTCTTCCTCTTTGACAGTTCTGTCATCAATTCTATATACTATCACCATCGTTTTATCTGCGTTTACTCTCAAGCCCTTGTGCTCTATACCATCTCTCCACTTCTTAAATCTTTCCTTCACCTCCCTTTCATTCTCTTCAGTCAACACCAAATCATTGGCGTACACCTCCCACCGGAGTCCATTTCTATGGTCACGTGAGAGGGATTCAAACACCAAGATAAACAACAATGGGCTCAAAACTGACCCCTGATGCACACCAACATACACGAAAAACGTAACTCTCAAATCTCAGTTCACTCTCACCTGGATACCAACAACCACATATATACATAGCCATAACCAGTCTAACCAGCCACTCCTCCATCCCAGGATTTCTCGCTGCCCACTTCACCTCCCGAGGGACTGTTAAAAGCCTGCAAATAACCAGAAACAAAGTAAAGATCCCTTTTCTTTCCTATATATACATATTTTCCTGAAGCTCTCGGACAATGAATATGACATTAATGGTCACAATGCCTGGAACTAACCCAAAGTGCATTTAATCAATATTTACTCATGCCTTCTAAACTCTCTCCATTACCTTCATTATCTGGTTCAAAGATTTATGCCTCCATTATTTCTTCTTTCCAGGGCATCACCCTCCCCCTTGTACATATTTACAATCATGTTTTTCAGCGAATGCTGTGGGACAACATACTCACATACAGTATAATCGTACTTATCAAATCAGAAACTAAACCCACTCCTGTATTTCCTGAGACCATCAGCATATCAGCAGTCAACCCAGGCACACCTGCCGCCTTCTCCACCAGCATCCTACCTATTACCCTGTTAACAGTAGTGGCTCAATCAATGGCCAAGGGCCAAACGCTGGATCTGCTGACTCCAAACCTTCCCTGTTCAAGTCAAAAACTCCCCATTCAGCAACCAGTTATAATACTCTCTCCAGACGTCTTTAATATCCTCGCTGTTCACCACAACCTTTCCTTCATCATGCGTCACACACTGCACGCCCATAATATCCCTGTTTCCTCCCTTCATCTGATTTACCACAATAAATATGATATTCTTCCTTTCCACACTATTTAGGTTATCCAGTAATGTCTCTGAGACTTAGGTTTTGCACTGTATACCTCTTTTCTAGTCTGACGCCTGGCTGCCAAGTATTCTTCGTTGTTACCACCCCTTTTCCATTCCCATAAAAGCGTTTTTTTCTCCCTAATTGCAGCTTCTACACTCTCATCCCATTATTATGTTACTTTACGTCTTGGCGGGGCCCCTTGTCCATGCACACACTGAGTCAGTAACTCTCAGGGGATTGTACTTGAGAGCTCTGTACTGCTCATCAGTACTTCTGTCAACAGCTCCCTGTTCAGCCACCGCTCTACTCATCTCGCAGAAAAAGGCATCCCTTACTGTTTAGTTTTTCAACAACAATAATATCCTCGTAGGTGCATAGGTCCTCTTTTTCATCACCTGCTCCTTAAGCACCATGTCACATATCAATAATATGTGTTGCTGCACACGCTCTCCGCTCCCTTCAGCATGTAGAATTAGATTTCGTGGTTATAGTTTATTCTGTAACAAACAGACTCGAAAGAACCATAAGGTATGTTGCTGTTTGTTTTCCTTTGTACTCCTTTGTACTTCAAAAACCTCCTATCAACCCTCCTGATCAGGAAATAGTCTATTTGGCTACTATTTCCCCCTCGCTCGTATTTAATCAACCTACTCTTTTCCTAAAATGCGTGTTGCACACACTCACGTTCATTGCCTCCCCAAACTCGAGTACCCTCTCCCCTCCCCATTTCTCGTATCATATGCGCATCCTCCATGTACCCCATCATATCCTTGGGCTGTTGCTCCTGCACGACCATCTAATTCCCCTCTCCCCCCCAAAAAAAAAACCTACAGTCTAATTTTCCCCTATACCACTTACCATAAGTATTAAGTCATCACAGAAACTATCTTTTTCTACATCATCCAAGCCAGTCTGTGAAGCATGAGCCAATGTAAATGAAAATATGAGCTTACCGAACAAAATCTTCACCATTATTATCCTTTCACTCACTCACTCTACATTCATGACATACTCCACTCATTGTTCCTTAACTATCACACCCACACAATCATATCAACCTGCCTTTCCATACCAAAATATCTTATACTGACAATATATATATATATATATATATATATATATATATATATATATATATATATATATATATATATAAAGATAAATAGATAGATATACATAGATAGACAGATGGATAGATATAGATATAGACAGACAGACAGAAAGGATAGATATAAATGTAGATAGACAGACAGATAGATAGATAGATAATTAGATAGATATAGACAGACAGACAGATAACTAAACAGACAGATGGAAAAATAAATAGATATTATAGATATACACAGATATATATACATAACGTGACAACTTTATAATAATAATAATAATAAGGATATTCCACTGACTTACGGTAAATCAACTGTAACGACTTCAGAGATAAACATCTTTCTTCTGACGTCATCAGAGTTGCAGTTTTTCATGGTTATTTAATTATAATCAAAACAAAACAAGCATAATAAATACTCTGATAATGGAAATAGAGAAGCTGTAAATAGCACCAACACCACCAAGGTCCTTCAGCGAAAATATGTTCTTAAAAAAAAAAATAGAGTAACATGATAAACTGAAAATGTTAAAGATACAAAGCAGGACGCAGGCATCACGAATCCCGATAAATAAACAGGTGAAAAACAAAGCGGATTAAAAAAAAAAAAAAGTAAAGCAGACTGAAACCAAAGGAGAGGACGAACACGAATAAGTGAGATACCTGACCATAAATAACACTAATAAGGCCATTAACTAATCGGGCCTTAATTGGAGGGGAGGTGATTAGTGTTTGAGAGTGAGGGTGGTGAAGTCAGGGAGGGGGGAGACAAATGGAGTGGAGAGAGGAAGGGGAAGGAAGAGAGAAGGATCAGAGGAAAGAGCTGGAGGGATGATGGAAGAGAGGGAAGAGCTGGAGGGAAGAGAGAAGCTTGGGGAGAGAATGAGGGAATGGGGGGGGGGAAAAGAGGCGAGGGAAGAAGGGGGGGTAGAGAAATGAGGGGGAGGGGAGAAAAAGAAAGTGGGAGAGAAGGGGCAAGAGAAGAACGCAAGAAGGAAGAGGAAACACGACGGAGATTGGGATAAAGGAGGGAGGAGTGAAACTAGAAGTGAAAGGGGAGGGAAGAAAGAAAGTGTGTGTTCTAGAAGGGAACAGGGAAGATGACAAAGGCGAGGAGCAGTAAGACATATGTAGGAGGGGAGAAAGGGAAAGGGGAGTGAGAGGAATTGAGAGAAGCGGGAGATCGAGGAACTGGGGAGAGGAGGGACTGTGGGAAAGGGATGGATAATTAGGGATGAAAAAAAGAGGAAAGAATTATGGATAATGAAGTTGAAGATATATATATATATATATATATATATATATATATATATATATATATATATATATATATATATATATATATATTATAGAGGGGGGTGAGTTGGGGGGAGGGTAGTCAAATGGTGGGTGACAGAGCGACTTGGAGGCGTTTTGTCTGCGGCCACCCTTTGCGGCATTAGGGCGTCGGGCTATAGATAGAATATATATATATATGGAGCCTTTGTGGTACAGTGGAAGACCGTGCTTTTCGTACACGGGTGAACCAGGGTTCGTGCCCCGCCAGGGTAATAAACTCTGGGAGAGTTCACCCTGCTACGTACTGTATTGGCGGACATAACGGGTGCTGTGGTTGAACCAATGTCGCTTACTATAAAGTACAGTATGCTTGCGCCCAGTCGGCTTGCGCGGGCCGATTACACTTGGTTCACAGACTACACACACATCCAAAGCCACTCCAACACAACAATTACACTTAAAAGCACTTCTCACCCTACATACAATCTCTACCAGACAACCTAAGATACTTGGTAGAGATACATGGGCTATATCGTCCCGACTTCGGTCGGGATAGGCCGATCCTGCAGAGGATACTCAAACGGCTGATGATGATGATGATGATGATGATGACGATGATAGAGAGTGAGAGAGAATATATATTAGAAAGAGAAAAGGGGAAGAGGAATTGGGGGAGAGGCAAAAGGATGAACAGGGAAAAGTGGTAGTGGAAGGGAGACTGAAAAAGGAGAAAGATGAGAGAAAAAGAGAGAAGAGGAACAGGAAGAGGAAAGGGAGTGAGACGAAAAGAGAGTGGAGGAGGTGAAAGATGGAGGGGAGAGGAAGGGAAAAAGGGGGGGAGGGAAGGGAAGCGAGCATGAGATGGTGGGGGAGGAGAAGAGGCAGGGAAGGGGAAACAGGAAGGAGGAGAGAGACAAAAACGATGAAAGGGGGAGAAATGGAGATTGAATTGGGGGGAGGGGAGAGATGAAGGCCGAGCAAGGTCTGGTAGGAGCAGGAGGGGGGGGGGGTATAGATTACGAAGGACGGAGAGTGAGTGTACGACAGAGAGGGTAATGAGAATGGAGTCTGTGGTGGAGAAAGGAGGAGGAAGTAGAAATGGTGATGATGTTGACAGGGCATGGCATAACTGTTTTGAAGAATTAGATATTAAGGAAGGAAGGCAGCATATTGCCATGAAATACTGAGGGCAATAATATGTAAAAATGAATTAGCAATGAAAGCAAACCTCAGCAATTTTTTTTTTTTTTTTTTTTTTTTAAGAATTGGTTTGTTGTGGGGCAGGCTGTAATTCTGGTATCAGTGTTTTAAATTTCAGACAAGGACTACAGAACTAGAAGTGTCTCTCAGCCCACCAACCTCTACAATCAAAATCATCAAGATAAACAAAGGAAAACTACTGTGCACTATAAAAAAATCGTCTTGGAAAATCTTCAGGAATTAGCGGCCTGAAAATGTATTCTATACCACCTTAATTAATAGAAGCAATTGGTACTGAACAACAGTGCTGCTCTGAGGTTGTATCCTCCATGATGTGGACGCGAGAAAAAACTACTTGTCCAAGCAACTTCATAATTTGTGATAGGTCGAGTCTACAATGCACCCGGACTGGCTGTTCCATACAATTAAAACTTTATTTATGAAGAGATATTATAATTCGTTCATCTTGAAACATTTGACAAAAACTTCACAGCCATCAACTCTAGTATAACTTGAAAATTTTACTGCACAAAATTTACCAGCTAGGCTACCATAATATTACGGTCTCTGAAAACTTCAGTTACGCTAACTGGATCTCCGAGAAGTCTACAAACTCACTAATCAACAAAGTCATTTCCTTTACACATTCAAAGCTGTTTCTTAATCTAGATGCTGTATCTCAATCTTCGATGCACCCGCCCCATTATTTTTTCTGACGTATATCAAGAAGGTGTGAAACATTATCATTATCCTTTATAAAATACTTGTTCACCAATCACACAAATTAATGGCATTTTCAGTTCCCTATTTACACTAAAGGTTTGGTTACAGATCGTTTATCATTTTTTTCCGGACCTGACTTCTTAAGCAGATTACTGTTCACATAATACATTACTCTGAAAAATTTACCGACAGAATCTGACAACTGCACATGCTGTGCCAAAATCCGTTTGCCATAAATGAGTGCTACATTTAAAAAAATATCAGATTTCTTTCAGTCACCTACAGTGCATCTGCATCTACAGTTTTGCTAATTTCTGTGTCATTTATAAAAAACCACAATGTTATTATATGGTAGGTGAAATCAGTGGGAATAAGCAAGCAATAAGAACAGAGAGAGAGAGAGAGAGAGAGAGAGAGAGAGAGCGAGGCTGGTACACTGAGTTGTGAAGAAACAGAAAGAAAAAGGAGTGGCAAAAACGGAAATAACAGCAAATCGCAGGGATAAAAAAAAGTGTAAAAAGAGAGGCAAAATGAAAAAGGGGAATATTACATGAAGGATAACGCGAGGATGTGATATGGGAAAGGGGACGGAGGAAAAGATAGATACACCAGGGTAAAACATACGGAGGGTGCGAAAGAGGGCTACTAACAAAGATAAGAACAGATAACTATGAAAAAAAATAACAGAACACGAAACAGACAAACCTACGGGAAAGGAAAGGGAAGAAAGGCATAAGAGAAAGAATAGCAGAGAACAAATTGAAAAAAAAAAAATTGCTTCCGAGTGTTATAGAATTGACTATAATGAAAAAAGGCTAAGAGAATAAAGAAGGAAAGTAAACATAAAGCTTCTTAAATACCAAAAGAATACTAATGGCACAGAGGATGAATATACAGCAAGATAAGTATCCTCATAATAAAACCTCAACCAGTCCGTCACAATCAAGATCAAATTTCCTTTAGTCAGAATCCATAAATAGTTCCTAGTCATCACACACACACACACACACTAGTTCCTAGTCATCACACACACACACACACACACACACACACACACACACACACACACACACACACACACACAGTGTAACAAAAAGGTTAATGACGAATATAAAAAAATCTCCACAGAACTCAGCACAACGTAAAAAATGAAAAGAAAAAAAATTTACCCTTGCCACACAATGAAGCACATCATGAAAAAGAAATAATAAAAAAAAACACCCTACACAGCCCAATACTTCATTAGAAAAAGGAAAAAAATTAACAACCGAATCCACATCCCCCATAATGAAGGAAATAAATATACAAATCATTACCACAAAATCAGTAAAGAATGGAAAGATGACATTTATAACCATATTCACACAACCCGGTAATAGCATGTCATAAAATACGGAAAAAAGGAAAAAAAAAATCTTTTACAAGCACCACAAGAACTAGACCAAGCGGCTAAAAAAAAAAAATAGGGGAAAAAACAACTCTGACACACAACATTACCATGAAAAGGGAGAGTCGAAACTAAAAACCGTTTCCACACAATTCAGTGCAGTATTTAATAAAAAAACAGGAGGTTGAAACTAAATTCACTCACTCTCTCTCTCTCTCTCTCTCTCTCTCTCAAGTCAGGCCCCTGAAAACTCGATTGGGTGTGTGAGTGGGTGGAGATAGGTAAACAAATCCGTCACAAGAGTGCACAATAAACTGCCTGCCCCTCTGAGAGATATGCGGTATCAGTAGGTCCCGCTGTCACGACCAGGGCAATGGGCATCTGAATACGGTGTTTCTCTGCTTATAGGCGCATAACCTACCATTATTAAGGCTGGCGATGGGGGAAAAGGAGGAGGAGGAGGAGGAGGAGGAGGAGGAGGAAAAGGGCAATGGGATGATGATGAGGAAACGGAAAATGGTAATGGAGGGGATGGGACGAAGTGGTGAGGAGCTGGATGTGGGTTAGGGAAAGAGTGGGAGGAAGGGTGAGACCTGGGGAAGGGAGATGGTGAGGGAGTGAAAAACATGGTGAAAGGGTGGCAAGGCAGATGGTGAGAGTAGGTGAGGGGGTAAAGGGTAAACTGAGAGTGAGAATGGAAATGGAAAAGGAATGAATGAGTCAGCTTGGTGATGAGAGAATGACTTGAAGGATGCCAGCCACAGGGATAGAGAAATGAGCAGAACGAGGATGGAGTCAAAAAAAGGGTGGAGTGGGGACGTCGGATAGATAAGAGGTGATAGTGGGAAGCGAGAGAGTAGGTATGAAAATGGAATTACGGAAGAAATGAAAATGGATAGGATGGAGGAAAAGAAATATACAGTAGTTTGGGGAAGATGGGAAAGGAAGGATTGAGTGAGCGAGGTGATGAAAGAGGGACGTGAAGGATGAGAGAAAGAAGGAAACAAAGAAGAACAGGTTCACGCGGAAGGAATCAAGATAAGTGCAGTGAAGAGGGGGGGAGGTGGCAGGGAGAGAGACAGAATCGGAATGAGGGAGATAGGGAGGGAGGGAGAAGTTAGAGTGAGGGAAAAAAAAAAAAGATGGATGAATTAAAGGTGGGAAAAAAGAATGGGGTTGAAAAAGTGAGGAAGTAGAATAGGGAGACTGGAAAGATGTAAAAGAAAGGGTGGGATCAGATGAGAAGACTGGAGTTTTGATGAGAAAGGAAAATATGGGAGATGGGTGAGGGAAGGGGAGAGAGGAAGGCAAAGACTACAAGAGATAGGTATGAAACACTGGAAGATAGACTGATGAAATGAGAGAGGATGGGAATTCGGGTGGAGAGAGGTAAGACAGAATGAAAAGCAGACAAGGGATGGGTGAAGGGAGGGACGAAAGGAAGGCAAAGCGTGTGGGTGAAGAGAAATATGGTACTGAATGGAAAAAAAAAAAATGTGGAGGGAATATTCAAGATGAGAAAAAAAAGGGAAAGAAGAAATGAGAAGAAATCAGTGCTAGATACACAAGGACGAAATACCCTCCTTTACCCTACCTTGCCTTACCCTACCCTAACGTAACAAAAACTCGTACCCCACCCCACTTTGACCTAACATAACCTAACTCAACCTTACCCTGCGCACCAGTACCATACCCAACGATGTCTTCCTGATCCTGTAACAGGGAAGGGAAAGAGGGGCCAAGTCGAAGAAGGCGTAGGGAGGGGGGAGAAAGTGATAGGCAATGTAAAGCGGAAAAGCATACTGAAACAAAGAAAGCGGACAGGGATAGAGAAGAGAAAAAAGAAAAATAATGAAAACAGGAAATCTGGAATTAAAATATGAAAAAAAACAAAAACAAAAAACAAATGGAGAAGAGGAAATTAATGCAAGAAGGGGGGCGTGAGGGCTGAAAATAGAGGGAAAAGATTTACGACGGAAAAAAAATGGTAGCTGAGGATGGGGAAGACGTGAGGGAAGGAAGAGGGGTCACAAGGTGAGGGACGAATGGGGAAAAAAGATGGAAAACGAATGGTAATAAGACGAGGGGAAGTGGGTGAAGGAAAAGACAGAAAAAGTGGACATGCTATGAGAAAGAGGTTTGACTAAGAGAGGTTCGGTGAGAGAGAGAGAGAGAGTAGATGAAGGAAACAGAGAGGAGCAGAGCTGAGAGGGAGATAAGTAGGTGTGTGGGTTGCATGGATGGATGGTAAGATTAGAGGGGAAGGGAGGATGGAGAATAAGTGGAAGAGGTGAGAGGAGTTGCAAATGGAAACGACTGGGGAATGAAAATGAAACGAGATGAAAGAAGGATTGTGGAACAGAAGGACAGGAACGAGAGGAAGAAATAGGCGGATAGAGGAATTGCAAAAGTGGAACGATGTGTGTGTGTGTGTGTGTGTGTGTGTGTGTGTGTGTGTGTGTGTGTGTGTGTGTGTGTGTGTGTGTGTGTGTGTGTGTGTGTGTGTGTGTGTGTGTGTGTGTGTGTGTGTGTGTGTGTGTGTGTGTGTGTGTGTGTGTGTGTGTGTGTGTGTGTGTGTGTGTGTGTGTGTGTGTGTGTGTGTGTGTGCGTGTGTGAAGAGAGAGAGAGAGAGAGAGAGAGAGAGAGAGAGAGAGAAAACATGGAGAAGGATGACGAGGAAGGAGGAGGGTAGCCTAGGTGGGTGGTGGAATGGGTGGGCAAACAGACAATGGGGAGTTGTGATGGAACAAAGGTGAGCTGAGACAGGAAAAGAAAAAAAAGTTGAAAAAGGATAGGAAAAAAGGGCTGGACAGTAGTGGTGCAGTGTGTGTGTGTGTGTGTGTGTGTGTGTGTGTGTGTGTGTGTGTGTGTGTGTGTGTGTGTGTGTGTGTGTGTGTGTGTGTGTGTGTGTGTGTGTGTGTGTGTGTGTGTGTGTGTGTGTGTGTGTGTGTGTGTGTGTGTGTGTGTGTGTGTGTGTGTGTGTGTGTGTGTGTTGTTGTTGTTGTGTGTGTGTGTGTGTGTTGTTGTTGTTGTGTGTGTGTTGTTGTTGTTGTTGTTGTTGTTGGGAGGGAGTGGATGATGGTTTAGAGATCCGGAGTGTGCAAGAGACAGTGGTTAGTGGGAGTAGTAGAATGAATTAAAAATGGAGATTGAAAGAAGCGACGTTTTAGGAAGAGTAATCAGAAAGCGGAACAAAGAACGAGCTGGCAGATAAGAGCAAGAAAGGGGATGCAAAACACAACAGTGAGTGGTAGGAGAAACGACTATGGATGGATATGAGGTTAAAGAAAACAATATATAGAGAGCAGGAAGAAAGGAGGATAAGAGTAAGGGCTTATAAAAAATGTGATAAACAATGAAGGGAAGAGATTGATGTCGAAGAGCAAATGGGTTGGAACTGAGAGTGAGGAGAAGTTAGAAAGATGAAAGAAATTGGAGTGGAGTGGTGAGAAGATCAATGAAAAGGGAGCAAGGCAAAGATAACAAAGTAATGGTAAGGAAAATAGGAAGAGAAGGAAGAGGGGAGAGCTGAAAGTGATAAAGAAAATAATGAGAGACAATGCGTGTAGAAAAAAAAGGGCGAGTGGAAAGGAGGGAAAGAAAAAGAAAGGCTAGTATTGGCATAGGGAAGAAAACAGAGGGTGAAGACGAGTGAGGGGGAATGGAGAACGATAAATGAAAGAATTAGAGAGACTTAAAGCGAGAAAGAGTGTTGAGGTGATAGAAAGAAGCAGAGAATGGAAGAGCAAAACAAAGCTAGGGGTGCATATATAAGGAGAAAAAAAGAGGAATGACAAAGTGGTGAAATATACCTAAATTCTTAGATGAGAGGGGTATGGACATGAAAAGGTGATTCACAGGCTTAAAAACATATAATAAATGCAATGAAGGTAGAACATATAAAAAAAAAAAAGGATGATTATGAGGGTGAACCGGGTACAGAGGAGAACGGTAATGGAAAGAATGAAGGGGAGGTGTAAAAGAAATACAGTTGATAAATCAGAGCAGAATGCATACAACAAAAGACCTGCACTAACTAAATCAAGATAAACCCCCCCCCAAAAAAAAAAAACTGATGAATCATTATACCGGTGTAAGATCATGTTGCGACTGATATTTGAGAATGGGTTATGGAATAAATGAAAAATAGATCCTGTTCATATTGATAATGCTAACTGAATGGGTGGGTATGTGAGACAGTGGTTGAAAGATGCTGTGTGTGTGTGTGTGTGTGTGTGTGTGTGTGTGTGTGTGTGTGTGTGTGTGTGTGTGTGTGTGTGTGTGTGTGTGTGTGTGCTTTCTTCCATACATCT
>NC_137004.1:16138025-16188025 GCF_032717465.1 Coenobita brevimanus | reverse complement strand
GTGCCCAACAGAGTGTACTGATGATTACTAAAATGAATAAGGGGAAGATCTCATATCTTTCCCAAAACATGAAAATGGCTTAAATTAATCCATTTTCATGTTTAAGCCGCTTAATGAAGATCAAAGTTAATGTATACAGACGACACGAAGCGTACAAAGTCTACATAACTGCGCCACAGAAACCGGATCTGAATGGACAGAATAAGTAAGGGTATTCTGGTAAGGCTGGAAACAAAACGAATATAGTTGACCACAGTGCATTGGGAAAGATGAGAGAAAGAGGATACATGAAAAGCTAATGTGCACAGATGATAGTAAATGCAAGGATTAAGGGTTATCACCATAGAAACGAGAACGGACGGGGAGAATAAGAAAACACGTAATAGTGAGTGTCAGCAAGACAGACAGAGACCCCCCCCTTCTCTCTCTCTCTCTCTCTCTCTCTCTGTCACACACAAACACACACACACACAAAACGAGTACACGAGACGACACTGCACAGGATAAACGAAGGAAAAAAACATGGGAAACTAGATGCGCACTCAGTGGTGCGCCTGCGCATCTCTCCGACAAGGGCAACATAATTTCCAAACCGCTCTAATAATGGGTTAGGGTTGCTCATCAGTGATTAGGTTTCTCGCAAAAAAATGTTTTCCGGATCCAGAATCTGAAATACGATCCGTATCGGACCCAAAAGTTTATCGATTGTTCCCTGGGACATGGGCTATCTATTCATCAAATTTGGTCCACATCTCTCTTTTAGATTTTAAGTTATCCTGCTAACAGACAAACAAACTAACAAATAAACAAACATGGGTGAAAACATACCGTCCTTGTCGGAGAGAATAAGAGCTGAGGCAGGGAAGCGAGATAATGCACACGATACGAAAACCGAATGCATATGAAAGAGGTGGAAATCCATGCAGATTACAAATAATGGAGAGGGAAGGGAATGCATACCAATGAGATTTAATGCATACAGATTGAAAGCAGGGCACCCAAGTGTGAGGGAATGTAGATAATGATGAGGCAAGGTTAACCACTGCACTACGATTATTTTTTCTTCTTCTATTATTTCCATCTTCAGACGTGATGGTGGGGATTTTTCGAACAGGAGTGGTTATATATGACTTCTAGTAAGCCCTTCACTGCTAGGGCTGAATATAATTGCTGAATAAAATCGTCTGGTGATTATGATATATATACGTCATCACAGTGGAAGTGGAAGTTTTTCTCGTTGGACTCCTTTTTTTTAAATCTACAACTCATTTACAGGTAAAGCCATTCTATTTTCTTTCTTAGTCTCCTAGGAAAGCATCTTTACCCTTTCATTACCAGAGGTTCTTCCTAAGCAGAATAAAGCATCTGGTGGTATCAGAATTAAACTAAAATGGAAAAAAGGCTCAATCGTTGTCAAGGGTTACTCCAAATGCATTCACTATGAGAAGCTGTTAATAGGTCAAATCTAATCGCCTGGAGGTAACAGGAACATTAGATAACAAAGCATCAACTCGATGATGATTTTGCCAACTATATTTGTTTCTTCGTTGTTCAATGCTTCTTCCTAATTGATTACTACTCACTGACAACCTCTCACTGCACGACATTCAACCCCTCTCTAATAGTCTCACAACCCTCCCACTCCACTCCTACTCCATCTCTGCTAGTGTCCATTTGCTTATATTTGATGGAACTGGGTCACTCGCTCAACTTCAAACGGGGTTGCGGGAAACTGAATAAGCCCTATTGTGATTGCTAGCCAAAATTAGCACACAATCCGAACACCCCTGACCATCAACTAAACTGGAAAAGGGGCTGAGTATCATTGTCAGGTGAAGAGAGACTATAATTGCTGAGGATTTATGGTCTATTGAAAGAAATATTACTAGCAATGTTCCCAGCCGTACTGTCAGCACCTGCACAGGAAGATTTATTTTGTGGGGATATTGTACATTCCTATAACCCTTGGCCCTAGAGCAACCCCAGCTTGAAGGTGATGAGATGAACAGGGTCTATCTGTCTATCTATCTATCTGTTGTCAGACGCCTCAAGCCCGTCAGGATGGCCACAAACAAATCGCCTCTATGTCGTCCTGTCCAATGCCACTTCACTGCCTTGTTCCCAGCTTACACCCCCTTCTCTCATATACCTCTCCACTCCATCCCTCCATCTCATCCACGGCCTCCCCCTTCCCACTCCCCACTTCCACCTCACTTACATACACTCTCCTTGCTAGTCTCTCGCTCTCCATCCTCTCCACATGGCCAAACAGGGTGATTTCTAATGCTGCAATCTATCTGCCTGTTCCATCAGCCTATTATCTATCCGTCTATCCACATTTACCTATCGACAGTTAATATGGCATTACATCTAATTATCTGTCTTCGTCCTTAGGTCCATCCGTCCGTCCGTCTCTCTCTCTCTCTCTCTCTCTCTCTCTCTCTCTCTCTCTCTCTCTCTAATACACATAACCGAATACACCTACAACGTCCACTTTCACCGTCCCTCTCTCTCTCTCTCTCTCATACAGATAACCGAATACACCTACAACCTCCACTTTCACCCACACTAAACTACATTGTATACACTATAACCCAAATCTGAGGCCTTGTTCACATTTAGACGTGGTGGTCGCGTGTCTGAGTGTTATGAAGCTTCATTAACCTCTTCAATCACGTGTTCTCAGATTTTTTACTCGATATTATTCAATTACGACCCTTCACTCTGACTGCGAATGCTTAGTACGTATTTACTTTAAATTAGACCAAAATTGCCATCCCTTCATCTTGGTTATTGAATTGCAACAGTAAGTTAACACTAGAACATGATGCTAGTCACGAAGAAGGGCTATGTACAATATGTAGAACTGTAGCACTGACTTTTTCTGCCACAGGTCTAGGAAAAATAAACTGCAAAAGGACGAGAATCTGGGTCAACTTAGAGTAAAAATAAAATTATTCATATCAGTAGGGCATTTTAAATTGGATAAAATAGTCTTAATTGACTCTTACGTAACCATAGACCATTAATAAGTAAAAACAAAAACAATCTGGTGCTGGAGGAATGAGCCAAAATATAAGTCACAGGATTAGGGGGTTGGGGAAGACCTGTAGCTGTATAGCGGTTAATAAGGTTACTGTAGAAAGAACCCCTCCAGTTCGAAAAGCTTCCAGTGCGATGAATGAAGTTCCTTTGGGCTGGGAAAGAATGAGAGAGAGAGAGAGAGAGAGAGAGAGAGAGAGAGAGAGAGAGAGAGAGAGAGAGAGAGAGAGAGAGACAGACAGACAGACAGACAGACAGACAGACAAAGAAAGAGAGAGAGAGTGAGAGAGAGAGAGAGAGAGAGAGAGAGAGAGAGAGAGAGAGAGAGAGAGAGAGAGAGACTGTGTGTGTGTGTGTGTGTGTGTGTGTGTGTGTGTGTGTGTGTGTGTGTGTGTGTGTGTGTGTGTGTGTGTGTGTGTGTGTGTGTGTGTGTGTGTGTGTGTGTGTGTGTGTGTGTGTGTGTGTGTGTGTGTGTGTGTGTGTGTGTCCATGTAGATATGGGGCATAGGGCCTTGCCCAGAGCACCTTAGCTGTTGTAATATCCCTCCCCCCCCCTCTCTTTCTCTCTCTCTTTCTCTGGACCCACATCGTCATCTGTCCATCCTTATTCCCCTCCTTTTGTTCCACCTCTTCCCATCCTTCCCGTTCCCCCTCCTCATCTTCCCCACCCTTTCCCATCCTTTCTTTCTCGCTTCATCTTTCCTTGTCTCGTTCCATTTTTTACCACTTCTCTCGTTCCCTGTCCATTTTCTCTTCTCCTCTCACCCTTCCCCATCTTTCCCTGCCACTCTCCTCTTCTTCCCTTTCCCTTCTCCATCCTGCTCCGTACCTCTCCACTTCTCCCCCTTCCCTTCGCAGTCCCCCCATCCTCCTCCTCTTCTTCGCCCACCCGATCACCCTCCCTCCCCCACACTAGGGCCTGGCCGGACAGTGTTATGGGACAATACATTATGCACGAAGAGGACTCTACTGTGACGCCCCCCACTCAGTCCACTGTCACTTCTCCCACCTCGTGTGTGCCTGTGGGAATTATGAGGTCAGTTTTTTTCGGCCATGGTGTCACAAAATACTGACACAAAATAGTCCAGACTCTGATAGCAGCTTAGATTTGCAGAGAACACTGAATTAGCTAATGTGCTTGTATACTAGATTTGACAGGCTTGAGCATACTCCGTTGTAGTGTAAAAAAAAAAAATCGTTTCAAATTGGGGGAAGAGATAATCTAAGAAAGAGCATAAGAACTTGCCCCTGTTCTGCGGTTTCACTCACCAGTTCTATCCACATGTCACTACGATTCAATCATATTGCTGAAAGTTATTGTATACATTGTTAGTAATTTCGGGAGGTGGTGGTTCGTGGGAGGAGTTGATGTTTAGTTGAGACAGAAATGCTTGTGGACTTTTTTTTGTTATGATCACCTACTGTTTTACCCGGAATCAGCCCCAAAACAAATAAAAGGGGCACAAGGGATCTTTCTATCTATCTCTCTCTACATTTATCGATATCTATCTAGCTATATCTATCTATTCTCATAAATTTACCTGAGAACCAATGCAAATTAAATGGATGCATTACAAGCATCCAGCAGAAATTCAACAATGCAGAGACAGCAGTTATATTTTATCTTTCCTGCCTAAAAAGAAGAGAGAGAGAGAGAGAGAGAGAGAGAAACACACACACCAATCTAGCAGCAGGAGATAGTTAGCATTGTCGTGGGTTGTATACATATCTTTAGGTGGTGTGGGCAGCTGAGGTATGGGCAGTAGGCCTAGGAAGGGGAACTGTGACGTTTATGATGCCACGACCTCAAACTGGTGGCCTTGGAGGTGACGACAGATAGACAGACAGATAGATAAACGGATGGATGGATGAATCAATTGGCAGATATTTATTGATGGGCAGGCAGATAGGTCGAAACATATACAGCCAGAGATAAACAGAATGTCGGAGAGGCAGATAAACGAACCGATAAAGATAGATGGACGAAAAGAGTAAGACAGACCAACAGGTATAAATATTTATGGGGAGATGTAACGACGATGATTCCGCGACTCTAATTGGTGCCGAGGGTGAGAGAAGTTAAGACAGATGGGTACCGATAGATATGGATAGACATAAACAAATAGAATGACAGATACAAATACATAGCTACAAAAAGTCACGGATTGACAGAAAAACAGGCAAACACGAGATGTGACGTCCAAGATGCGTGCCGTGACCTTAGCCTGTGACCTAAACTGGGTGGTATCTGTCCCTCCCCATCCTTCTGCTGACCTGTGCCACTCTCGTTCAATCTCTCACTCCTGTTTAATGGTACTAGTTCTCTCTCTCATTTCTGCTGTTCGTGGTACCGGTTCTCTCTCTCTCTCTCTCTCTCTCTCTCTCTCTCTCTCTCTCTCTCTCTCTCTCTCTCTCTCCTTCTCAGTACAATTAATCTTTCCTCCATGCCTCCGAAGCCACCAACCTACTCCCTTTCTCTACAGCACGTCGGTTATTTTCCCTACTGATCCCAGCTCCTCCTACCAACTCTCCCAATTCTCTCCCTCTTCATCCTTCCAGTCCCCCTTCTCTCCCTCCCTTCTTACCTCTCCGTTGACCCATAACTCCTTCCTCCTGATCCCTTTCCTCCTCCATCGGTAACCTCAGCCTATCTCCCCTGACCTTCTCCCCCTGTATTGCTACTGACCACTACCACCTTCTTCCCTCCCCTCCCCTCCCCTCCCCTCCCCTTTCTAAACGCCAATTAGCCAGATTCCACCGTCACGACTCTTCCTTTTAAGCTTTCTTGTCCCCATGGTCGTCCCTCCGAGATAAATCTACCCTCCCCTCCCCTACCCTCCCCTACCCAACCCTACCTTACCCCACCCTGCCCTACTCTACCAAACTGCACACTATACTGCGCGATTCTACTGCGCTTTGCCCAAATTTCCTCCACCATAAGTCTATCCTACCTTAATCTACTCTACCATACTCAATGCTAGTTTCCCCAGCTCTACCCTACCCTGCTGTTCTACTCAATTCTTTCATCCTCTGCCCTACCCTACCCTATTCCATAATTTTCTACCTTACCTTGCCTACTTTGCATACCCTACCCTACCCTACCTCTCTCTCATCGGCAGCCACCTTTTCCTACAGTAGCTGTCTTCTCGTTTCTTTTCGTTTCTCAGCTTCTTTTCCTTGTTTTTCTCCTTTTACTTCCCATTTCCCTACTAGTTCTGTCAGTTCTTCCATTCTGATCTGTCATCCATCTTCTTCCCATGACTCTTGGCTCCTAACCTTCCATTTTGCTCTCTCCTCCTACTCCTCCTCCTTCCCTTTTCCCTCCCTCCTCCACTCTTCCCTCCTCCTCCTCCTCCTCCTCCTCCTCCTTCTTCTTCTTCTTCTCATCATCATCATCATCATCAGCCACTTACTCCTGGGCCTATCCTCTTTCTAGGCTTGTGTGGTCCCTTCTCTCATCTCTACCTTGTCTAATCCCTACATTTCTCTTTTTCTTGATGCTGTCACCCTGTTCCATTGTCGCCGTCCTGCCTTTCCCTCCTCTTCCTCTTGGATCTTTGTATCCTTCTATTTTCCCCTCTCTCCCCTTTCTTTGTTCAAACTCTTTCCTCCATTTTTCCCCTTCCATTGCTCCCTATCCCTCTTCCATTCTTGTCCCAGCAGCTGCTCTCCTCCGCTCTCTCCGTTCCTTGTGCTAATACACAGTCCTCCCCCACCCTCCGATTCTTTGTCCAATCACCTCTTCTTCCCTCTTCCTGCTCCTGTTTGTAATCCCCGTGTTATCTGCTTCCCCACCCCCCTCCTTCCATCCTTTCTCCATCGTATCACCCCTTCTTTCTCCCCCCCTTCTTTATCCAAGCTCCTGCTTCTCTCCTTCCCTTCCCCTTCAACTATCAGATCATACCCGACTCTCCCTCCCCAAGTCCCACCATCCTTCCTATTCTTTGTCCAGTCACTCTTACCTTCTTCTCCCTTCTCTATCCTTGTATTACATCTATATTCCCCTTCTTTCCTGTTCCTTATTCTATCAGCTTACAATCCACTTCCTCTCTTTCCCACTCCCATTCTCTTTTTCCTTTCCCTACCTTGTCCTATCATCTTTTCTTACCCCTCTTCCCTTTAGTTTTTCCTTCCCCTTCTTTATTCAGCTTCTCTTCCCCTTCTGCTCACCGTCCCTCGCAACACACCTCCCTACTTCCTTTCTTGACTGTGTCTCCTCATCTTTTCCTACTCGCTTTCCATTCCTCCTAACTTCCTTTCCTCCTCCCCCGTCCGTCCTCCCTCTTACCTTCCCTATCTAATCAACTGCCCGTATAGCTCTCGCTCCCTCCCCTTCCCTTATCCTATCACCTCTTCCTTTCCCCGTCCCTTCCCTATCTAATCAGCTCCCCTTTTCCATCCTCTTCTTTTATCCTATTACATCTCCAACCTTCCCCCTCCTTCACAGCAGCCGACACAGCAGGAGCAGCAGTTAAGACACCTTGATAGTGGTCTGGAGCAGACTCGTTCCAAAGGTCTCTCTTAATAATTATATGAATAAATAAAGGCATGTGTATTTATAAGATATGAATCCATGCACAAGAAATTATTTGCACACGATAAGCTATGAGCACATCTGTGGCTATATTGTGCAACTTTTCCTCTGAATAAATATGACTATAATGTAAGCGCAATATGTAGGCCTAAATGCTTGCGTTTGTGTGTATCTGTTTGTGGTTGCATGAATGTGTCTGTGCGTGCTAGTGCATGTGCATGTGCATGTGCATGTGCGTGTGCGTGTGTGTGTGTGTGTGTGTGTGTGTGTGTGTGTGTGAGGCAGTGTCCGGCAGCAGCGCAACAAGTAAAGAGGCAGAAAGTAAAAGTGTGGCTGGGGCGGCCCTGGGCGGCACGAGGGACGAGACTGCGGAAGACAGGCGGAGGTCAGAGGGCGGAGGGATGGGGGGGAGGGAGGGAAGAAGGGGGAGGGGGATGGAAGGAAGCAAGGAGAGAGGAGGGAAGGGGGACGAGTGAAGGGGGAGGGTGGGAGGGAGGGAGGAGAGAGGAGAGGGAGGGAGGGAGGAGAGAGGAGAGGGAGGGAGGGAGGTAAAGGAGCTGGGTGGAGGTAGGATGGAGGGGGGAGGAGAAGGGTGTCGAGAGTAGAAGAGGCTTTGGAGGGGGAGGGGTGATCGAACAGGGAACAGGGAGGGAGAGGAGGGGTGGAGATTTATGATAAGAGTACGAGAATCTTGGGACCATCAAGCTTGGACATGGGAGTAGGAAGACGGAAGGAAAGAAGGAAGAAGGAAGGAAGGAAGGAAGGAAGGAAGGAAGGAAGGAAGGAAAAGGGAAGGGAGAAAAGAAGAGGGAAGGGAGAAAGGAGGAGGGGATGGAGACGGGGAGGGGAGGGGTATATGAGAGGTATTGAGGGCAGTAGAGATTTGGGAGAGTGGGAACGAGGGAAAGGAGGAGGATGAAGGATGGAAGTGGTTAAAGAGGAGTGATAGTGAAGGTGGGAGGATGGGGAGTAAATGGAAGGGTGGAGTTTGAGAGCAAGGAGGAGGGGGGGTGTAGAGATGGAGGGCAGAAGGAGGGATCTGGGAGGGTGCTGGGGGGGAGGGATGGAAGGAGAGATTGGTAGAGGGAGGATGAGGTTATGAGGCATGGAGGGGGCAGCGAAATGGAGGGGAAAGGGAGGGAAGAGAGCGGGACGCGTGGGGTTGAATGGGGAGAACAAGGATGCGGGGAGGGAGGGAGAGAAGAGTGGTAGTAAGGAAGGGAGAATAGGGAGTGAGGAATGGTGGGGTTACTGGAGAGGCAGGGCTGTTGAGGATAGGGGTAAGCGAGAAAGAAAACAAGGGGAGGGGATGGGCGTAGTAAAAATAGTTAAGCAGGGCTGAGTCAGCAGTCGGGGGGGGGGGGAGAAGGAACCAAGGAGGGGCTGGTTGCGGGAGGGTGGTGGAGTGAGAGACTAGGAAGGAGGGGAGTAGTAGAGGGAGGGAAGGAGGAGAGATGGGTGCAAAAGTAATGAAGGAGTGAGGATGGGAAGTGGAATGGGGTGGGGAGTGGGGAAGGGCAAAATCGAAGGGCAGTGAGGTGGTAAGCGTGGAAAAAGGACTTAATGGACAAGGAGTGAGGGCTAGGAAGGAAGGACGGTAAGAAGAGGGAAAGTGGGATGGAGGAGTGGTAGTGAGCGAAGGAGGATAGGGACTGGAGATGGGTGGAGTTGAAAGGTTGAGAGGGAGGATGCTGGGAGGGAGGATGATAGAAGGGAGGGGGGAAGGGGGAGATGGGGGGAGACGAGGAGAGGAGGAAAGGAGGAGGAGGGAGGAGGGATAGCAAGCGAGGAAGGGTGGAGTTAGAGGGCAGGGATGGGGGGAGTGGTGAGACAGACTCAGGAAAGGGGAGGGAGGGGGGGTGTGCTTGTGAGAGGGAGAGGCTTGAGGAAGACTGGGAGTGAGGAGGGGTAAGACTGGGAGACGAAAGGAGGGAGGGGAGAAGTTGCAGTGAGGAAGGGATGGGGTTGGATACTGAGGAACGAAGAGGCTTGAGGGAGGAGGAGGCTTGGGGGAGAAGGGAGTGACTAGGGAGTGAGGAAGAGTAGGTAGTGATGAAGGGTGAGGGTAGAATGCAGAGGAACGAGTGGCGTGGAAAAGAAGGAAACGGTGAGGGAAGAGGGAGTATTGTAGGTATGTCAGTGAGAGAGAGAGGAATGAGGGAGGGGAATGAAGGAGATGGAAAGTAATTGGGAAGATGGGGAACAAGGACAGAGTGGGAGAAAAGGAAGGAAGGAATAGAGGAGGGAAGAAAGGAGAGGAAGGAGAGGTAAGGAAGGAAGGAAAGGGGGAGGGGTGAAGGATGAAAGTAGAGGGGATGAAGGGCACAGAAGGGAGAGTGAGACAGAGTGGAAGGAAGGACAGGGCAAAAAGTGAGGGGTAAGGGGAGAAAAGGAAGTGGAATGGAAGGAAGGAAGGAAGATAGAGAGAAAGGACAGAGGAGCGAAAGTTGAACTGCGATAAATGGAAAACATAATCAGACTACAACTGCGATGCGGGAAGCAAGAGAATATTAATGGAAATATACATGAGGTGAACGAAACAGAGAATGATTCAACAAAAATAAAAATAAAGAATAATGTGAAACATAGACAGGTGTCGCGGAACGAAGGACGGAGAAACGACTGAACGGAGGAAATAAAGTGGAGAAGAAAAGAACAAAAAGATGATGCAAGAAAAGGAAGAAACGGCAGAGAGAAAATCTGAGTCAGAAGTAATGAAATGGGAAAATTTCTTATAAGTTTATACGTTAAGATATAAATGAAGTTTAAACGAGTAACGAGCAGTAGAGAAAATGAATGTAAGTTCCAATGTAAATAAAAGTAAGGAGAAACCGAAACTATGAAGGGACGATTATGACATAGTGGGAAGAAGTGAGAAACATACAAAAAGAGAATTTAAAAAATGGATATTTGGAAAAACGGGTCATGTTAATGAAATAAAGAGAAGGAAACGAGGAAACGAAAAAAAATGAGGAGAAGGGAGAGGGAGAAAGAAAGGAGGATTAGAAAAGGAGAGAAAACACTGAATAAATTGGGAAAGTAAAAGGAAGGGGAAGAAATGGACGAGATAAAAAAGAATGAAATACTTTAAATGATAAATGGAAGGATCAGAGTAGGAAAGAAAAGACAGAAATTGAGGGAAAAAGAAGAGAAAAAGTTTTCATATCACAGGAGAAAACACCAGAAGGAGCGATGGGAAGGAAGGAAAAAAATGAGTAATATTGAAGGAATAAGAAATGACGAAACACAGAACTTAGGATGGAAGAAAGGAAGGAAGGAAGGGAAGAGGAAAAGGAAAGATGAGGGGGACGGGAGAAGACATGAGCAATATGGGAACAGTGAAGAGAACAAAAGAGTAAGGAACGAAAAAATGGGAAAGAAGGAGAGAAGCCAAGAAAGAAAGGAATGAAGAGAAAATAAAACGGAAAGATAATAGACATGAGAACCAAAGGAAGAAATAAAATGGAAAGATGTATGTCAGAAAGAGAAAGAAAAACGGGGCAAATGAAGGAAGGGCAAAACTAAAAAGAAAAGAAATGCAAGGGAAATTGGGAAGGTGCGAGAAATGAAAAGACACGTGAAAGAAGAGACAAAGGGATATGGAGAGGAAAAATAAAGGAAGTATGAGAAAGAAGGAGATGAGAAACAGAAAAAATGAGGAACGAATGAAGAAAATAACTGAAGGAAAGGAAGAGAGTGATGGAAGGAGTGGAGGAGGGAAGGAAGGAGGAAGGGAAGGAAGGAGGGAAGGAAGGAGGGAAGGAGAGAAGGAGGACAGGTAGGAACCGCCACCTGATGCCAGAAGGTCAAGCACGGCACGCGTCAACTCCCCACCCCACACTACCACCCAACTTTTTGTACCACACCCCTACCACACCACCACTGGCACACTACCACACGCCAACCACACTACCACACCACAACTGATACACTACCACACAATCGCTGACACATAACCACACGCTTAACACACTACCAGTGACACACTGCTTCACGCCTACCACATTATCACACTACCACACCAATGGCACACTATCACACTCCGACCACACTATCACACTCCGACAACACTACCACATCATCATAGGCAATACCACACGCCTGCTACACCACCACACTGCCACTCACATACTACCACAATCCTACCACATCACTAGATCACCATTTTCACGGTACCACGCTACCACTAATACAATGACTGGCTACTATCTCACCATTAACACATTATCACACCACACCACCAGCGACAAACTCCCACTCCACCACTGACACCGTACCACAGTACTACTACCACGCTACCACACCACAACGACCACACTGTCCCATAACCAATGGCACACTAGCAAACCACTACTGACATACTACCCTATCAGCATCGATACACCGTCGCACAACCACAGACACTACCACACCACCACAGACACACTACCACACCACCACAGACACACCACTTAACCACCACTGACACACTACCACACCACCACAGACACACTACCACACCACCACTGACACTATCACACCATCACTGACACATTACCACATCACCACAGACACACTACAACACCACCACTGACACATTACCACACCACCACAGACACACTACCACATCACCACTGACACATTACCACATCACCACAGACACACTACCACACCACCACTGACACATTACCACATCACCACAGACACACTACAACACCCCCACAGACACACAACCACACCACCACAGACACACTACCACACCACCACAGACACACTACCACATCACCACTGACACACTACCACACCACCACAGACACATTTCCACACCACCACAGACACACTACCACATCACCACAGACACACTATCACATCACCACTGACACACTACCACACCACCAATGACACATTTCCACACCACCACTGACACACAACCACACCACCACTGACACACTGTTGCACCACTACTGACATACTACGATATCAGCACTGATACACCTTCACACAACCACAGACACACTACCACATCACCACTGACACACTACCACACCACCAATGACATACTACCACACAACCACTGACACATTTCCACACCACCACTGACACACAACCACACCACCACTTACACATTTCCACACCACCACTGACACTACCATACCACCACAGACACACTACCACATCACCACTGACACACTACCACACCACCACTGACACATTTCCACACCGCCACAGACACATTACCACACCACCACTGACACATTACCACATCACCACAGACGCACTACCACACCATCAATGACATACTACCACACCACCAATGACATACTATCACACCACCACTGACACACTACCACACCACTACTGACACACTACCACACCACCACAGACACACTACCGCACCACCATTGACATACTACCACATCATCACTGACACACTACCACACCACCACTGACACACTACCACACCACCACTGACACACTACCACACCACCACTGACACACTACCACACCACTACTGACACACTACCACACCACTACTGACACACTACCACACCACCACAGACACACTACCGCACCACCATTGACATACTACCACACCACCACTGACACACTACCACACCACCACTGACACACTACCACACCACCACTGACACACTACCACACCACCACTGACACACTACCACACCACCACTGACACACTACCACACCACCACTGACACACCACCACACCACCACTGACACACTACCACACCACCACTGACACACTACCACACCACCACTGACACACCACCACACCACCACTGACACTACCACACCACCATTGACTCACTACCACACCACCATGACTCACTACCACACCACCATGACTCACCACCACACCACCACTGACACACCACCACATCATCACTGACACCCGCCATCACCACCGCTGACGCTTTTACAGTATCACAAGCTTGCCACACTGCCACTACCATACTTCCACGAACCACACACCCGCTAAATACTAGTTCACCCCCTCCAAACTACCATTCTGTACCACACATTCAAAACTACTTCACCACTGCTATTTGAGGGGATTTAGGCTTGATCCTAGGCTGGGGCAGGACACGGTTCGATTATCCGAATTTAGTTGACTGACTTTACCGAATTTCCACAAGCCGTGTAGACAAACCATAAAGACGCCCTCGCTAATACCGTTACTCCACTGCTGAATGAGACAGTCCCAGCATGTACTAAGCAGTGATGGTGGGTATTAGCACTAAAGTGATAACATCTGAACATGTGTTGCACTCAGGAAGAATGCTGGGCTTCAGGGAATGGAGTGTCAAGTATATGCCCAGCGACGGTCACATCAAAATAGTCTACAACAAACCTCATTATAATATTACGTTTCCTAAAGTGTATCTCTACTTTCACCACCATGCAACACTGCCAATACGCTGGTCACACTTCCACACTACCAAACTATCACTGTCACACTAAAATTACTTCGTCATTGTCACAATCAGATTTCAGCACTGACACAGAGTTACTTCACTATGCCATCAGCACCAATCACACAGTACCGCATCTTTATCACCTCACCACCGCTACTACACACCATAACTCCATTGTAGCCACTACCAGTCCACACTACCATATTTACCATCTACTTTACTAAACCACCACAGCATCCTAACCACTTACCACTGCCATACTACAGCATCATCACCACACAGTACCACATTCCCATCTCTCCACCATATCATTGCTACACTTAACTCAGTACATAATACCATCTACAGTTGTCTTACTATAGTCGCGGCGCACGACTCTGAGGTTGTCATTATCGTACCATGACAACCTATCATTCAAAATGTGCGTCCGATTTCGTATTATAAACGAATCATATTATTATGCATGAATATATTATACACGATTATTATTATACACGAACATATTACAAACGAATCATATGCGTCTCATATTATACATGAAATCTGACGCACTTTTGAATGCTAGGTTGCAAAGGCACGATAACAACAACCTCAGAGTCGTGCGCCGCGACTATACCAGTCGGGGGAGGCGGTGGCTCAATCGGTAGAGAAGTGGCCTGCGGTCCTACCGGACCCAGGTTCCAATCCCCGCTGGGGCAGGGAACAGTTTAAGGATTTGAATTTCATGTAAAGCAGACTTTACTGCTCTACCAGAAGACCCGCCGACATGTCGTAAAAATACCCCCGCTGATACCAATACACCAGTCCTGTATGAGACAGCCCTAGCATGTATTCAATATGGACGGTGGGTGATAGCGCCGAAATGGTGACATGTAGAGGTGTATGATTTGTAGGAGGACTACTGGGCCTTAGGAGCAGGTTGTGAAGCCTATGCCCAGAGTTGAACACATAAAAAAAAAAAAAAAGTCTGAATCACGTTTTCACGGATAACGAGCGAACCTGCCTTTGCAATTGGTTTTCTTCGCAGTATTATCGTGCAATAATGGTTCTGTGAATCATAAATTACTAAACTGAATCAATCCACCTAACATCTTGACAAAAAAAAAAAAAAAAAAAGTCACTGTACTAGCTTCATTAGGTAAAAAGTTTATCAGTCTCTGAAATGCTTGGCGGTCGGGTCAGTTTTGGCCTGACCGGGCCGCTCGCTGTAATTTTCCACCCATACAACAACAGTAAACCTCGCCACTATCACATCGCCACTACGACACTATCATTGTCATAGTACCACATCACTAATGCTTTACCACCATACCATCGCTACTACACTACCACTGTCAATATCACACCATCACACTATCAGTACCACATGATCACTGACGTACTATCAATTAATCAATCAATCATTTCCTGTGGCACCCTCGGGGATGCATAGGGCCTCGATGAACTCACACCACCACATCCTATCTTGTGCTAACTCCTTAAGATCTCCCCAACACTCATCTCCAGCTTCCCGTCTCATTGTCCTCACCCACGTCTCTTTTGGCCTTCCTCTACCTCTCCTACCAAGTGCCACCCACCCTGGTGTACCTCGTACTATTCCCTGTCTCCTATACACATGTCCTAGCCACTTCCATCGTGAGAACCTAACATATTCATCGACCGGCTGCACTCCCGTTATTTCTCTAATTCTACTATTTGGTATCCTTTCCCACCACTTAACTCCTAATATTCTTCTAAGTGCTTTTTTTCAAACACCAAGAATTTATTTTCCATAGTCACTGTGCTGTACCAAGACTCGTGTCCATAAATTAAGATACTCCTAACCATTACCTTATAAAGTTTGATTTTTGTATGCACAGAAAAATTGTTATTATTCCAAATATTTTTAAGCATTCCCATTGCCTGATTAGCCTTCTTTAACCTTTCCTCGAATTCAAAGTTCAAAGAACCATCCTTGGCTAAATAAGTACCTAAATATTTAAACCTATTAACTTGCTTTACAACCATACCTCCAATTACACATTCCTGCGCATTTTCCATATTCATATTGATTATTTCAGTTTTTCCACAATTAATAACCAAACCCACCTTGCGACCTTCACTCACCAAACAGTCCAACACTCTCTGCATCTCTTCTGGCCCATCACAAATCAAAACTATATCATCTGCATAATCTAAATCCAAAAGTTTCCTGTTCTCTCCCCAAAGTATACCTGCACCGGTTTCTGTTCCAACGCGTTTCATAATGTAATCACAATGACCAATATAAATAGTAAAGGCGATAGAACACCACCTTGAATTACTCCGGACTTGACTTCAAACGAATCACTCAGACAACCATCAACCATCACTTTACAAAATGTGTCCTCATGCATGTTCATAATGACCCTCACAAACTCCTCTGGTATTCCATAATGTCTCATGATCTTCCCCATAGTCTCTCTCGAAACACTATCAAAAGCCTTTTCAAAATCACCAAACAAAGACTTAACGGTACTCTCATTTCATTAACTTGCTGCATCAAATGCCTAACTATAAAGATCTGATCATTGCAACCACGTCCCTTTCTAAAACCAGCCTGTTCATCCCTCAGAATACCCTCAACCACCGGCTCCAACCTATTTAACAACACTCTACTGAAAACTTTCAAAGCTATCGGTGACGTACTATCACTGTCAGATACGTACGATACTATCAAACTACCAGCGTCAAATTAACACATCTCAAAACACTATGGAGGCACCAACAGAATACTGTACTTATACATTACTGAACTACTACCACATTTCCACACAGCACTAACAAGGTCCTTAACATTTTATCATTAGCACCCTGACTTGATCGGCAGAGTGCGTAGCCAATGACACTGTTACGTCCAAGTTCGTACCCTATTGTCTGGGTAAGATTTTAAGTGGACAGTCCTGTTACAACAGTACCTGGCTACCTTAATTAACTTGGATCCGCGAAAATGAGGAGAATTAAGCAGTCTTTCGCTTATCTACGTCTTTTTTCTACCTCTGCGATGTCTGATAAGTCCGTACTAAAAACAACACCCAGTTATCTGCTTATTGTCCCTAAAAGGATAAATAGGGTTAGAGTCCTAGGTATTCTCAACCATTTGGGTGCCATGAAGAAGAAATCTGGGTGCCATGAATAAGAAATCAATTCATTATCATGTTATCACTGCTATATCAAAGGTGAATGGAGGTAATAATTTCCACTTGCTCTTTGTTATTCTTTGTCAGTCTGTAAAATTCCGAAAAGCAATTTGTCACAGCAATATGACAATATATAAGGATAGGCATACAACCTAAGGATCAAGTGGAGAAAATCTGAAGAATTCATATCAAAAGCATGTGTCACGAGTGAGAAAGAATGGTCTAGTTAACCAGCTTGTATATCTTTTCCAGGTAGTAATAAGGGATTGGGATGGTGATTAACATGGTAACCATGGCCATGTTAACTAGACTTGGTCCTTCCAGCCTGGCTAGGCATATATATATATATATATATATATATATATATATATATATATATATATATATATATATATATATATATATATATATATATATATATATATATATATATATATATATATATATGTATATATATATATATATATATATATATATATATATATATATATATATATATATATATATATATATATATATATATATATATATATATATATATATATATATATATATATATATATATATGTTTGTGTGTGTGTGTGTGTGTGTGTGTGTATGGATATATATAGTAACATATATATTTGTATATCATCATCACCATCGTCATCCGGACTCCCTTTCCCACCGTAGGGCAGGGTGAGGAGTACCAACGTCCAGGTGGGTGCTCCCATCATCCACTCACTCAGTGTAGAGATGCCGTATGGTTTCTACACTGAGTGAAAGGTCAAATGGTTTCTTATACTCGGGAAAGCATTTACTACGCTGGGTGGTAACCATATAACCGAGTTTTTTGGCCGGGTTAAGTGTCCCCCAGTTATATATATATATATATATATATATATATATATATATATATATATATATATATATATATATATATCCTCCTATCTAAAATCACAATCATGCATTTACAGTATATATATATATATAGATATATATATATATATATATATATATATATATATCATCATCATCCGGACCTCCTTCCCACCCAAGGGCAGGGGTAGGAGTAGCAATGTCCAGACAGCACAAACTTGCCCAATCCAAATAGGCCACACTTTCATTCACTCATCATTCAAGTCCCCGGAATTCCGGCTCCACCGGATACGACAAAAACATTCACCACATTCTGCAGCTTCACACAGCATATCCGACTGAGTCAATCTGGACGCTGCCATGCTCACAAGGGGTGCCAAAATCCCTGATCACGCACTTCTCCTCACAAAATTCATCCAGCCAGCTCGATCTCTTGTCAGTTCCCTAGCCTCACCGACTTCCAAAACCTCTCTTCCTCACACACTCATCCACCATATCTCTCCACCTTCTCCTAGGCCAACCTCGCCTCCTCCCTCCTTCAAATTCGCTCAGGTATACCTTCTTTACTACTATTGTTATCCATGCTTTCCACATGACCATACCATCTCAGGACGAGCTCTTCGATTCTGGTGTCCACCGACTTCCTCACTCCACACCTTTCACGAATCACATTATTTCGTATCCTATCCTTCCTCTGCACTCCACATACATTTCTCAGCAGTCCCATCTCCACTGTTCTTACTCTTGACTTTTCATTTTCATGCCACACCATAGTGTCACACCCATATGTTAGAGTTGGCACTAACACTCCCTCATGTAAGCCTCGTACAGCTGCAACACTCAAGCCTGTTTCTTATCAAGGCCTTCATTGCACCAGCCACTTCTCTTCCTTGTGCCACTCTACTTTCAACTTCTTTGCACACTGTCCTCTCTTTTCTATCACTGTACCCAAGTATTTGAATTCTCTCTCGCCAATTCCAGTCTCCCTCTCCATATATAGATAGATAGATAGATAGATATGGAGCCTATGTGGTACAGTGGTAGAGTGTGCGTTTAGCATGCTCGTGAGAGCGGGTTCGCCTCCCGCCAGAGTTGTAAAAACTTTGGGATGGGTTCACCTATCCACTTGCTACTTTGGCGGACACAAGAGGTGCTGTGGTTGAACCAGTGTCGCATACTAGTATGCTTGCACTCAATCAGCTTAAGGCGGGCCGATTACACTTGGTTCACAGACTACACACACATCCAAAGCCACTACAACACTACAATTACACTAACAAGCACCTCTCACTCTACATACAGTCTCTGCCAGACAGCCTAAGCCACTGGGTAGAGATACATTGGCTGTATCGTCCCTGCTTCGATAGGGATAGGCCGGTCCTGCAGTGGACCTCGCCGGCTGATGATGATGATGATGATGAGATATATATATATATATATATATATATATATATATATATATATATATATATATATATATATATATATATATATAATGTTCATACGGCTTAATGACTGACGATCATACATAACTTCGGAAGGAGGTACCCCCAGCTGTAGGGGTTAAGGACCTCCCGAACTCATATATATATATTTTTTCATCATTACTAATACATTATACTTAATTACCAGTCCACAAACGTGTTATTACATCTTGTGCCTAATTACCGACTAACAGTCCTGAATTACTTGTTCAAAGACTTAGGTACATGTGTCAGGACTCTATATTGTAATTACAAATCATAATAGATAGATAGATAGATAGATAGACAGATAGAAGCAGCAAGTCAGGGGATGAGATAGGTAGTGTCTCAGCGAGAATCGAGCAATGGTAAACATGCTTACACATTCTAACTCAAGGAATGCTTCATAGGCACACGAGCAGTGCCTCGTGACCATACACACACAGGCTTCTAGAAGCTTCACATCAGAATATTCCACGTGACACGACCCCTGCTAAAATAGGAATTTAGGAAGCAGAGCTCAGAAGGAGACTGGCCGTAGAACAGACGGGCAATAGGGAGAAGCCTAGCCACATGGGCGAGAGGGTGATGGGCGAGAGGGTGGAACAGAGAGAGAGAGAGAGAGAGAGAGAGAGAGAAAGAGACAGACAGACAGACAGAGACAGGAGGTAGCTCGCAGGACTCTATACTTCACTCGTGTGTGAGAGACTTTGTTAATATTTCCAAGACAAATAAAAATAGTCCCATACTAATCTTTACCTCTCCTGTCATTGCATGACAAAAGGGAATTAAGATTATCTACTTACAAAACTATTCACGTATAACAATCACTCGTCCACGAGTCTAATATATGTATAACTGATCTACAAAACACACTACAAGAAACTACAAAGTTATTGTAAGACATGATTCATGACTGACTCTTATAAACTGCAGGCTTATCTGCTTTTATAGATTTCTCTAACCTGAGATATGAACTTTTGAATAACGCTTCAATACATTAACATTTGCCATGTTTCCCTCACTTGCAGACAAACACTGCCTTTTACACACACACACACACACACACACACACTAATATATATATACAGTATATATATATATATATATATATATATATATATATATATATATATATATATATATATATATATATATATATATATATATAAAGTGTGCGTTTTCGTACACTGAAGAACGAGGGTTCGCGCCCCGCCAGGGTAATAAACTTTGGGAGCGTTGTTCTGGCCACGTACTGCTTGGCGGACATAAGGGGTGCTGTGGTTGAACCAGTGTCGCATACTATAAAGTATGCTTGCACCCAGTCGACTTGTGCGGGCCGATTACACTTGGTTCACAGACTACACACATCCAAAGCCACTCCAACAATACAATTACATTTACATGCACTTCTCACCCTACATACAATCACTACCAGACAGCCCAAGCCACTTGGTAGAGATACATTGGCTGTATCGTCCCCACTTCGGTCGAGTTAGGTCGGTCCTGCAGTGGACACTCAAACGGCTGATGAGATGATGATATATATATATATATATATATATATATATATATATATATATATATATATATATATATATATATATATATATATATATATATATATATATATATATTGTCAAAAAACATCCATATGTCAAGACATATGTCAAGGACAGACTCAACTCAGTTTTCCAGCAAACTTGGTTGAAAGGCTAATAGACAGAAAAAATGAGGCAATTCAATTCTGAGATCACTCGATCAGAAATAAGGGTCACAGGTTGAAGTCAAAGATTTGACCCTGAAACTCAATGAGGTCTGATGCGACATCGACTATTTCTGTGGAAAGTTAGGCCAAGGATAAGGGTATCATATTCTCAGAATAAGATGCAAGGTCTAAGTTACAGGACAAAATCAACTTAGATACGTTTGATTCTATTTCGACCAAATTCAATGGTTGAGTTAAGGGTCAGGTAAAAATGAAATAATTCGACTGTCAAAGCAATGAGTCTAAGGTAAAGGGCATTCAGCCTGGTCAGATGTTCGGCCTTCAATCGCTTGTACGAAGCCTGTGTTGCATACTGAGTGCTACCCCTTGTTCTACCTGCTTTGCCACAACATCGTCTTATAAAACCACCACACAGATACCACACCTGTCCCATTCCCTTCCTTTCCGTCCTCCTAAAACCAGATTGACTAATTTCATCAAAACCTCCTCCTACACCTCTACAGAAATACTCTCTCTTCCTGCTTAGTCACAAAATCATCTTAACAATACTGGCAAGCCACATGCCCATCCAGAACTCCCCTCCCCATTCTACCCATCCGTCTTCACAGCGTCATCATTCCTCATCCACAACAACATCCTCCCTCCACACCCTTACCACACCGTTCACTGTTCCAGTTTTGTCACACCATCACCTTACAAACCATCCCAAACCATAAGTAGAAAACCAGTTGCACACCATCACGTGATCTAACCACAACAATCTGCATGATTACTACTGATCCAAACCAAAGCAACAATGTTTTTATTATTTCTGCTTGCTGGCGAGCTCCTCGAACTTGCTTTGTGATACAGACACTTAACAACAGAGGCTCGAAAAACTAGTGTGGAACCAAAACACGAGAAGAGAGCCTGTATCAGTGGAGACTGGAATATAATGTAAACCTAAAACCGGTCCTAAAACACCAAGTACAACTGCATATCCTCACATTAAAAGTCTTATATCAAGGTCACTTCTTCACACATCTTACCTTTGCTTTATGTGGCTAGGTATTCATGGGAAGTAATGATAACCGAAAGGCAAGTAAAAAATCGAGTTAGAAAGGAAGGGAAGACACAACTGATTATAATAACATAATGCAACCACAACAGGGAGGAGGACAGAGATAGAGCTAACTCCTTCACCATGAGAGGTATAACTGAATTGATAAATATCGTCTGGGGATGACAAAAATAAAAATATACAGACGTCACCGTATTACAGGGGCAACAGAGCCCGTGTCTGATCACTTCACTGTTAGAGGTCCCCCTTAGTTGTATAATATCGACTGTCGGAAAAAAATAATACAATGAAGAGACGTATAAACATATTTCTAAACTCTGACTGGGAGAGGTCTCCATATGCTTTATTATATCATCTGGTGAGAACATGGATATTAACAAGAGGCGTAATGGTAATGAGGAGTTTAAAGGCATCAGCTAAATTAGTATATTTAGTGAGTCACTGAGTTTAGGGAAGATGTCAGGGGCAGAGAGTGAAGACAATAAGGTTGAAAAGGAAAGTGAAGACGAATAAGACGGCAGTACAGATATAAAGAAAGGAAAAGGACTTAGTAAGGCAAGGGAGAAACAAGCTGAACAGGTGGTGAAGGAAAAAGAGGGGACAGGGGAAGCGTGCATAAAGGGAAGAAGAGACAAGATTGGATAAAAAAAGGATAAAAGTTGATGCAGAAAGAAAAAAGGAAGCTGGAACAAAGGGAAGAGGAAAGAGGTTGGGGCAGCGAGGGACACAGATAAAAGATAACAGATAAGGAAAGCATGTATATAGAGAAGACAAGGTAGGATGAGACAACGGAGAGTAAAGGTGAACGGAAACAGGACGCGTGCAAAAAGGGAAGTAAGGGTCAGAAAGGGGCAATGGGGGATAAAGGTTAATGGCTAAAGGATAAGGAGCACAAAGGTACGAGGAGTCAGGACGGGGCAAAAAGGGGGAAAAAGTTGATGGATAATCAATAAGGGAAGCGTGTTTAAAGAGAAGCAGAGTCAGGATGGGATAATGAGGGACTTGAGAAGCTTGAACAAAGGAAATAGTGAAGGACGCAAGAGGAAAATAAAGATACGTAGGGAGTTGCGCAAGACAAGGTAGGGACAGACAGTGGAAAGGAAGGATGGAAGGTGTGGCACAGCAACGAGAGAAGGGGGGAGAAAGGGGTAAAATTAGAGGAGGAGGAGGAGGAAAGCAAGAAGATGAGGGAGGAGGAGGAGGAAAGCAAGAAGATGAGGGAGGAGGAGGAGGAAAGCAAGAAGATGAGGGAGGAGGAGGAGGAAAGCAAGAAGATGGGGGAGGACGGGAGAGAAACAGGTAGGGGTGTAGAGATAAGGAGGGCGATATGAGAAGAGAAAGAAGGAAAAGGAAAGGAAAATGGAGGATAAGAGGAGAGAGAGAGGAAGAAGGCGAGAAAGAAGCAAGGAGGAAGGCAGAATGAACCAGGCAGTCAAAGGTAAGGCGATGTGACACCATCCTTGAGAATCAGGAGTGTGGACAGCCAACTTCACCTGCTAGTCATGGTACTCGTAAGGGAGGATAGATGAGGGCAGAGGGGAAGGTGGAGGGAAGGAGGAGGAGGGAATGACAAGGGAAATGGATGGAGAAGAGGGAGGGAGGAAGATAGGAAGCGAGAAGAAAATGGGAGAAGAAGAATCAAAGGAAGTGTAAAATACAGGGAGGTGGTAGAAAGATGGAGACAGCAGAAAAAGGGAGGAAGGCAGTATTAATAAGAGAGACGCAGGAAGGAAAGGAAGAAGAGAGTAGGAGGAAAGTGGGAAATAACGAATGAGTCATTAGGATGAGGGAAGGCAGTAGGAAGAAGGAGGAAAAAAAGTTGACGGGAGGGGAGGGGGGGGGGGAATAAGGCAACAAGAAAGGGATGGGAAGTGAAAAGTAAGAGACGGTGGCCAAATGCAAGACACAGTAAGAACACATGAAGAAACAAATATAAATAGGGAAGAGGTAAAATAAGAACACATGAAAAACCAAAGATTAATAGGTAATGGAACAATAAGAACACGAGAATGAAAAAGCAAAGATAAATAAGGAAGAAAAGAAGAGTAAGAACACAGGAAGAAACAGAAAAATGATGAGAGGGAAGGAAGGAATAGTTGTGGGGTGAGACTACAGGGGAGAAGGGACAGTTAAGGAGGGAAGCAGGTGGGTTAATAATAGGGTGAGGAAAAGGGCAGGCAGGTATAGTAGCCGCAGCGAGAAATGAACGCTGTGGTGGGGCAGCCGGTCATCCGGGGATTCCCCCACCGTAGCCATATCCTCATGTCACCGACCATAGAGGTAGGATGTCACCGACCATCGGCCACCGCTGCAGCCCCGCTCCATGATCCTTACCCTGTGTCTCTGGCTTTCTCTTTCTCTCTCGGTTTCTATATAAACTGGTGTATTTCCGAAACTAATTGTGAAATTATTATGACTTGTTCCACACCACCTTTGAGGTAAAAATCAAGGAGAGTTTTCTGTATAAAGGTTTCCCCCCCCTTGTCTGAGGGCAGGTCAGTTCTGGCGAGTGTATAATTATAGGTCAGGCTGAGGTATCGGCAAGGCCGCACTCCCCCGCTCATATGCCACATTTAGGAGGGGGGGGGAACCTTTATACAGAAAACTCTCCTTGATTTTTACCTCAAAGGTGGTGTGGAACAAAAGTCATAATAATTTCATAATTAGTTTCGGAAATACAGCAGTTTATATAGAAACCGAGAGAGAAAGAGAAAGCCAGAGACACAGGGTAAGGATCATGGAGCGGGGCTGCAGCGGTGGCCGATGGTCGGTGACATGTAAATATGGCTACAGTGGGGGAATCCCAGGTCATCCCGGCTGCCCCACCACAGCGTTCATTTCTCGCTGCGGCTACTATAGGGAGGTAGTAAAGTAGGCAAATAGCTTCAGGTTCTGGAGATGAGGAGAATGGCGGGGACTCTCAGGGGACAAGAAAACTTGGTGAGAGAACGGAAGAAGCTAAATAAGATGAGGTGGGGTGAGGGTGCCGTGAAGAATCGAATAAAGCCTTAGAGTGTGAGATCTACGAAGTTGCTGTTTATGTGGCGGATGGTGTAATTGTCACACAGTGGGCGCTACATGTGAGTCAAAGGAGTTAAGTGGAAGTAAGTGGTGGAGAAAAGGAAATTTCACGAAATGAGATAAATAATTATATACCAACAGTATCTCCCTATATAGCGCATGTTACTCAATAACTATAGGGAAAACAAGAATCTCCACGCCATAATATTCGGCACCTGTATTCAGGGTCTAGAAATCTTAAGGAGACTGTGCACAGCTGGATGCTGAGTTAAAAAAATTTAGGTTCCACTGACCAGTAATATGCTTGGAAGCTGGCATTGGAAACGATTAATTTAACTAATTTGAAACGCACGATGATATACATAATTCTACTGTGTACCTCCAAAAAATAAGTCTTCATGTAGATACATAAATACACACACACACACACACACACACACACACACACACACACACACACACACACACACACACACACACACACAGAATAGGAGAGCGTAATCAGTATTTTTGGCAATCCAATAACAGAAACGCACTGGATAGCAACAATGGAAGAACAGATAAGACAGAGAAGAAAGAATGAGGAAGGGAGAGCATGATCCCAGACTAAAAATACTGGAAATATAGTAGCATCAGGGAGACGAGTGAATATGGGGAAAAACAAATAGAAATACGAAGAACAAGTAGAAATATTACTTGAAGGGAAGTATAAACGAAGTAGACTTATTATGCAAGAGTGAAAGATTCGTAATGGAGAATAAACGAGTGAATATGAATGAAAAATGGGTAATTAGAAAACATCCAAAAATGAATTTGGTGATGTAAAGAGAGGAGGAAAGGGGAGAGATGAATGAGAGAAAAGAAATGGAAGGCTAATGACTGATGATAATACAACTGACCGACCAGCTTGAGTGCAAGTTAAAACATATATCAGTAATTTATTAAAGAAGAAAGAGAACGAACAGATTATTAAGCAAAATAAAGATTGATAGAATGATTATGGTGACCGATTGTGAAGAGAAAGAAAGGCATGGGGAAGGACAGATATATGGGTGATAAAGTATTTCAGAAAAGAGCGGGAGACAACAGAGGAGTAGACTGAGGAGTTAGTAAATTCTCTCTCTCTCTCTCTCTCTCACACACACACACACACACACACACACACACACACACACACACACACACACACACACACACACACACGCACACACACACACACACACACACACACACACACACACACACACACACACACACACACACACACACACACACACACACACACACAAAATAACACTGGAGAGAATAAAATGCACAGGAAGGACTGAAACATATGGATGACAATAAAAAAAAAACAAAAAAAAAAACAGAGAACATGGGGAGAGATCGGTGGGGCAAACGGATGGCCAAAAAATATAAGACAATCATAAAAAGAATAAGAGATTAAATTTCTGACTATGATGAGATGGACCGGTGCAGGAATGGGTCTTAAAGAGGAATGATACTCAGCGTGGAATTACATCATCCATAACAATTAAAGACAGAAAGAATGAACTCCAGTTAAACATTATATGAAAAATGTATTTATTGTGAGGATGTGGCAGCTCCGATACGAGTCAATGCGAAACTGGTATGTATTATCTACAACAAATAACAGTTCGATACGGAGGTAAAATGAATGTTCCTAGTACTGTGAGACAAAATACTTACCGTTTGTTGAAGACGAATCGTGAATATGCTTGGAAGTACAGCCGAAACACTCATATAAGACGAAGAAACCGTATTCGTTTTCATAGCAGAATTAGGGCGCAACCACCAACTCAAGTACCACCAGCTTTTTCCGTCATCACAGCTTGAAACTCTGGACGAACTGCCCTGAGGAATGATCTCAAGCGCATCATCGTGAGTTGGTACGCGTGCTTGCCATGTCAGAAGTCTTTTTAGAGATGGTGGTAAGGCTGCCAGAGAAGTTTGTCCTTGTACGGAATACAAGATAAATAATGAGCGTGTACCATAATATCTGTATAATGCTGTATAAGACCAAGGTAAACGTAAAAAATCCACTGACTGTCGGATCGTATGTCATTAAATGAATGTTCGAAACACCATCACTGAGACGGATCTCAAAAAGAACATTTCGCGCTTACGCTGCCACAGTAACAATTTGCTTCACGATGTGTAGTTTATGACGAGTGACAAAATATATAAGGATAATGTGAACTGCTACAACACTATACAATTTTATATGATGTCTAAAAAAAATGACATTCTTTGAAAACATAAGTTCCTGCATGCTCGAAGGCCTCGAACAAAGGACAAACAGTTCGGCAACAAGTGAAGCAACATAACTTGAAAAGCCTCGAATCACAGCTACTCTGTTACTAACTATTCACTCTTTGGTGGTTGTATATTAATATGTGCTTAGACAAGACACCCGAAATATATATACTTTTTTGAAGGTTTACAATTAAACAATAGATATGCTTAGCTTTGGGAAAATAAATGGAATCGCCGGCAGCTCTGTAAAGGTGAGCGCCCGTTTCATGATTCTGGTGATCCCGAGGTCTGAGCTCGAGCACTCAATGGAACACCCCTCGTACAGCGTCGTCTGTTTATATAAATTCTCACCTGATCAAATATCAGACATAACCAAAATATCGTAACTTGGACTCGATATCGTTCACTCTCTGCACTGAGGGTCTGATTCCCGGATTTAAATATCTGTGAGACAACTTGTCGCGAATAGACGCGGAATTATCGGCTAATTCAACACGAAACAGCATTAAGACGAGGAGAAGAAGAAGAAAAAGAAGAAGAAAAAAAAAGAGCTTAAAGACGGCATTTGGATGAGACTGAGACTTAGGAACAGGTGGTGAGGTGCACGACCTGACACAAAAAACAGATCCACTGACATCCTGACAAGTGTCAAACTCATAACAGGTAAACTAACGGACTCGGCCCCACCTCTTACGGCGACAGGAAAGCCCAGGACGCATATTCGCAACAGATCTTGGCCTATTCCTACGGTAAATAATGTCATACTAGCGGATTTTTAAATTCATTTTTGTCGTTCATTTCAAGTTACTATTCACTCTAGTTAGGCCTTCAAGTGATTAGGTGTTATGCTCATTTAAGATAAAAACATAAAATAGGATATATTATGCTACCTCAGCTCTAGAAGTTTTGTGAATACGGCCGCAGAATGGATTTGGGAGGACAAGGGGATGGGGGTTAAGAGGGCGAGGGTAAGAGGAGAGAGAGGAGGGAGGGGGAGAGGGAGGGGCAGTGGGAGGGGGAGAGGGAGGGGGAGTGGGTATGGGAAGGGATGGGGAAGGGAGGAGGAAGAGAGGGGGGAGAAAGAGAGTGGGCTGAAGGAAGGGGAGGGGAGGAGGAGTATAGGGTGGGGGGAATAGCGGGTGCTGACACACCTCCGCCTCATCCTCTGTTTATGGGTCTGGTAGCCTTAGTGGGAACCTGATTATTTGGTGTCCACAAGACAGTTACAACTAATACAAAATAATTAAATAATTAATAAATAGAAACAAATATCAGTTTTGTATCTTATCAGGGGAATATAGTAATAGCCACATGAAAAGTTTACAACACAAAAACTCAAATTATATGCTTCTCTGAGAGCTTACTCCACCCCTCCCTGGAGTTAGGGGAGAAATAATAAATCTAACGTATTCTCAGCTTGGCGTAGAAGACAATTAAAAGGGGGCAGAGTTGAGAACTGGATATTCCCTCCTCCTCAGGAATTTTCTGAACAAATGGAAATCAATCCACACGTAGGTCAATAAATAGGGCGATCCCTCGCACCCCCCCCACCATCAAACCATCCACAAATACATATATATACAGTGGAGAGAGAGAGAGAGAGAGAGAGAGAATGTATATAGGTACAGATATATATATATATATATATATATATATATATATATATATATATATATATATATATATATATATATATATATATATATATATCCATCATCCAATCCTACGTTGCCCCAAAGGGAGCGTAGGAGCCCAGGGCTAGGCAAATTGGTCCTAGCATTTAAGATGAGAGTTACCAGCCTCACTCAACCTTGAGTGGCATATATATATATATATATATATATATATATATATATATACTCAACCTTGAGTGGCATATATATATATATATATATATATATATATATATATATATATATATATATATATATATATAAACAGGGTAACAACAGCGCAGTTTCTTATCTGTTATGACGATCTGACCGTGCTGTCCGAGAGGATCAATTAGAGCCGCGCTGAGCAACGCAATTGAATTTTGAGACAAGGTCGTGTAAACTATAGTAATTGTGATCAAGTACTGGTAATAACTTCTGATAGTAGTGCTAGGGCAGGGATTACACACGAAGACAGATTATAAATACTGCCTTAGAAACGGGCAAATAAGAAATAATCTGACCAATAATTATGAGAAAATACAATTTCACCGCAGAATTACGCTACTGATTGAGGCCAGATATAAGTTAAATAAAGCTCAATTATTATACCTAGTGCTGATGACCACCTCAGATTAAGTACATGAAATAATAACACCATATAATATACAAGCAAAAGATTATGAAATACAGCAGAAATACTGGAAGCACAGAATAACAAAGAAAGGTGGGGGCAATGTGGTAATAAATAAGGCACAAGCGAGATGAAGTACAGATAATGGGGACAATGCTCTGTTAAATGGAAACAGTTAATCCTTTCAGTTTGATGGCGATTTTTATACTTTCTTTGGAGCTAGCTCGAAACGATTTTATTTCAATTTTAAAAGGAACTGTAATGACGATGGAGGATAGTCACCTTTGTATGTAACCCCTCAAATCTGAAAGATCTCTCCTAAGCTAAAAATATCTAAAAATCGTTAAAAACAAAATTGCCACTATGCCATCGGACTTAAGATACTAACTCTCTCATATTCGGGATAACTCTAACATTTTAGCAAGTCTAGCTAACATCAGACGATCTTGTTCAGCAGAGAATGAATGACAGGAACCAAAGTGTTGACAGTATTGGCAGCACTATAAACCACAACTGACAGAAGTAGACGATTCAACGTGAGGTCTTTGAGCGCGGCGTATTTGGGGGGGATGAATAAAGTTGCCTGGCATTGGTTGGCATAAAATATATACTCGTATTATCTCTCACTGCTTGGCCGAAACGTTTAAATGACTTTTTTACTTTTAAACTTTTTGCTGCAGTAAGTCTCTCTTTTATCTAACTAAAATCGCCTGACGCCAGCAGAAATAAATGAAAATTAGTAGTTCGCAGCCATGGGATTAACACTCAAAATTCTATGACTCACTACCAGCTGATTAAAAATGTTTGCCAAAAGCTGACACAGAACACTAGAGTTATCCCGACCATGAAAGGTTTACTGATGAGAGAAATAATGACAATGGAAAAACTAATTGGGATGAAAGATGTATACTGGTGTGGGTAATGGTGGCAGATGCGTGGTACTAGTACTGGGTGAAATGAAACTCCCAGGGAACCAGAAAAAGCTGAGATAAAGAATTAAATATGAATGCAGATGGTAACAGTAGAGAGGTGAAACAACGATGTAAGTAAAGTTGCGTGAGGTAAATATTAAAAGAATACCGACTTTTTTTTTTTTTTCTTCCACGAGTCCGACTTTGGGTACAGACGAGACAGCCCTGTCCCTGAGGCTCAGCAATTCTTCTAAGTTTCACCTACCTACACATGTCACTTTAGGGCATTAATACCTACCGTTCATACTGTATACATGCCGGAGCTGTCTCATTTAAGATAGGTGTGATGGTATCAACAGAAGTGTTTTAATATCATGTTTGTGGGTCTTTTGGAAGATTAGGAAAGACAGCTCTAACGAAACTGATATTCCTACATTTGTCCTTTCTCCTTCCTGGGATCAAACTCTCCTCTACTGATCAATAGTCCACAATTCTTCCCCATGACCAACACTTCCCCGGTACAGACAGAATAGAATAAAAAGAGACGGTATTAAAGCAAAGCCTCAGATAACAACTGGTAATGGTAATAAAAAATAAAAAAAAAGAGATGCCTGTATACAGTAAATTATCAAGTATTCAGGTAAGCATAACTACAGGAATAATAGCGACAGCAGAGGGACTGTAAATATAAGTACACGTATACAGCACGAAGGCACGCAGAGGTACAGTTGCATAGTCATGGATCTGGCAAGAAAGATAATGTGTATGTTCTGCAGCTCATACATTAACAAAAAATACTTGTAATAGTAGTTGGAAAGCAAAGCAAAGCTACTTATGTGTAGCTACTGGCAACTGCACCAAAAAGACAAGACACTAAATGAGTATAAGCCCTGTAGTAACTGAAGCAAAGTGCACACATTACTATAAAATTATCTGTAAGTGTTACGCAAAGAGAAAAGAGATAAATGTAGGTTGTGATACTGGTAACACAAAGACCAGACATCAGGTCAGTATGATGTGTCCTGCAATAACTGAACCGAGGGACACTTATAAGATGAATATCTGTAATACTGATAGTAACACATGACCAGAGATACTTTACTTGCGTGTTGGCAATGGTACTTGTAACACATGGACCAAACAGTAGATGAAGGTATGAGTAAGTGTCGGACCTGAGGTAACTGAAGCGAAGGTCACAAGTAAGGTAAAACAAACCTTAAATAAGCACAAGCTATTCTTACACAGGTCTACAATGCTTCCTTTGCAATTTTTATTTGTGCATGTTGCAGTGGCCCCAGGCTCATCTAAACGTGAAATCCAGTGACTGCAAGCTGAAGCTGCCATTCTGCAGACTACCATCTTCGTTTCAGGATTCGGGACAGAGCTGAGAACTATCTATCTATCTATTGCCAGACGACTTAATCCCGTAAAGGGTGGCCACAAACAAATCGCCTCCATATGGCCGTCCCCCGCCATTTCACTGCCCTGCTCCCAGTTCACACACCCCTCTCTCATATACCTCTCCACTCCATCCCTCCCTCCCATCCTTGGTCTCTCCCTCCCTTTCCCCCCCTTCACCCCACTCACATACACTCTTCTCGTCAGTCTCTCACTCTCCATCCTTTCCACATGGCAAAACCACCTCAGTGTGTTTCTCCTAACGCTTCCTATCACATCCACATCCACACCACAACGCTCCTTCACTTCCTCATTTGTCAGTCTGTCTCTTCATGCGACTCCACATGCTCCTTTCAAATAACTCATTTCCCCTGCTCTCACTCTGAGGTAAGCCTGTAATATCAGGTGGCAAAATCATGCAGTTATACCAATGTCACTACGTGCAGGCGTCCCTCTCCAGCACCGCACTTGCAGCAGGCGGTGGCTCAATCGGTAGAGAGGTGGTCTGCAGTCCTACCGGACCCAGTCTCAAATCCCCACTGGGGCAGGGAACAGCTTAAGGATTTGAATTTCATAAAGTCAGTCTGTACTTACGTACCAGAAGACCCGCCGACATGTAAAAATACCCCCCGCTATTACCAATACACCAGTCCTGTATGAGACAGCCCTAGCTTTTATTCAATATGGACGGTGGGTATCAGCACCGAAGTGGTGACATGTAGAAGTGCATGGTATGTAGGAAAACTACTGGACCATGGGAGCAGGCTATGAAACCTACGCCCAGAATCGGAAAAAAAAAAGCAACGCTGGGGATATTCGTGTAGATAATACTACTTACAACAGAGTAACTACATAAATTTAAAAGTTAATGTAAGGAGGTACTGCAGGACAAAACCTTCTTGGAGTGAGAGTGGTATTCGAAATCAACCATACCTCATGCTGGCGAAGTAAGGCTGTGATGTCTGTGGTAAGATTGTCTCTTTTTAAGTTTAAGTAGCCCAGAGTACATGTGAACATAACTACAGATCCTGCACATTAGCCAAGGTTCGCATAGAAGCAATTATGCATTTGTAAAAGGGGCAACAATACATGGTAGAGAGAGTCAGCAGTACTGGAAACAGAAAGACTTGACGCAATGAGCCGTAATATTGATGGCAAGGTGAACTTCGTAGCACTCATTCCTTAGCACTAATTTTACACGTTGCACCTGAATAGTCTGCTGCACTTTATTTATGTCTTTTAATACCAACATTGCTTTATCAGCAACATACTAGTTTGATTTTTAGGTCAGGCAACGAAAATCACCGAGGAATAGGCGTTTCTATATTTCCTAACCCAGCGAGACGTAGGGCCACTATAATTTCAGTAGAAGAATATGGCCAGAGATAAGTGGAGCGAGGTTTACACATAAGCACAGGAGCAGTCAGAGTCAAAAGTTCGCCTACTGTTCCACTGGGTCTACTTCACTCTGGGGGCATGTCTGTCTCTTTCCTCCCTGACGTATCATATCAAAGAGCATCATCTAAGAGGAGAGAAAAACACCATGCTTCTCTCACCGTCGGAGTACTGGCCAACAAAGGGAAGTGAGAAGTAGCAGTGCTGAAACATTAGACAAACTTTTGTCCTCAGCTGCTCGTGGCACTGAGGCGAGGCACTATGTAATCACTGGTCCCGGTGCCACTCAGAACTTGTCCAGACTGCCTCCCTCCCGCTGTCAAACTAATAATTACCAAATATGTATGTCATTAAGCCCGAGACTGACACTTTGATAACAGCAGCTACTGGCTCTGATTTACTTCAATATGACTGTAATTTCTTGTGACCTATTAAAAGCTTTGTTTTTCTTCCTTTTTATTTTTTCTACAGCATGTCTGGCCACTAAGTCACCTTCAGACCCAGTTTTCATATAATCACACCTTAATGAATCTGAAGTGGATGGTCACTTTTCTAGTTCCGGGGAATATACTGTACTATCGGTAATGAATTCCGTTATTAATGGTTACGGAATCCTGAATTACGTATATGGAAGTAACAGAAGTACTGTGAAACTCTTCCCCTTTTCAATCAGTTTTTTCACAAGTATATCGAGATCTTACGTCCCCCACAACGAGTTCCGATATTTAACAGTACAGAAATCTGATTTACATTGACAAAACGGAAGTATATGAAACTCCTTCCCTCCTTCGATTCCTACTGCCACAACTACATCGGCTGTTTTTTTTTTTTTTTTTTTTTTTTTTTTATTAAGGCTACAACTATGTCGTAAATGGGATAACCAGTCTTAATACATGACCGCGTTCACTGAGCTTAAAAAGACAAGCTCTGCTGCCGCTGACTGGCTTTTTAAGTTAGTGAGAGGTCGTCTACTAGCAATCTACCAGTGTAATCTTCGACCATCATTATCATTTACTGAACTTACAGAGGGAAAAGAAACACTAGTGCTTGAAACCTTGTCTATATAGTTCCAACAGGGGCAGCAATAGATGCAAATTGAAAATTGCCGGGCATAGAGCGCATACCTCCGCCAACCCCTGTACCAGATACTTCAGATCACTACCCGAATTATACTCTTGCTTGGCACATGACACATTTCTCAACAAACTCTAAAGCCCATCAATAACTTTTTTAGATATCTTGTGATGAAACCAACAAAAAACAGCCCTGAACCAGGACACAAACTCAGATCACCACCAAAATTTGCTCAACTCTTCCTTGACTCATGACCCACATATCCACAATATTTCATTGATATCCATTAAAACCCTTTTTTGTATACATATATATATATATATATATATATATATATATATATATATATATATGTATATATATATATATATATATATATATATATATATATATATATATATATATATATATATATATATATATATATATATATATATATATATATATATACATATATATATATATATATATATATATATATATATATATATCATGTGGACAGACAGACAAACAAGGGATAATACAGTCTTCTTCAACTTTCGCTGGCTGAGGTAATAACACAGCAGCAAAGAAGCAACATCTATGCATACAATAACGGATTACTTGCATATTAAGGAATGTTAGTGAGAGCTAACTTGGAAAATGTTAGACTCGTTTTAGGCACTTAATAAAAAAATATAGCAGTAGAGTAGAATATACAGTACATTACTCATTATCTTCTGTACATAAATATTATCTTATTGATGTGATGTGCACCACGCTGCATAACTGTAAGAGCTTTTATATATATATATATATATATATATATATATATATATATATATATATATATATATATATATATATTTGACACAAAAACATAAAAACATGTATGTGTGCACTGCACTGTAGCAAAGCTGTTTACGTGTTTGAAAAATCAATATCTTTGTTATTTTCATAATTTACATAAGTATGTAACTTAAGTTGTAAAGGTTTGGATTTTTTTTCAGTTTTGCTGTTACTGTGTCAAACCTCTCGCTACTCTACCGAGTAAAGCGACCGACCGGTTTCAGAATGAAATAAAATGATACATACCGTGGACCACATATTTAAGCCACTAATATGTCTGTATGTCAAGCCAAATTGCATGGTAACGGCTCCAAGTGACCCTTCATCATATGTGACTTAGCTGTGAGACCAAAAGCTGAATTTAAACTTAAGTACTGAAGATATCTTTGTAGTTATATCTTACGACAATGTGCTGCTACAGTGCTTTGTAAAATTCAAGGTGCTATGAACGCCACTTTTCCACAAGGGATGTCACTAGCCAGACACTACACTGTCAAGCAGTTATCAGCAACTGAGCTAGAGGTTCAAGAGCTCGAGGAGGATGAAAAGCCTTATACTAATGAGCTTTCATGTGGTTCTAAACATGGTTCATTTCAATGCATCTTTCTGGTAATTGTCAGGATCGGTCGGAACATCCAAAATATACTGTAACAACTTCTGGCAATTATTTCCTAAATGCTTACAGCAAGGGCAGACAGAACTGATTATCAGTTTACTCTGGACTGAGAAAACACATTTTTCCTGTGGTTATTATACAAGAATGATGTAAATGTTAAGTGTCTGGGTATATTAAGAGAAATGAGCGTCACTGATCTCTTGGAACTCATCAATAGCTGCATCAACAAACACATAATCAAGAGTCCCACTGTTGATTGGAAGGGGTTGAGGGGAGTCAGCATGGTGTGGTAAGCCATGTAGGAGTAAACTGTAGCACCAGTCGAGCAGGGCAGCAGTCCCAAGGTGGATGGAAAGCTGATGACAGGGAGAGCTGGAACTCCCATTTTCATCAGCCCTCGGGACTAGTTCCTGACCATCCCCCTTTGCTGAACATTTTCAGTGATTCAGTAACACAGGGAGTAGGCCAGCATGCTCTCCAATACAAGTTTCTCTATCATCACCAAACTACAAGCACATTATACACTACAGTTCATTAAAAAAGAAAAAGAAGAAGAAGGAAGAAGAAGAAGATGAAGAAGGAGAAGAAGAAGAAGAAGAAGAAGAAGAATGGCGTCTAATAACCAAGACTCTGAGTCGGGGGAGGGGGGACCATAAATGCCCCCACCATTCGCCCCTCTCCCAGTGACGACTCAACGAGCTGCCTGGAACCACTGTCTGACTCACATCTTCATTGTGCAACATTCGCGGCCTTTCCTCTAACTTTCCCTCTGTTGAGCACCACCTCTCCTCCTCTAAACCGAACCTTCCCTTATGAACTAAGACTTAGCTGTCTGAGGCTACTGATACAAAACCTTTTTTTTTTATCCTCGTACTTTCTCTATACTCATTTCAAAGCCAAAGGTGGCTGTTGTGTATATGTACGCAACGACTTATTTTGCTCTCATGTTCCTGAACTTGATTCTTCAGAATTTTCTACTCTCTGGCTTCGGCTTTCCTGTCATTCTCGGACTATATATATCTGTGCTGTTTAGTTATCCCCTAATTCTACTGATTATGAAAAATTCTTTGACTATCTTACTTCTACGATGGAATGCATCCTCTCCATTTATCCTTTCTCTGAAATCTCCATTCTAGGAGATTTCAATCTTCACCAGCACCTTTGGCTTTCCTCTCCTTTCACTGATCCACCTGGTGAATAAGCCTACATTTTTTCTATCCTTAATGACCTAGTGCAGCTTGTATAGCACCCTACCCGTATCCCTGACCGCCTTGGAGAGAGCCCTCAAATACTTGTCCTCTTCCATACAACTAATCCTTCTGCTTACGCTGTTAGTCTTTCCTCTCCACTGGGCTCCCCCGATCACAACCTTATTACCATAACCTGTCCTGTCACTCCAGTGCGGCCTGTGGACCCTCCAGAGATGTCGATTGTGGCACTTTGGAGCTGGTGATTGGGATGCCCTCAGACAGTACTTCTTTGACTTTCCCTGGAATGATTATTGCTTCCATGGCCGGGAGCCATCTGAGTGTGCCTCGCGCATTATGGAGGTTATTCTCTCGGGTATGGAAGCATACATTCCCTTCTCATATCCTTTGACTAATGCAAAAAAGTCTTGGTTTAATAACGTTTGTTCTAATGCTGTCCACAACAAAGAAAGGGCCTATAAAAGGTACAGGAGCACACCCACCCCTGAATCACATCTTTTTTATGTTTCTGCCTGGAATCGTGCTGTTCTTCGCTCTGCGAAAAATAATTTCATCAGTACTAAATGCTCTCAACTCTCCAACTTGACTTCTTCCCGCTCCCTCTGGCATCTTGCCAAAAATTATTCTAACAACTTTACCTCATCATCCTTCCCTCCTCTTTTCTACTTTGATGGCTCTGTAGCTATTTCTTCTACTAATAAAGCAGATCTCTTCGCTCAGACTTTCTCCTCTAATTCCATCTTAGACAATTCCGGTTCTGTTCCTCCATCACTTCACTCCCTCACTTCATCATGGCTGACATTAAAAGTTCTTCTGATGATGTATTTTCTGCCATCACTGGCCTCAACATTAACAAGGCATATGGGCCTGATGAGGTCCCTCATGTTGTCTTCAAGAGCTGTGCTTCTCTGCTTACACCCTGCCTAGGTAAACTCTTTCACCATTGTCTATCAACTTGTACCTTTCCTTCTTGCTGGAAGTTTACTCTCATTCAGCCAGTCCCAAAGAAGGGTGACCATTCCCAACCCTCTAACTATCGCCCAACTGCTTTAACATCCTATGTCTCAAAAATTTTCTGAGCCTATTCGTAACTGAAAAATTTTAAAGCATCTTTCCTATCACAACCTTCTTTCTGATCGTCAGTATGGGTTCCGTCAGGGACGCTACACTGGCGATCTTCTCACCTACCTTTCAGACTCCTGGTCATCTTCCTTTCGGGACTTTGGCGAAAGCTTTGCCATTGCACTTGACATCTCAAATGCTTTCGATCGAGTTTCGCACAAATCTTTAATTTCCAAACTGCCCTCTTACGGTTTCTCTCCTATCTGTGCCTTCATCTATAGTTTCCTTTCTGGTCGTTCTATAGCTGCTGTTGTAGACAGCCATCGTTCTCCTAGATCTATCAATAGTGGTGTTCCTCAGGGCTCTGTCCTATCACCAACTCCCTTCCTTTTATTAATCAATGTCCTAAGCTTTACATCTAACCCTATCCACTCATACGCTGAAGATTCCACCGTTCACCTTTCCATTCGGTTCTGGCAACGTCTGTCTCAGCAGTTACTTCAACAAACAAGGAATGAGGCTATGGCACACCTAATGTCTGACTTGGCTCGTATCTCTGACTTGTGTACAAGTAATCTTCTTGTTTTTAAGGAATCAAAAACTCAAGTTCTTACACCTATCAATCTGACAAAATCTTCCACAGTACCCACTAAGGTTTAATAATATCCAGCTTAATCCTGCATCATCCTTAAACATACTTGGGGTTTCATTCTCTCGGGACTTATCTTGGAAAGATCATATTACATCTCTTGCAACATCTGCTTCCAAGAGATTTGATGTGCTTAGCCGACTCCGTACCTTCTTTACCCCTGCACAGTTGTTGACATTATACACGGGTTTTATTCGCCACTGTGTAAAGTACAACTCTCATGTGTGGGGGGCTCCCCACATGCAGCTCTTCTTAATAGGGTGGAGTCATAGGCTTTTCGTCTCAACAACTCTCCTCCTCTTACTGGCTCCCTTCAACCTGTATCTTCGTCTCACTGTTGCATCTTTATCTCTTTTCTATCGCTACTTCAGTGGTCACTGCTCTTCTGAACTGTCTGCTTGCATCCCTCCACCTCTACGACGGGCGCGTGGCACTCGTCTAGCAACAAACTCTCACCTCTTTTCTGTCGAACTCTCTAATGCAAGAGTTAACCTTTACTATCAGTCCTTCATTTATGCAACAGGTCAACTCTGGAATTGTCTCCCTCTGTCTGTATTTCCTACTTCCTATGATCTCCAGTCTTTTAAACGCAGTGTGTCAAGGCATCTTGAAATGAACGGATCTTAAATTTGGCTCTCTTTTGTATTGTTTTTGTCTTTTTCTTGGAAGGAACGGTTTGCTGGCTCCTGGCCTTTGGTTCCTTCATCTTGCACATAAAAAAGACAATTCCTTTATCACAGATTGGTGTGGGGCACATCGACACCCATTCGTTGTAGCTGTCGTGGATTATTAAATGCTGGTACCAGAGTCAGGCGTGAACAAGACCCTCTTTTGTTCACAGCGGCTGAGTGGAATGACAAGACAACCTGGGCGCCTCAAGATAAGCAGGATCCCCTGGACACCCCAACTCTGAGGAAGCGGACTGTTTGTTTGCTGCATGGATGAGGTTTATTGCCAGAGTTCTTTTTCTCTGAAAACTTTTCCCTAATAAAGCGCCATGTATAATACCTCTTAGTACCCAGCGTGGACGTTGTTTTTTAGTACCGTTAGGATGAAGCAGGAAACTTCAAGCACTATACTGTTGCTAACTTTCTGCTGATACTGATTGCATGACTGTTGATGATAGGACATCTACTTCAGCAGGACTCTGTTATTCCTTGCTAGATCTGCATCCATGTTAACTCTCATATGATACTGTCTTCCATGTATTTTGTTCAGCTAATGCCTGTACATTTATTCGGCGGAGAAAGAGTACAAACTTACGAGAGCTAATACTGTCACAAATAACCCTCTCATGGTCGGGATACCTCTAGTATTCTAATCCAGCTAAAGCCAGACAAACCAGACGATTTTATTCTGCTAAGACTGAGTTACAGCAGACTGGAAGTGTCCACACTGTCACCATCAACCTTATCATGGTCAGGAGAGTTCCAGCACTCAATCCCAGGTAACTTCATATGATTTTATTCAGCTGACAATGAGCCACAGATGTTTGATCATGTTAAACATTTGCGGACTCGTAACTGTGACACATACCGAGTGCCTCAGACAGTTCTAGGCTTGGGCTGATGGCCAGTAGTCGCCTGTGTTTATGTCACGGTTCCCTCAGCCAATGCAAGTCACCTGCTTTGCATCCAAACACTTCTTAAAAAGAGCGATAAGTCATCTGCCGGTTCTTTGAACGCAACATAGAAATCATTAATTTCCTCGCATGTTGTTATTCCCCCTCATAATGCACACACTGTAGTGCAATACTCCACACCGTTTATTTTTTTCGTGATCCGGCAAAGGAAATGCTCTAAGGACTGGTAGGGTGTGGTCCTCTACAGATATCGAAGGCATGGACCAAGATATACCTAATTTTTCAGGTGGGAAGCTTCAAGTAAGGAGTCACCTACGTCGGTGGTAGGTTCTTTAGGGGAAGCATTTCCTGATATTCCGACCAACCACTAAGAAAGTGACATGTGAAGGCTTGTGTGCACGTAAATGGACTAATAGGCCTCAGGGAATGGACTACCAGATTAATGCCCGGGGTCAGATACGTAAAAAAAAAAAAAAATCACACAACGAAACATAAGGCGAAAGACTGTGGAGTGCTGAAGGAAGGAGTTGGTGAGGTTTTGGTGGCATGGTTGTGTTTGCAACACCTGCGTTATGGCAAGGCGCTCTTTGATGCTGCCACTCCATAGGAAGGTCCATCAACACCATCACCACCACCACACACATACAATACTTGCCACTTTCCTACTTTTTATGGCGATCCTAGGCGGCTTCCTCAAGTCTATGCTGCTCCCTTTACTTTGGTGATTATCCTCTTCATGGCTGCACCATTGCTCGTCACATTTGTCCTCCTCTTCATGTTTTCACTCTACTTCATGTCTGCACTAGTTTGCTTCACGACTGTGCTGTTCGTCGTTTACGCTTGTGCTGCTTTTCTTCTCGTCTGTGCTGCTCATTTTCATGTCTGTGTTGTTTTTCTTCACGTCTTTACTGCCCTTCTTCACGTCTGTTGCTTTTCTTCACGTCGGTGCTGCTCTTCTTCACGTCTGTGCTGTTCATTTTTACGTCTTTGCAGTTCCTCTTCCATGGTCATTCTGAAGTCTGTGTTCCTCTTGTCGTCTGCGCAGTTTTTCTTCACGTATGTTCTGTTCCTTCCATCTGCATGCTTCTCCCCCTCACGCCTGCGCTCCTTTCCATGCCTGGTTCGTTGTTTTTCATGTCTGTGCAGCAGCTCCTCATATATCTTCTGGTCTACTTCTCGCCAGTTCTTCTTCTGCCTATCATGTCTTCACTGCTCCTTTTCACGTTGGCGTCATTTGGTCTCAAGTTTGCAAAAGGAGTAGCGGTTTGCCACTGCATGCAAATACTGAGCCTCAGATAATGAAATCAGTTTGTCTGGTGTTGACTTGTACTTGTTCCTGCCTCTCCCCTCTGCTTAGTTGATAGTGTGACTGGCCTGGATCTCATGATGCCAGGATGTGGGATGCGAAGTTAGAGCAAGTCACTAACGAGCTGTGGTCTACTTGTAGGGCGTGTGTGGGCTGTGAAGGAGTCAAGGGTGAGAGTTGACAGGTGTAATGAAAGTACGGGCAGATTGTGCATTCAATACAAAACCTCTTTAAAAGTCTTTATCTGATTTCCCTGATGATTAATTTGGTTACATGAACTATGGCAGATTTTGAAAGAAATGCTTCGCATGATTTATTTCAAGCTCTCTAATCGTTCAAAACCTGTTATCCTTGGCTGGAAATCTGTGGGTCAGTCGCAAAAGCAATAGAGTTAACTGTTTGAATATGCTTCTTGGGAGAGGGTGTGGGAGGAGACACGACGCTTTAAGACGCACACAACGCCTAATCTCCAACATGCTGTCTGAATCGATGACTGAGTAAGGGTCAAGCCAGAGCAGTTTGTCCGGTCATAGAACTAACTCTCTAAGTAGTAAAGTTCTGAAGTGGTGCGATGGTCACGGAGAGGATAAATATTTATAATAATATAAAACTGAATCTCATGCATTTGTCATATTCAGTGTTAGAAGTTAACATGCTCTTCCTGTCCTCTCGCATTTAGGCATCACCCCATAATGTGAACAGAATATAAATCGGTTAAGGCATCAGTAAAAATGTCAATCATTTCCTGACCCGGAGCAGCACAACAACTATGTCAGCAGTAACTTTTTTCCTGGTCACCTGAATCTTTACAATAGGAAGCCGTTTTTTTTTTTTTTATTATTATTATTATTATTATTATTTCACTGGCGCTAGGCAACTTTACTTTGCTTAGGGATGAACCTCTTGCACTCAGATGATAAAAACAATTTCCCTTAGCCCTTTTTGGACGATTAACAGTTTTCTAATCCATTTTGTTACTCCAGATTATTTTTTATACTCAAGAAAAAATCTTCGTACTGAATGGATAAGCCTATTGATTTGGGCGATTTAATTCACTATTTAGTTATTGCTCCCTCCAGACTCATTTTTTTTTTTTTTTATAGTAACATGGGAAGGGAACTCTAGCGGTGAAAGGATTACTGAAGGGCATTTCTAACCCATCTGCTTCGAAAATTTTCTCATCTGAATAGTATTGCTTGGAAATAGCATGAATGAGATTAAAATGATGTTCTTGAGCTGAGGGGATTAGGTAACGCGGCTGACATATACCACTGTACTGTCAACCGGCAGTATGGCGCCAGGCTGTGTTCACTGCTCCAGCTCTCTGGGCCAGCCTTGATACCAGATACAATATTCGTGATAGCATGTGACACTAAGGTTACAACAATCTACACAGTCTATATATGGTGTAGTGAATGCATTCCTATTATGAATAAGCTGATTAATATTAACATCGCTGCAGGATATGTTCACATACGAGTTTGCATCGCAATTATATATATATATATATATATATATATATATATATATATATATATATATATATATATATATATATTCCATCCCTACAATGCATCAGTGCTTGATGACACTTTACTATTGCTCATCATAACTGATAGCAAACACATAAGAAATAAAAAATGCTGTACTTTTACTGACACTTTGCTATTTATCGAATGAGAAAAATTACCGAATGCAAATTCGATCTCAGGAGGTGGCTGCGAGTAGTCGATTTGAATTTCATTAATATACTTGATATGATTTTTTTGACTTAGATATCCATAAAAACATCCCCAATAACAAAACTGCACTATTCCTGAGTGAGATACAACTTGCGTCTTTTCTGTATGGACGAAGTGCATTAGCAAAAAATGGTGACGTGAAGGTGTGTGGCCTGTACAAGTACTATTGACGACAATCGGACACACACACACACACACACACACACACACACACACACACACACACACACACACACACAAATGATAGACTAGGTTCAAAGAAGACTTGATTTTCTATGTAAAGAACGAGTGGAGCTATTTCGAGTGAAAATCTTTAACTAAATAAATAACTTTTTCACCTACCCAAAACGTGACTAGGCACTCTTAAAAAAAAAAAAAAAAAATCATTCCAGCCGTTAAGCCAAGAGAAGTTGCAAATGATAAGGGCATTCTTCAGTCATTAAAGTCTCTAGTCCTCTGTTTTGGTGGCGTCAACTGATCAAAATAATCAGCGTCAGACAAACCATTACTTGATCAAGCTGTCACAGCCTTCATCCTGTAGGTCCAGAAACACAGGTGAACCTTTGAGTTCAGAGGTGAGAAAGAAGCAGTCAAACTAAATTCTCTAATGCAGGCGGGGAAACTGGAAATTAACCACTTTTCCATTAATGCAGTGTATCTTAACTTATTTGTCCCAGAAGGACCATCTGATTAAGCCGGTACAACCCTTAGATAAGACCTAGGCCATCTAGTATACAAGCACACACCTACATGCGACTCGAAATTCGTGACTGACCTGCATCTCTCATTTATGCAGCGTATTTAAGCTTATTTTTGCCCCGAAGGACGGCTTGTAAAGACAGTGCAGCTTTTAGAGAAGACCTAAACCACCTCGTAAACAAACACGCACACGGGACTAGAAATTCGTGACTGATCTGCACGTTTCTCAAAAACAAATTCACAGTTGTGCTGCTTTCCTTTCCTGTTGTCTCTGCATAATGTACACGACTCTCTGAGTTTATTTGGGATTATCTTTAAGTGCCTTCCGAGATAAGCATATAACTACATACAAAAATTTTTATCAGAGACCTCATGAACGAATTTTCTTTGGTGGTCTATAATTCTCGCATAAAGCCTTCCACAAGTACAGTTGATCATCTATTGCATTAAGTTGTCCACTGAGAAGGATTTTAAGGAAGTCGAATGTTATGGATTGGTGGTAGGAAAACTTGATTATGGGAAACCGTCATGTTACAAAAGTTACTGGTTTCTTCAAAAATATATTCAGGGTGGTGCAATATTTCCTTCTTTGTACATTTCCATAAAGCACACGACTCTCGGGTTTTATTTTATTTAATGTTCTCCCAAAAGTACATACAATCACATCATCAAACTGTTATCAGCACCACACAGATCTAACGGACAGACTGTTAAGTAACGTCAGAATCTAATGCCTCCCCTTCCTTTAAGTGGTCTCTTGTAGTATAAGTTCTCTAAGTACGATAAGTCTTCCATAGGCTAAATAGGCCTGGAACAAATTAGCATCAAATAAGGAAGACGTCAGTACTTCCAAAGATTACAGGGTTCCTCAGGAATAGGTTCATAGTGGTACAGTCCTGCTTTCTTAACGTAAAGGTATAATGTACAAGACGGCGTGAATTTATTTTAGGTTATATTTTATTAAGTGTCCTCCTGAATCAACAAACCACATCATGAAATTGTCATCAGCACCACACAGAGCCAGAGGATGCACTACTTGGATGGCGTTAAAGTCTAATTTTAAATCTTTCACTGCGAGAGATCCTACAAAAGGTGTCAAGAATAGTCTGGCAATAGTCAAAATAAATCTCGAGTTACTAAAAAAGTACTTGGAGGGGGTTTCTAGCGCCTTCGCTATACGAGATCTCCCCTGGCCTTAATTTAAAAAAAAAATCTTCGTGTCGAAATAAAAAAGTTTATGTTTAAATGGACATTAAATTGGAAACTTTCCTTGGACGTATTGAAATTACGTTCAATATTTCCATAAAACAAGACTGCGGAAACCCGAGTGTGCTAACGACTGATAATTATAAAACACACAACTGGTTTTAAGCGGGACGACTTGGTCACCTCACCACCACCTGTCAGCCCAGGATGTCTTTTGACACTCACAATGCCATCAATCCACCCTCCGATGCAGTTGTTAATTGCCTCGGGTACGTAGCAGCATCAGCCTGCACCAAAAAATAAAAATAAATAAATAAAAGGGCCACGTATGTTACGTATCATTCCTGAAACTTTGTTTTTACAATTATGAAAGTGCCCCAAAGTGGGTATTGCAGAGGGACACTTCCACACAGGGGTGCAGACATAACCAGGGAAACGTTCCTTAGCTTCCTCCCTATCCCTCGAAAGAACAGTGGACTGCAGGGAAAGGGCAACTTCAGCCTGTAGCTCACCGGGTTACGTTAAGGTCAGCCTGGGGCTTCAGCAGCATCAACAAATACAGGTTTATGGTAAGAGCTTGATTTCCTACTGTGGAGCTTTGGGGCATGAGGAATAGCTTCATTAATCAAGAACATTTAAGGGTATAAGACCATCACCCCAGGTTGCATTTTACTGAGTAGAAAAATATCCAGCCCTCTGTGAGATATTAGAACATATGCGCATAAGGCAAGGACGTAACTCTGACTCTACAACTCTGCTATCAAACCACCTTAAAGAAATTATCACTGAACTTACACTGACAAAAAGTGAGCTAAAAATAATACTGAAAATGAAAGATAACAATGCATTGGCAAATACCTGGAGTAATTTTACACACACACACACACACACACACACACACACACACACACACACCAAAGATAAATCCACTGCGAGCGAAGTATCTATAATGATATTTGTAGCATAAAGTCATTTTGCATCCATACAGCCAATTACAATCTAATGGACTCCCAGATCAGTTAATTTCCTAAACTACTTACGAGTAATTCAGGCCGTATTTCAGGATAGCTGCATTGTGTCAGTGTCTTTTCTTATGTCTTTATCTTCTTCAGTAATGTGTGGGTGGGAAGCATCACCGCACGTAGAGCTTATGAACAAGGTGGAATCCAAAGATATACACCTCATCCTTTTCTTCTTCTCAACTACTCTCTTTTGCGTCTCTATAGGTCCTTCCTCACGACAACTGGTTACCATCCTACTCATTAGTTTCGAGGCACGATGAAAAAACGGGCTATGAACAGTGCGGCAGAAACAGGGATGGTGCTTCAGTTCATCACGTATACATGATTATTTTCCAAGCATTTCCCATGACCATACTTCAACGCCACAGATACCCACTGGTCGTATGAATGGACCTTCTCTCTTTCTTCGCTGCAGACTCAAGCCAATCTGCCTTTACCTCTCCTCACCGATGGTTACCTCTTTCCTCTCACTGATTCCCCTTTCTTTATCCCTCTGCGAGCCACAATACTACTTCCCCTCTTTACAGTCGCCATCAAAAATTAACACATCCGAAAGCTGCTTGTGTTTCTCATCTCCATACCAGGTGCCTAAAACCCACTGAGCCATGTAGAACTATCTATCTCAATATATACCTACGTTGCTTTCCCCCCAAAAAGGGGGGTAGCCGAAACAGGACGACATACTCACAATTTACTCATACACACACACACACACACACACACACACACACACACACACACACACACACACACACACACACATTTACTCGTATCTTAACCCCAAGGGGAGAAGGGACAGATCCTCACAGCACCACACTGCACAAGAGTCAACTGCGCAGTGCAATCAGCGACATCCGCAGCAGGGCCCAACAGCAGTGCTGGATTACCCCTGCCACATCATAATGAACCCATCCTCTTACCCGCACCATGTAGAGGTACTGTCGCATAATTTCTTTCGGAGTCTTATGCAATGGTTGACCAGTTCGTTTCGCTTCGTTTTTAAGGGCTCCAACATGCTTGCATGCATCGGTCTTGGTCACCTAATGACGGCTCTCCATGCTGCTCGATCTCTGGCAGCTTCCCTATTCAGCCCTTCATCCCTGAGGTCACATTCAATGACATCGTCCCAGGTCTTCTTCGATCTACCACTTACAACTCTATTCCTAACGTTAACACTTCTCACTTTCTGCACCCAGTTATCATCCACCACCCTCTCCACATGCTCAAACCATCTCAATCTACCTCTCCTCATCGTAACACCAATACACTCCAGTCCCATCCTACCAGTATGCTCAGTAATTCATGTACGCCACCAGTTAGCTCTGAAACAATCTTTCTTGGTCATTCTTTCATTTGTTTGTGACATCCTGTCCTTTAATCTCAATGATTCCAGGTTTTCAAACTGAATGGATTTTCATTAGCGATCCACACCACACTGTGGATACCTACTGTATTTGCCAGGGATCTATTTTCTCTCCTCCAAACAGTTTACAGTGTTTAAGAGAGTTCGCCCTCAAAAGGCTCAACCCATAGTTTCGTTTTTTTTTGTAAATGTTATAATGTGCCTAAAGAAAGAGCTTATTTCAATTTGGAACTATTCCGTTATTTCTTTACCAGTTCGCTTAAAACTTGGTATATTGGATTCCTGGGCAAATACCCCAGATACCTTTTTACCCACTTTGTTTATACAGGCCTTTTAAAGAATTTGTGGTATCGAAGATCAAACCATAGGAACACAAGTTTAAGGATCCTATGATCTTGTATGTTAATTAATCATCAAGGTAGTCTGAACAAACATATGACAGTGCACCGCAGCTGTGTGGAGACCGTCCTGCGTTCCCTTGGGAATGCAGTTTCTTTGCAAGGGATAATTTTATAACTTGTCGGCCTTTAGTTCCTGCATTCGTCCAGCTATCCATCATTCAGCCAAAATTGGTTCATCAGGAACGCAGGGGCCTGGGGCTAGACTACCAGTCCAGGCATTCAGGGAGAGAGTGACGAGTTGCTTGTCTACAAGCTGCGCAAAGTAAACAATAAACGCCCATCGCCCCTAGGATCAGATTCGTATGTTTTCATTCTGCATCGATCGTCTTAACCCAACAGACCATTAGTTGCTTACATGGTTACCACCGTGCGTAGTAAGGGTTTTCCTGGGTTACAGGAAATCATTTCACCTTTCACTTCTTGTTGTCACCTGAAGGTAACACCAAATCTAGTAAGTGGATAATGGGAGTGCCCCACCTACCGCTTCTGACATAAGAAAAAAGTGTACATAAAACACGTACAAGGCAAACTTACCAACACGCACAAGTAAAACACCTTGGAATACTGGTACTAGTTATTGATGGTGGGGTGAACAAGGCTGGCGGTCTAAGCATCTTTATTAATGGACTGAAGCACTCCGAACGCATTAGTGTGCATGCATCAGCTAATGAAGTGTTAGCGTTAACGAGCAACTTTTGCATGAGAGGTGACGGGGACTTGATCAACCAATTGTGTTGCTCATTATTCCTTATCTTAAAACAATGAACTGTTAAAAGAGATGCTTGAATAACTTATGAATTTGCTTTATATGTACGAACACAATGGATAACTAAGTGAGGTGCAACTATAACCTATAATTAATTCTGTGTATATGATTATAAAACTGGAAGCTTCAAACTGACACGAAATAAAAATATTTAGTGTACAGGATAACTGAAAGGTTACTATTGTTATTCCACTTCGTTTCTCACGAAGTGGAATCTTAGGTTAGGTCAAGTCTGTCCGTCCGTCCGTTCGTCCGTCCGTTCCACGCTGTATCTCAGAAACCATTACTCGGAATTTTCTCATATTTTGAATGATTGTAGGACCATATAGGAAGTTGATGCCCATCTTTTCAAAATTTTGAAAAAATCCAAGATGGTCGACTTATGACCAATTTTCTATTTCTGAAACTTTAATTCTTTTATATCTCCTTTACTTTACCAGATAGGTTTACAGGGTGTAAAGAAGTGGAATAAAGTCTCTCTGGCACGAACTCAGACAGACTTTTAGCCCTCAGTACTATGACATCTGTTTATTCTACTCCTGTCACCATCAGCGATTTAAACTTAGCCTTCACATCCTTTTCATTGTACTTTCTTGTAACAGCACTATATTCTGTTGTTCATTTACTGCTACAACTCAGTATCAGTGATTGAATTAAAGTAAATGAGTGCTCATATACTAAAGGTGACTGCGTGTACACTTAAGATAACAAGCAAGTGAGCACAGAAAAATGTTTCACTGGTGTGGAAGAAAACATCAAACATTTAGCCTAAATTTCCAAGACACTGAAAACCTGAATTTATCGCAACGTTGTTCCCCTTTCGCTTTGCTTCAAATTCAGATGAGTACGATAAGAGTTTTGGTGCTTTTTCGTCCAACGGGATTAATTTTCAGATAAAACGTAGCCAGTTTTTATCCCCTGAGTGACGGAA